>NC_090270.1:133872813-134184313 GCF_040414725.1 Anabrus simplex | reverse complement strand
AATGCAGCCTGGATGCGCTGGTAGGAGTTCAGTGGTGTACTTTGTGACAGACGAATGCCAGTCAGGCTCAAATCAACGATCATACCCCCTGTGGCGTTGTATAACACTAAGTGTGGGGGTGCAACGAGAGACGCCGAAAGCTGTCTCCATGCCATGTAGTTGCGAATGTTCTAATGGATACTGGATATCTCTCTTTGTGACCGTGCAACCAATGATACCACTCGGAAACAATTAGCGAGTCATTAATAATTACAGAAAATATGAAAGAAAGCTGGCTTCGCTGGTTTGGACATTTCCTGAGGGCAGTATCCTCCACAGTTGCCAGAACCACTTACCACCTGCAAATCGAAGGCCAACCACCATATGGGCGACCAAAGTGGAGGTGGAAGGACACCATTAATAGGGCTTTACAGATCGTTGACCTGAATCCTAAGGATGCATTTGATCGATTTATGTAGCGTTTTAAGATCCGCGAGAACATGGCAGGATGATGATGATGATGATGATGATGATGAATTTTGCTGTAAATTCAACGGTAGAGCTATAATTAATTGCTGAAATAAAGCTGGGTGACTCGGAGCATTTAGTTGATGACGTAGAATGGTCCTCCGTATACATTGTAGAAATATACCAATAGTTCTAAATTACATTAAACACTTTGTGCAAAAAATGACATTTTGACTAGACAAGCAGAATTTTCCGTTCTACAGGCCAATTTGTGAAACACTTAACAGTATATGAATATATCAAAATATCTGCGTTTTAATACTTCCGTGTCGTTTATATTGGAACCTAAAATATTATGCAGTATGAAACTTTAGTCATCTCTACATAAAAATAATTAGCACAAACGAGGGGACTACCGGATTTCTGTCCTGAATTACTTATTTCGTCTCGCTGAGGACAGCCTATGTAACA
Source organism: Anabrus simplex (assembly GCF_040414725.1). Lineage (NCBI taxonomy): Eukaryota > Metazoa > Arthropoda > Insecta > Orthoptera > Tettigoniidae > Anabrus > Anabrus simplex. Next base: position 134,183,395 of record NC_090270.1, on the reverse strand, counting down.
ACGGCAAGTGTGCAACGATACTCATCATCTTCGTTGCAATCGATGCTTTCACTACGCTCGTTCCATTTAAAATTTCAACAACAAATTGCGATTTTTAAATTATTATTATTATTATTATTATTATTATTATTATTATTATTATTATTATTATTATTATTATTATTATTACGTCTTAATAGACCATCCCGCCGAGTTTCCTTGTAATCAGTCTGGTCCAATACAAACATTTCCCTTGCCTTTGTCTTGAAACCAGACGTGTACCATACCATATACTTTCATCTGCTTTCTCCTTGTGGATAGGTGAGTAGGAGAGTGTACCTCCCTGTCATAAGAGGCGACTAAAAGGGTTGTAATTTGTGAACTTGAGTTGATCATCACGATCCCCTCTTGCGTCATTCTTCTGTCAGGCTCCTCAGTTTCATACTTCCCACCCAACCTCCAACGGTCAACTCCTTCTCTTTGCGAAACCTAGAATACACTTCATTTTCACGGCCTTCAATGTGTTTGCCCTTCTTTTGCTGACATACTCATTTTTAATTTAATGTTATTGGTTTTACGTCCCGCTAACTACTTGTACGGTTTTTTTGGAAACGCCCCTGTGCCGAAATTTTTTCCCTCAGTAGATCTCTCGCATGCCGGTAAATCTACCGACACGAGGTTAGTGTATTTGAGCACCTTTAAATACAACCGGACTGAGCCAGGATCGAACCTCCCAAGTTGGGGTCAGAAGGCTTGACCGTCTGAGTTACCTACCCCGGCACCTTCAATAGTCAAAGGGTCAGAGTTCTTCCCTTTTATTAATAATAATTGTACCGGGCGGTACACCTCCACACCGTTTATTTAAAAGTTGCGCCAGTTGAAACTCCTCTTCTGGAGGAAGTCTGAACTTTATCTACGGTCTTAATTTCCAAATTTCTCAGAAGATGTCACTACCTGGAAATTTTTGAGTTTGTGAACTGTGTCATTTTCGACGTACTTTTGTCTTGCTTGTATTAAGAAGTGTGAACTTTCTCTTCTAGAGGACACTACTGAAGATCAACAATAGTGCACCCTAGTGCGGAGTCAAAGAACTATTTTGTTGGAGAAAATTTAATTTCAGGAGTTTGTTCTTTGTTAAATTTCTTTCTGTCATTGTTTAAGTTGGCAATATTTACCCCTTTCTTCCCCTTGTTTTGAATGTATCCAATCACGAATTTTTTCAATTAATTTCTGACCAATCTGGTGTATCTTTCCCCAACTTGTATCTGTTGCGGGGTCCTACCCAATAAAATCTTTGTGGGAGGGTGTTTTCTTTCCCCTAACGCCTAGAACTTTCTGCGAGAGTATTTAAACTGCTGATTTTAGGGTCTCCGGGCCACTTCTGTTCCATCTTTCAGTGTATTAAGTACATAGCAGGAGGCGGGAAGCGCCTCTTTCCTCGGCAGCGGTCAACAATAAGGTAATGGCCGATTAATAAATTTTTTTCTTTGCCAGCTCAGCAGTTTAACTTTCGGGGCAGGTTCTAAGCGTTCCCCTATGTAACCTTTTCCTAAAATGTAACTTCTCTTTTCTTCTATTCTCTTGTAAAGCGACATACTGGGATAGAGAGTGTTAACCCTCTCGAGCTCCCACTCACATTGTTTGAGGTGAACTTATTTTTCGCAACCTATTCTTCAGTAATGTAAGTTAGTAGTTTCTTAAGTCACCTCTGTAGTATGGGATTAGCCCTTGCATCAGTGGCCTTAGAGCCAAAATAGGTCTTAAAGACAAAGTGTATTAGGAGTGCAAGTTCGCCTCCTCTCAAATTGTGATTTTAGAGGTCATGTATTAACTTTCTTGTCATTTAACAGACCTCAGTAGATTGGGTATTTTGCTCCTGTGTATATGTCCTTTGAGGACGGCTTAAAGGTGGAGTTCGGAGTGGCCTATGATAGGCTTGTATTTTAAGGGGAAGTTGCCCTTTTTGAAAATTGTGTTTCTGCCTCAAGGAGGCTTTTGGATGTAATTGGAAGCCGGTGTTTCTGGCATGTTTGGGGGTTTTCGGCCCCTTTGTTGTATGGTGTTCATTGTAAGGTTGGGCTCATGGCTCAAGAATTATGTTTCTGACTTTTTGAAGCCCCAAATGGGGTACCTATGTAAATGTAATTGTCAATCGTGTTTCGGCTACTAAGTACCTGTTCAATTTGTTGTTACCTAATTTTGAAAAGAAAATATAACCTTGTTAAATTTTAAAATTAATTTCACTTTAGTAGCTTGAGACCCCTTCACCACCCAGCACCTTCTTTCATGCATAACTACCACCAAAACACGGTAACAATAATAATAATAATAATAATAATAATAATAATAATAATAATAATCTGACTCATTGGCTGAATGGTCAGCATTAAGGCCTTCGTTTCAGAGGGTCCCAGGTTCGATTCACGGCCGGGTCGGGGATTTTAATCTCGTCTGATGAATTATTCTGGTTCGGGGATTGGGTGTTTGTGTTTGTCCTAATACTCTCCTCTTCATATTCAGATAACACACTACACTACGAACCACTACAGAAATACGCAATAGTGATTGTATTCCTCCGTATAGGGTTACCGTCAGGAAGGGCATCCTGCCGTTAAACAGGGCCAAATCCACTTGTTTGATACAGTTTGCATCCGCGACCCCACAGGTGAAGGAAAAGCAGTAGAAGAATAAGAAGAAGAATAATGTTTTATGTTTTATCCCACGAACTACCCTTACACCTTTCGGAGTGGACTGAGTGCCGGAAATTTCGTCTCCTTCAGGAGGTCTTTTAGTATTCGTTAATTGATATTAAGGTTATGAAAGTAGAACAGGTAATTACTTTACAGGATCATGCTAGCATTTTCCAGAGTACGTTTGATGAACCCTGTTCAAATTAACTTCTAATCGGTTGCTTCATGATTCGAAGTCGAAACTGCAAGGTCTGTCCCCTGGTAACTTAGTAGGCTATATGGTGAGTTAGAATACTTAGTTATAAATGAGAAACAGTATGAGAACCTTATTTCTGGCCTTTTCCTCAATCTCTAAAGGCCGGCACTACTGTAGTTGTAGATTTGGTCCAGTTTTACTTTCGGATGCCCTTCCTCATACCATCCCTATGCGGAGAGTTATATCGCGTGTTTCTGTACTAGATGGTAGTGTGGTGTGTTGTATGTAGACGAAGAAGTATGAATTAAGTCGAACACAAATACCCAGTCCCCGAACTAGAGGAATTGGACCTAACCATTCATAGTCGAAATTCCTGGCCCGACAACGAATCGAACTCGGGACCCTCTGAATCAACGGCCACTTCGCTTATTATTCAGCCAAGGAACTGGATTAACATTTTCTCCAGCTGGAACCATCCAGGCTCATTTCGGTTTTAATAATATTGTTACTTATTTCACGTCCCAATAACTACTTTTACGGTTTTTGGAACCGTCTAGGTGCCGGGATTTTGTCCCGCAGGAGTTCTTTTACATGCCAGTAAATCTGCTGACACAAGGCTGGCATATTTGAGCACCTTCAAATACCACCATACTGAACCAGGATCGAACCTGCCAAGTTGGGCTCAGAAGGCCAGCGCTCTACCGACCGAGCTACTCAGCCTGGCAATTTGGTTTTGGCCCGGGGTTTAAGGCCGGATGCCCCTTCTGATGGCACGTGGTTTTTCAGGAGAAGAATACACCCTGAGATCGACTGAGCTTCGAACCTCAGCCGTCCAGGCGGAAATCCAACGGCTAAGCTACTGCGCCAATCATCATTATAATCATCACCACCACCACCACCACCACCACCACCATTAGCTTAGAAAGAATCTGTTGGAGATGACGAAAAAGAAGACGACGAAGGTCTAAGAGATGTATGTTACGGTGAAGATGGACAGGTTAAAGTTGTTAACGGATATCTTTGTAGTCTGTGTCTTTTACAGGAGTGCACCTGCCTGTTGCTTTCTAATTAGGGATGGATGTTGAGGTCATCGTGAGCAGAAAAACTCGAGAATCAGCGCATAAGACACGCAATAGCACTCGTGAAGCTGTCCGGAAACTTAGGAGATGACGGTTAATGGACATCTGGCGTCAGACAATGCGAGACCAATGTCGCGAGCAGCCATGCGTGAAGTGGGATAACACTTCGATCCCCGAGGTCATCGGGGAAGATGATGATGAACCGACTTCTACTCCTGAAGAGGTACCGAAAAGCGCATTGCATGACAAGCTTCGGCAAAACCTTTCCATTCCCGTTATCAGGAATAAAATGTTTATGCTGAATGTCCCAAACATGTTAGGTTCTTCAAGAAAAGAATATTTGTGTAAATTTCTATGTGATGGCATTGTGAATACAATATTTAGCTATTAGTAAGTAATAGCGCCGGTGAATCGTAGGGTTAGGGTATTGGAATTATTTATGTTATGATTGAATATATGTGCCAATGCATTGTAATTATTATAGTAATGTATTTGTAATTGAATATTTTAAATTATATGATAAATATTTTATGAACTCCTATGTGTTTGATTGTAATTACAAAGTCATCAAACCTTATTAACCACACCGAATAATGCTTCAGCCCTAAACAAATGCAACATAAAACAATTGAAATATAATTTCCTGATATACATCCCATAAATATTTCAAATCCAGATTTCGTTAGGTATTTCCTAGACTTAGAGTCTTGATTTTGCCGTTCTGTTTTTTTATTATTATTATTATTATTATTATTATTATTATTATTATTATTATTATTATTATTATTATTATTATTATTTTACCTGCCTGCTATTCACCAATCAGATGGTCTGTTTGTTTCTCAAATCTAGTGAACAGGGCTTTAGAAAAAAATTGTAAGCAACTGGTATCAAGCTCATTCCTCTGTAATTACTGATGTTGGTTTTATCCCCTTTCTTGTGTAGTGGATGGATTAGCTCACATTTCCAATCTTCAGGGATTTCTTCAGTGATCCAGATGTTTTCATGAATCGAGTGGATTTTTTGGGCTATGCTCTCACCTCCTATCTTTAGCATTTCGGCAATTATGCCATCTTCCTCTGGGCCTTTGTTATTTCTGAGACTATGGATTATTTCTTTGACTTCTTCCAATGTTGGGGGTTCTGAATCTTGATTAGATGAGGGTGTTTCAAAGGCGAATTGTTCTTTAGGGAATTCACAGTTTAAAAGATTCTTGAAATACACTGCTGGAAATTAGCAATTTTCTTGATTATTCATTTCTAATATTCCATCCGGGCATCTGCACCAAAGACCAGGTGCCTGATAATTTGATAATTCTTCTCGGGAAGTCTTCTAGAAGTTACGTATATATATATATATATATATTGTAAAATCTTGTTCAATTTATGCCTATCTGTAGTGATCACTTTTGCGTTTCTCAGACGTGTTGATTTTTTATGTTTGTTTCTGTATTTTTGTGAATTCCAGCCAGGTTAGTTCAGTTTTATGAAAATTCCATTTCTTCCAGGCTTTAATTGTAAAGTTGTTCTATGGCCTTGTCGCGGGTTTCATTTCACCACCGATGTTTGCGTTTCCTGGGTGGTGTCCCAACATTTTGAGAAGCCTTCAAAGGTATGTCTTTGAATTCTAGCAGTTCTAAGGATTGTGAGTAGGGATACGAGTACTTTCAATGAAAGTACGGGTGTTCTGTTTAAGAAATTCCGGATCGACGCGTAGGATTTGTTATTCTTGGTCTGGACCTGTTTGATTGATATTTTACCTTTATTAAGGATAGATAGTGGTCAGAGTCAATGAATCCTATTTTAACTTTAAAGTTCATAATTTCTTTTTGATTGTTCTTGGAAATAGCCACATGATCTACCTGAAATTCTCCCAAGAGAAAATTTGGCGATCTCCACGGTTTTTTTCTTGTGTGGAAGCGCCCGTAAATGTGTTGACATTAATTTGAGATCAACATTTTTGCAAAAGTCAATTCATCTTTCTCCATTTTTACTAGTTCTATTGTGCGCTGGGTATAGTCCTACAATTGTCCTGAATTTCCTTTCTCTACCAATATGGGCATCAAAATCTGCCAACAGAATTTTTATGTAATGATTTGGAATTGTGGCTGTAGTTTCTTCTAGCAATTCCCAGAAGTCTTCCATCATTTGTGGATCTTTTCGATTGTAGTTACTGGTGGGAGCATGCACATTAATAATGTATAAGCTTTGTTCCTGATTTAAAGGATAATGCTGAAAAAGTTAAGTATTGAGTTAATAATGTTTACAGCGAATCCAGGGCCAAATGGTAATGGATTCTTATAAAGGGAGATTGCTGGCTTGCCTTTGTAAATTCTATAATTTCCTGGGTCAAAATGATTTTCATCCGTGTATCTGGTTTCGTGAAGTGCTAAAATTTGGATGACCGGGCGAGTTGGCCGTGCGCGTAGAGACGCGCGGCTGTGAGCTTGCATCCGGGAGATAGTAGGTTCGAATCCCACTATCGGCAGCCCTGAAAATGGTTTTCCGTAGTTTCCCATTTTCACACCAGGCAAATGCTGGGGCTGTACCTTAATTAAGGCCACGGCCGCTTCCTTCCAACTCCTAGGCCTTTCCTGTCCCATCGTCGCCATAAGACCTATCTGTGTCGGTGCGGCGTAAAGACCCTAGCAAAAAAAAAAAAATGGATGTTTAAGTTATCTAACATGCCTGTTAATTACTTTAACTTCCCAGTTTTCCGAAGTGTGTTGATGTTTAGACTACCAACGCAAGTCTTACATTTTGGGCGAAGAGATTTGGGAAGCTCCGATACATTCCCGCATGATGTTCTCGGTCCCCAAGAATCCGATGACCGAGAAAAACTAGTATCCCTTACTAGTGCCTGGAATAGATGCATCGTTGAAAAACGACATCATGCTAATTATTATTATTATTATTATTATTATTATTATTATTATTATTATTATTATTATTATTATTATTATTATTATTATCGGTCTCAGGAATATAATATCAAATGGATTAAAGTAATCTGGTTTGGAGGTACATGATGAAGTTCATTGTCTTGCTACAGGAGGTTGTGTGCTTCGACTGGATATTACTGCAGTTGATAGAAAGAAAGGATGTGCTGCTGTAATTGATCGAACAGTTAGCTTTGAGGATAATGCTGAGCAGCCACATGACCTATCTAGAGAAGAAAAGTATACAAGAGCCCACAGTTCCCTAAAAAATACTATGGTAGTAGTAACATCGAAGTTACCGGGCGAGTTGGCAGATGTGAGCTAGCATCCGGGAGATAGTGAGTTCGAATCCCACTGTCGGCAGCCCTGAAGATGGTTTTCCGTGGTTTCCCATTTTCACACCAGGAAAATGCTGGGGATGTACCTTAATTAAGGCCACGGCCGCTTCCTTCCAACTCCTACGCCTTTCCTGTCCCATCGTCGCCATAAGGACTATCTGTGTCAATGCGACGTAAAGCAACTAGCAAAAAAAAAAAAAAAAAAAAATCGAAGTTATAGGATTAATAATTGATGCCCAAATACAGTGGTAGTGGGAACATCGAAATTGTAGAATTAATGATTAGGTGCCGGAGACACTACTCCGAAACTTTTTCTGGATATTTTTCAAGTGTACAAAATTAATCTGACTTTAATATCAGACATAGTCATTAACTACACCCTAAGGTTCAGTATCATTAATGGAAACTATTATACTGGTATTAGTGAGAATTACCATAATAATTAAAGATGAAATGTATACTCTCAATTTAGGCTATGTCATTCATTATCATACTTCGCCGAAGGCAACTTCTGGTGAAAAGAAATTAAACAAAATTCCACCCCCCCACCTCCCACCCCCGTTATCATTTCCTGTTTTTTTTTTTTACAAGTTGCTTTACGTCGCACCGTCACAAATAAGTGTTATGAGACAGGAAAGGGCCAGGAGTGGGAAGGAAGCAGCCGTGGCCTTAATTAAGGTACAGTTCCAGCATTTGCCTGGTGTGACAAAGGGAAACCACGGAAAACCATCTTCAGGGCTGCCGGCAGTGGGATTCGAACCCACTATCTCCCGGATGCAAGCTCACAGCCGCGTGCCCCTGACCTCACGGACACTATCTTCCGAATACTGGATACTGGCCGCACTTAAGGTTACTGCAGCTGTCGAGCTCGGTCATTTTCGTTTTCCAGAGAACTAATCGAAACTTTAAGGGCATTACTTACCTTTGATCTTTGATGTGAGTCAGCTTTCACCTTCTTTCGATTTCCTACGATAATACTTCATAGATTTGCTTTCTCTCTCGTTACCCCCCTCCCCCCCCCCCACACACACACACACTTTTTTAACTGGACCTACAATATTTGTTTTACGTCGCTCCGGGTCAGACAGGTCTTACGGTGACGATGGCCTAGGACGGGGATGGGATTAAGAAAGAAGCGACCGTGGCCTTCATTGCCTGGTGTGAAGCGAGACACCACGGAAAATCATATTTAGGGCTGTCTCAGTGGGATTCGAATCACCATCTTCCGAATGAAAGAACCGTGCTGCCAACTTGCTCCTTCCATTCTTTGCTTAATAACTTAACAAAATTGTGAAGTTAAATCAATGTTGAGTTACTGTAATTTACACCGAAAATAGCCGGGCTGAGTGGCTCAGATGATTAAGGCGCTGGCCTTCTGACCCCAACGTGGCAGGTGCGATCCTGGCTCGGTCCGGTGGTATTTGAAGGTGCTCAAATACGTCAGCTCGTGTCGGTAGATTTACTGGCACGTAAAAGAACTCCCGCGGGACTAAATTCCGGCACCTCCGCGTCTCCGAAGACCGAAAAAGTAGTTAGTTGGACGTAAAGCAAATAACATATTATTATTATTATTATTATTATTATTATTATTATTATTATTATTATTATTATTATATTTATTATTATTATTATTATTATTATTATTATTATTATTATTATTATTATTATTATTACACCGAAAATATCATTTATTCCGTAAATTAAATTAATTGTATTTTTTTTAGGAATCTTTCACTGTAATGGAATGAGTTTATTGTATCTATGTTGAAGTCGGACATTACTGAGGGTGAAATGGACCCTCAAACTGCGTAAACGTCTTCAGAAATGTCTTTGTAATATACATACTTGTCTTCCTCTCATATTCGGAAAAACTTTTCTCGCTTGAACTGTTCAATTCTACCTTGTTTCTTATTTCACTTGTTTTGATAAGGAAGAAATAAGTATTCTACTCCTATAAGAATGAATTTCCTAATATGATACTTCCCATAGAATTTAACTACATTTGATTCCACTCTCTTTTTTATTTACTGTTTTATTTACTATTGTTTTGTGCTCCTCTTAGAGTAACTATATCTAGAGAAAGACGTAGTGAAGTGGAAAAGTACCAGTCAAAACCCTACATGAGGTCTCCTGCTCATCTGGCCTTGAATCCTGGCTTGCAAACGTTCACCTCTGAGCTGCTATCAGTGAGCGCTTGACAACACTACCAGCATGGCGTCGTTTCCTTTGTCTCCTTTTGACAAGCTTTTGCCATTTACTGGCATCCGCGATTAGCAACACGTGAAGTTCCCCACCTTTGTTGCTCACAGGTGCTGGGGATCTCCAACTGGATCTTTATACCCTATCGGCCATGACATCCGCCGACATCTCGCAGGACAACATGGCGTCGTGGCAGAATCTCTAAGGTTCTCTACTTAGAGTAAAGATATGTCCTTAAGTGTTATGTTAGTGATATAATAATAATAATAATAATAATAATAATAATAATAATAATAATACGGGGACATCACCCGAGTAGACAAATTCAAATACCTGGGTGAGATCATCATGAAAAATGGACTGGACAAAGAAGCACTTCAGGAGCGAGTACGCAAACTGGAAATAGCCTACCAAACATCCCGCACAATCTACAACAAAAAATGCCTTTCCCAAAACACCAAGACACGTCACTATGAAACAGTTCTGAAGCCAGTAGTTCTATATGCAGCGGAAACCCTGTCTCTAAATGCTAACAAAGGACTCCTTGAAGAACTGGAGAAAAGAGAACGCAAAGTTGTGAGAGGAATCTTGGGATCAAAGTACAGAAATGGAATCCATCAAAAGAGATCCAACAAGGAAGTCTACAGCAAAATAGAGAAAATTACCGACACAATCAGAAAAAGACGGGCACGATTTTACGGTCATCTGAAAAGAATATACGGAAGAAAGTTAACTAAAGAAATCTTTCACTTTTTTGATTCAAACCCCAAAACCACAATTCCCTGGTTTAGAAATACCAAAGAAGACCTGCAAATGCTACATATCACAGCTGAAGACGCCCTTAACAGAGTTCTCTTCCGCAAGAAAATATTGACGAACGGGCTAAACCGAGACGAGCAACCGAAGAGAAGACACGGTGCCCCTTGGACAGAGGAGCTTAAGCAGGCCCACTCACAAAGAATGAGGGAAATTTGGGCTCTAAAGAAGGCCAAGTTCAGTGTCAAATGCAACAAGATTTAACGTGGTCCTTGATGGCCCCAGGGAATTATATATATATATATGTGTAATAATAATAATAATAATAATAATAATAATAATAATAATGAAAAAGCATATGGGACGATTTCACAGGAATCTTCTTTTTTTTTTTAAATCTTGGAGAAATAACTTCTTCTTCGTGATTAGACAGTTTGGCCAATACAGAAAGGACCCCGAAACTTCGGAGGGCAGCATTTAGACCAACATGGTACTACTGCAATAATGAGTAATGTCACGTAATGCTAAATTGAAATATTACAAAACAATTATCCTACCGGAAGCTCTGTATGCATCAAAAACCAACCTTAGGAGGCCATTGTAAAATTGCAGATATTAAAAAACAAGAAAGTAAAATTCTTAGGAAAATTTTCGACTCCACACAAGAAAACGGAATGTTTATCAAAAGGCGAACTGCAGACCTCTATAGTCACGCAGATAGTTTCATCAATACTGTAGGGATGAGATGTTTGAAATTGTTTCCCCACATTGTTATGATGGATAATAATAGACTCACAAGAAGATTGTTCAATGTAATAAATTCTCAAAACAGGAGAAGAAATTAGCTGGAGGAAACAAGAGCAGACCTGAATGAATTGAATAGCAGGGAAGACATCATGAAAAATCGCGCTAAGGTCTCAGAACTTTAGTAATTAAACACACATTTGCGGTAAAATGAAATGAAATGGCGTATGGCTTTTAGTGCCGGGAGTGTCCGAGGACATGTTCGGCTCGCCAGGTGCAGGTCTTTTAATTTGACTCCCGTAAGCGACCTGCGCGTCGTGATGATGAAGTGATGATGAAGACGACACAAACACTCAGCCTCCGTGCCAGCGAAATTAACCCATGATGGTTAAAATTCCCGACCCTGCCGGGAATCGAACCCGGGACCCCTGTGAACCCCATTTATCGGCAGCCCTGAAAATTATTGACCGTGATTTCACATTTTCGCACCAGGCAAATGCTGAGACTGTACCTTAATTAAAGACAAGCTCGTTTCCTTTCCACTCCTAGTCCTTGTCCGACTCGTTGGCGGAATGGTCAGCGTACTGGCCATCGGTTCAGAGGGTCCCGGGTTCGATTCCCGGCCGGGTCGGGAATTTTAACCTTAATTAGTTAATTCCAATGCCACGGGGCTGGGTGTATGTGTTGTCTTCATCATCATTTCATCCTCATCACGACGCGCAGGTTGCCTACGGAGTCAAATAGAAAGACCTGCACCTGGCGAGCTGAACCCGTCCTGGGATATCCTGGCACTAAAAGCCATACGACATTCCATTCCTAGCCCTTTTCTATCCCAGTTAGATCTATCTGTGTCGGTGCAACGTAAAAGAAACTGTAAAAATTAAACAATAGGGCTATTCTTATAAGTACAACAGGGCAAGCACCCTTTCGTAACAGTAATCAGAAGATAAAAAGGGAAGATGTTTGACCCTTCGAAAAATGAAGGAACGGCGTGAAAACGAAAGAATCCCTAGATTTCTCAAACCTAACATTTTTGGGGTTGGGAGAGAAAACAAGAGTTGACCAGAGGAGGTCAGACGTTGAAAGTACAAGTAAATGGAAACAGTTTTTTTTTTTTTGCTAGGGGCTTTACGTCGCGCCAACACAGATAGGTCTTATGGCGACGATGGGATAGGAAAGGCCTAGGAGTTGGAAGGAAACGGCCGTGGCCTTAATTAAGGTACAGCCCCAGCATTTGCCTGATGTGAAAATGGGAAACCACGGAAAACCATTTTCAGGGCTGCCGATAGTGGGATTCGAACCTACTATCTCCCGGATGCAAGCTCACAGCCGCGCGCCTCTACGCGCACGGCCAACTCGCCCGGTGATGGAAACAGTAACAGACTCATAGCCAGCAGGCGAATTTTCCAAGGACTTCAAATATATATATTGCTATTTGCTTTACGTCGCACCGACACAGATAGGTCTTATGGCGACGATAGGACAGGAAAGGGCTAGGAATGGGAAGGAAGCGGCCGTATCCTTAATTAAGGTACAGCCCCAGCATTTGCCTGGTGTGAAAATGGGAAACCACGGAAAACCATTTTCAGGGCTGCCGACAGTGGGGCTCGAATCTACTATCTCCCGAATACTGGATACTGGCCGCACTTAAGCGACTGCAGCTATCGAGCTCTGTAAAATATATTGTTTAGAGACACTGGCTCGTAATTCACATTCTGGAGTACAGTGTGATCAGCATTACGATTCCTCGGCCGTATTGGTTAGGTTAACTGCCTTTCATTTAACACACAGAAGCCCGAGGGACTTTAGAGTAACACATGGTCAACCTTGACTCTTCCTCGGCCATATTGCTTGATTTGCATGATCAGGGTAGATAGCTCCCTAGTTGACTTTCTTGGTCTATAGATCCCCATTCAAACCTTATGCCAGAATTAAAAACTACGCCGGGCTGAGTGACTCAGACGGCTGAGGCGCTGGTCTTCTGGCCCCAACTTGGCTGGTTCGCTCCTGGCTCAGTCCGGTGGTATTTGAAGGTGCTCAAATACGTCATCCTCGTGTCGATAAATTTACTGGCACGTAAAAGAACTGCTGTGGGATTAAATTCCAGCACCTCTGCGTCTCCGAAAACCGTAAAAGTAGTTAGTGGGACGTAAAGCCAATAACATTATTATTATTATTATTATTATTATTATTATTATTATTATTATTATTATTAATTAAAAACCACTAATCGAATCCGTGGATTCCAAGGGAGAGGTTGGCCCAGAGCTGTACAATCGAGTAGCGAAGCCGCTTGCGTTAACTCGCCCCCTCCGCTCGGGTACGGCTCCACTCGGATGTCCTAGTCACTCACACTCGGCTGGGTGCACGGCGGTTGCGCCCGAACAAACTACGCTCACTTCTTCACCTGGCTAACCGTCGCTCAGCTTGGTGGAGAGGAATAGCCATTGAACTCTGTAGTATACGGGAACAACTTCCGTCGTTGAAAATCGTTCCAAAAAAGTGAAGCCTCGCCATGCTACTAGTTACGCCTGGTGAAGCATAACAAGTACGAATTTCGACGCATTTATGAATGTTATCCACCCTACCAATAAGTTAAAATAATACAGGTAGATGAGTTTAAAGAGTTGAGTATATTAATAAAGTGCAATTGAAAATGACGATGGTATCCTGTGCATACGGTTGCAGAAGAAAGCTGAAGAAAGCAATAGTAATTATGAGAATTCACTCCTGCAGGGCAATCATTCAAGATTCATTCTACTTTCACATCATTTGCATTCACATTTGAATATTTTAATCAAGTTTGAGTTTGCTTAATGCTCTCATTTATCATATGATAATGTTGGTTATTTAAAGGGGCCTAACATCTAGGTCATCATCGGCCACTTATTCATCATATTCCCGTGAATCATGTACTCTCATTCTGTTGACGTTATACTCACGCACTTACATTCACTATTTTCTCTCTCCTTCTTACAGACTACGTAAGGTTCATGTCAACCTGATAGCATAATCATCGATTACCCGAAGAGAACGGGTTGACAGCTTCGTTATACACCATTTGCATCTAATAAATAAATAAATTAAAAATAAAAATAAATGAATAAATAAATAAATATTAGTTTTATTATGATCCAATTTGATTTTAATAAGGGAGTATTAGATTAAGAAGGACACATTTGACGTCATATCACAATAGTGCTCAACATTTTATGTACACAGACGTACCCCTTCCTGTGCGGTCAGAGGCACGCAGCTGTGAACTTGCATTCGGGAGATGTTAGGTTCGAGCCCCACTGTCAGCAACCCTGAAGATGGTTTTCCGTGGTTTGCTTTTTTTCACACCAGGCAAATGCTGGGCCTGTACCTTAATTAAGGCCACGTCCGCTTCCCTCCCATTCCTATCCCATCGTCGCCATAAGGTAAATCTGTGTCTGTGCGACGTTAAGCCAATAGTAAAATGTCGTGTTTATAAGCAGATGATAAGATGAATTTCACTTACAAACCATTATATTACAGTTGTAGTTTTCTTAGTGGAGGTCCCCTGTTTCATTAGGTCTTAATCTAATATATGAATTTTAACCTATATAGCTGAAGAAGATAATTAACATAGCCTATTTCTCGAAACACATAGCCTACTATATATTCTAAAAGTGTGAAATGTACATGAGTTTTAATACATAGGCCTAGTATTGACTAGGCGGATTACCTATCTCTAGGGGCACGATTTTTTCGCATTAATTTTTGTTCGAATTCGAGAAAAGGTAACAATTTTTCACACATTTTCGCGAAAATATAGCTGACCCAATCGCTCTAATTTCGCGTTAATGATTTCCTAAATTATTCGTAACAAGTTTAATTCATGAGACTTGTGAATTATTTATGCTAAATATATAAGTAAAGAGAAATAATATTGATAATCATTCATTATTCCTTATGTAATCGTGATTAGAACTATAATATACCACTAATCAAGATTACATAACAAATTACCCTTTAACCCTACGTGACCGTAGCTTTCACCCTATATGGCCATACTATTAAGGGGTTTCATAGAATATTAATACGAAGGGATACTTCTGTCGAAATGAGAAATCCTTATTCTATCTTCTGTTTCCCTTCACATACATGATATTGGAATACAATTTCAAGAATTTGTTTCCCATGACTTTCGCTGCATTTTCGGACTAATCGCGAAGTAAGTAAATTTCACTTTAAACTGGCCTTGTCGCTTGAATTCGCTGTTATTCGCGAAAACCAAATCACTAATGTTTTAACCAAAATCATATGATTCGTTAAGATACATCAAAATCGCTTCAAAATATTTCTATTACACCAGGCAAATGCTGGGGCTGTACCTTAATTAAGACCTTCAAATTC
Source organism: Anabrus simplex (assembly GCF_040414725.1). Lineage (NCBI taxonomy): Eukaryota > Metazoa > Arthropoda > Insecta > Orthoptera > Tettigoniidae > Anabrus > Anabrus simplex. The sequence continues at coordinate 134,168,096 of NC_090270.1, read as the reverse complement.
CTAGGCCTTTCCTATCCCATCGTCGCCATAAGACCTATCTGTGTCGGTGCGACGTAAAGCAAATAGCAAAGCAAAATGTTTCTTGTCGCGCTTATCGTTCATGCGAGAAAAACATGCCTTTACCCATCTCTCTTTTTACTGTTACAATTCGTTAAGGGAAATCATGTTGTAATAGACTAACAGTTGGTAATAGTAAATGTTTATAGCGATGTTAAGTACGATTATATCTATAAGTTCTGTTCCCGAGAAAAGTGTACGTGCGAGAAATTTATATAATGCCGCGCACTTATTCTTTTTTGACCACTGTAAATATTACACGTTACATCACTTCACTGGTACTTAGGATGAATGCCATAATGACCGAAGACTCGTTTTGTACTCTAATGTAGGCTACTCAGCAATCCTACATGCCTCGAACAACGTATAATTTACTATATTGGAGCCCTAATCTCCGTTAACGAATGAATATAGAATTTTCAGGACGATGAGATAGGTTGAAGTAAATGGAAGAATATTTTAAACGTTTCACTGCTTCCTCGGTAAATCTTTGGTTAAACACAGCTTATATTCCTCACTACTGTTCTACCATATTGTGCTTACAGAGCGGGATAAAGGTAATTATTCCCAATAATTCGTTCTCAATTTTCATTCGTGTTGACTCATAAACACATATAACCCACTAGTAAGTAATGTTACACCATCTGTAAATCGGTGTCTAAAATATGTGAAGTGTGTCGAAATCTAGGTTTCAAATATTTTTTCTTTCTTTCTTTCTTTCTTTCTTTCTTTCTTTCTTTCTTTCTTTCTTTCTTTCTTCCTTCCTTTCTTTCTTTCTTAATTTGTTTGCCCTCCAGGGTTGGTATTCCCCTCGCACTCAGCGAGGGATCCCACCTCTACCGCCTCAAGGGCAGTGTCCTGGCGCATGAGACTTTTTGGGTCAGGAGATACAACTGAGAAGGAGGATCAGTATCTTGCCCAAATGGCTCACCTGCTATGCTGAACAGGGGCCTTGTGCGAGGATGGGAAGAGAACAAGTGATAGACAAGGAAGCGGGAAGGAAGTGGCCGTGGCCTTATGTTAGGTACCATCCTAGTATTTCCTTGGAGAAGTGGGGAAACCACGGAAAACCACTTCGAGGATGGCTGAGGAGGGAATCGAACCCCTGCATACTCAGTTGACCTCCCGAGGCTGAGTGGACCCCGTTTCAGTTCTCGTGCTGCTTTTCAAATTTTGTGACAGTGCCCAGAATCGAACCCGGGCCTGCAGGGGTGGCAGTTAATCACACTAACCACTACACCACAGAGGCGGACCTAAGTAAATTTTATCCCATCAGAAATTTTAGGTTTATGTGATCCCTACTCCATGGTTAAAATTTTACATAATTAGACAAACATTTAAATAATCGTCCATCAATATTTGAAATGTATGCAGGATCCTGAGAATATAATTGGTTTGATCCATAAAGAAATATTAGCATCCGGGAGATAGTAGGTTCGAATCCCACTATTGGCAGCCCTGAAAATGGTTTTCCGTGGTTTCCCATTTTCACACCAGGCAATTGCTGGGGCTGTACCTTAATTAAGGCCACGGCCGCTTCCTTCCAACTCCTAGGCCTTTCCTATCCCATCGTCGCCATAAGACCTATCTGTGTCGGTGCGACGTAAAGCCCCTAGCAAAAAAAAAAAAAAGAAATATTATAAACTTAAGTAATTCCCAGACTATTTAGTCTATATTAAACTAAGTTGTATTATTTCTTTTCATTCAACATACTTCTTCGTCTTCTTTTATTGCCAATTATTTAGGATCCGCACTACTGTGGGTTCCGCTCGTTTTCAGGGTTGAGTGTCCTTCCTGATGCCATCCCTAAGTGGAGAGATGTATTTCGTGTTTCTGCGGTGATTGGTATTGTTATAATGTACACAAAAGAAGAGCCGAAGAGTTGAATTAAAGACGTGTGGCCTCCGAAAGGCAGGTCTTTCGAGTTGACGTCGTAGAGGTGACCTGTGCAGGTGAGGATGATGAAGACAGCACACATACCCAGCATTGTAAATAACCAGTACAGGTTAAAATCCCCGACCCATCCAGGAATCGAACCGGGGACCCAGTGGACCAAAGGCCAGCAAGCTAACCATTTAGCCATTGAGCCCGACTATGCACAAATTGAAGAAATTCGCGGACATTTAACTTGTCTGGAGTATGCAACCGTGCATGACATATGCAGTCAGCGTGTTGCCTACTCCTAAAACCTTGGTGACGTTGCGTTGAAAGGAAGCACATTAGAGAAATATCTGGACGCTTAGAAGATTTTTAATATTTCTGAAAAGGTCGAACGTATGCAAAACAATAACTCAGAATCTTCTGACTTCTAGACAAGCTATATAAAAAAAGCAAGATTTGGAAATTTACACTTTTAAAGTCCGCCTCTGTGGTGTAGTGGTTAGTGTGATTAGCTGCCACCCCCGGAGGCCCGGGTTCGATTCCCGGCTCTGCCACGAAAATGTAAAAAGTGGTACGAGGGCTGGAACGGGGTCCACTCAGCCTCGTGAAGTCAACTGAGTAGATGTGGGTTCGATTCCCACCTCAGCCATCCTGGAAAAGGTTTTCCGTGGTTTCCCACTTCTCCTCCAGGCAAATGCCGGGATGGTACCTAACTTAAGGCCACGGCAGCTTCCTTACCTCTTCCCTGTCTATCTCTTCCAATCCACCCATCCCCCAACAAGGCCCCTGTTCAGCATAGCAGCTGAGGCCGCCTCGGCCAGGTACTGGTCATCCTCCCCAATTGTATCCTCCGACCCAATGTCTCACGCTCCAGGACACTGACCTTGAGGCGGTAGAGGTGGGATCCCTCGCTGAGTCCGAGGGCAAAACCAACCCTGGAGGGTAAGCAGATTACGAAAGAAAGAAAGAAAGAAAGAAAGAAAGAAAGAAAGAAATATTTAGTTATCCATAATTATATCTGACTAGCTGATGTACCCGTGCTTCGCTACGGGATTCTCAGAAAGACTGACTTTGTGGTTTTCCTAACCTGAAATCAACATAGGTCATTACAAAAACGTAAGTATGAATGTAGCGATTAAAAGCAATGCTATCATATAAAATACTCGATCAAATGGAAAGCCGCACGTTTTATCACTTTTAACGAACAGTGCTGCGGTTTAGATTGCGGTGCCAGTCTAATAGTCCAAAGTTCCAGAGCTGGGATGACCAGGACGCAGATTGCCATGAACACTTATCTGCCATTATTCCGCTAAATATGCACACTGTTCATTCCAATCAGTGCCTCAGAATAGGGATTGAATAGCCCGAACGCTATGATGATCCAGTGTGTTACGTACCAGTAGTATCAGAAAATTTATAAACCAGGGGAATGGCATGCTAAAGAAGAAAGTTATCTAACTCCCCAGCTACTTCCCATCAATATTCAGACAGGCTGTTACACTCTGTACGACTGGGCGAGTTGACCGTGTGGTTAGCGGTGCGCAGCTGTGAGCTTGCATCCGAGAGATAGTGGATTCGAACCCCATTGCTGGCAGCGCTGAAGACGGTATTCCGTGGTTTCCCACTTTCACACCAGTCAAATGCTGGGCCTGTACCTGTACCTTAATTAAGGCCTAAGGCACTCCCAACCCTTTCCTATCCCATCCTCGCCATAAAACCTATCTATGTCGGTGCAACGTAAATCAAATAAAAAAATACTCTGTACGCAGCAGTAATCCTATCTACCGGAGATGAGGGGCAACTGAAGACACAAAGCACATCACGACAAACAATGGTCAACGTAATGTTGTTGTTGATCAATGTTATGAACTTTCTATATTGTAGGCCTTCACATTTAGTTTTCTTTCGACTCTGTGATTTGTAAAATATTTTATACCGTAAACTGTAGTTTCTTATTCTCCGACTTTACATACCGATTTTCATTAAATACTGTTTACCCATTTTCTCGTTAGTCGGCGCTGATATGTACTTAGTAACAAAAATACAAATTCATGAATATCTCTGTGATCATAGCCAGTACAGTAACAATGTATAAGATATGAATAATAGGAAATTTAATACTATATAACCATCATTATGTAGCATTCATCGATTACACCTCTAATAAGAAATATTTGAGAATTACATGTTAGGCCTTCCCCTGAACTACCACTTCACTCAGCGTGAATAAAATAATTTACAGCCTAGACTATAGCGACTTATTTCCTGACTTTGCATACGAATTTTCATCAAGACAGGACTACTAACAACAATATTTGAGAATTGAATTTTAGGCCTTCCCCTAAACTACCATTTTTCACAGCGTGAATACAATTATTGATAGCCTAGATTGTAGCAACTTATTCCCCAACTTTACATACCGATTTTCATTAGACCACTAATAACATAAATAGTTGAGAATTCAATTTTAGGCCTTCCCCTAAACTACCATTTCACTCAGCGTAAGTAAAATGATTTATAGCCTAGATTGTAGAGGCTCATCCCCCGACTTTACATACCGATTTTCATTAGACCACTAATAACATAAATAGTTGAGAATTCAATTTTAGGCCTTCCCCTAAACTACCATTTCACTCAGCGTGAGTAAAATGATTTATAGCCTAGATTGTAGAGGCTCATCTCCCGACTTCACATACCGATTTTCATTAAATTCTCTTCAACCGTTTTCTCGTGATGCGTGTACATACAGACAGACAGACAGACAGACAGACAGACAGACAGACAGACAGACAGACAGACAGACAGACAGACAGACAGACAGACAGACAGACAGACAGACAGACAGACAGACAGACAGACAGAGAGACAGACAGACAGACAGAAATTACGGAAAAGTAAAAAGTGCATTTTCTTGTTACTACGGACATGACCAATACAGAAATACCATTATTTTCAAATTCTGAGCAATGTACAGACAAAACTCTTATTTTATATATATAGATGATCAACAATAGACTATTTGTTTTTTGGTCCATCGGCTACAAAACCACACCTTCCGAACAATCCTATCCGACTCGTTCCAACGCTCCAATGTATTTCGTGTCTTGAAACAAAGGAAATCACCCGTCATCTTGGCAGCCACCTTGTGAAGACGTCACAACACAACTTTGCGAATTATTATTATTATTATTATTATTATTATTATTATTATTATTATTATTATTATTATTATTATTATTATTATTATTATTATTGTGCCTTTCAGTCCTTTCTCTTTGTAAATATATCATTACATTTGTTCTACGTACGGTTTAACTATATGTTGATGATGATGATGATGCTTGTTGTTTTAAGGGACCTAACATCGAAGGTCATCGGCCCTAACTATATGTAGACTATATATGTTTGCTAAGCGTTTCAAATCTGACTTCAAATCCGTTTAATCAATTTTTTTTAACGTGATACCCAATTTGGGACAATTTAAAAAACGTTTCCAAGTCAAAAAATGTACACTCGCAAATGTAAGTGAGAAACAAACGGAAGACTGAAACGGGCGTGGGAAACTGAGCAGGCAAACTGAAAGGCTCTAAAGTACCTGCTCCAGCACAATGGGAAGAAAACTCTGTGCGCAAAAGGATCATCCCTGGCAGTGCGGTACTAAATATCACATTGGACCAAGACATCAACAACTGCACGGAGTGTTGGGAAAACTACTACCGAACAGCTTCAAAGAGTGACTGGATTCAGTGCAGCAAATGTCTCAAGTGGTTGCATGAAACATGCACACTCTACAAACAACTTTGCAATAACTGTGGAAGAGAACGTATCAGAGAAGAGAATGTTAGGAAACAAAAATGACAATGCGGCAACTCTCCTTAATGGTGCGGCAACTCTCCTTAATGGTGCGGCAACTCTCCTCAGTGGTGATAAATTTCAGTGGTGTAGGTTACTGATGTATTGTCACAATAACGTTAGAGTGAAATATTGGACAGGTGTTAGATGGACGTTTATGTATACGTAATGAATGAATGTAATGTGCGGGTAAAAATAAATGTATGAAAATTCACTTTAAGACTTTTTCTGATTTTTTGAAAAAAGTGCGGCATCTCTCCCTAACTTCCAATATAGGACAATACAGTGACGGTGCACTAGGGGATGCATGTACCAAATGCCAGCATGTTAACCACTTAGCCATGGAAATGGACACCATAAGTCACTCACAGAACTTTCGAGAAAAGTAATTATTTCTGCGACAGCAATATCGCAGTCCTACTCAGTCCGAACTGAGGCACCAGAAATACAATATTATAGTAGAAGAAGAGAGAGGATCCATGATGAGTAACACTCGCCTTTCATTAATAAACTTCATAATGTTGACTGGAGAAAACACATTCTTCTTGTGGACTTTTAATCTTCACGATAACTTATCTCTTAACATTAAACGGGATATACAGTAAATCGGAAACTACTGAAGACAAAAATGCGAGGATTTAATCTGTCCCCTCTTAGAACAGTCCTCTATAATGGCACGTACCATTCATCTCCTTGTCCGACTCATTGGCAGAATGGTCGACGTTGAGGCCTTCGGCTCGGAGGGTCTCGACTTCGATTCCAGGCCGGGTCGCAGATTTTAATCGCGTGTGATCAATTCGCCTTACTCGAAGACGGGTTGTTTGTGTTTGTCCCAACATTGCGCTCTTCATATTCAGACAACACACCGCACTACAAATTACCACAGGAACACGCAATAGCGATTACATCCCTCCAGATAGGGTTGGCGTCAGGAAAGGCATCCGGCTCTAAAACAGGGACAAATCCATATGCGGAACACAGTTCGCACCCGCAACCAGATTTTTAGCGTTTTGAATTCAGAAATTTAGCGTTTTGATTTGTACATTTAGCATTTTGTATCTTTTATACACTAGGTTGTAATTTAGCATTTGTGAGCGCAAAGAAAAACCTATAATTTGAATTAGTTCTGATAAACAGTTAATTATTTCGGCCATTAATGATAAATGTAAATCACGTTTGCATAGAGATGTTACTAGAACAAAAATTATTTCAGTATAATTAAATTATACATCCATGTTGTCCGGCTCCATGGCTAAGTGGTTAGCGTGCTGGCCTTTGGTCACAGGGGTCCCGGGTTCGATTCCCGGCAGGGTCGGGAATTTTAACCATAATTGGTTAATTTCGCTGGCACAGGGGCTGAGTGTATGTGTCGTCTTCATCATCATTTCATCCTCATCATGACGCGCAGGTCGCCTACGGGAGTTAAATCAAAAGACCTGCACCTGGCGAGCCGAACATGTCCTCGGACACTCCCGGCACTAAAAGCCATACGCCATTTCATTTCATTTCATACATCCATGTTAAACTATGGGCTCGAGTGGTCTATAACAGAAAACAAACACATGTTTATTAATGCAAAATCACAATACTGAAAATAAAATCTAATGATGTTCAAGGAAATCATGGAGCATACCTCAACATTTTGTTCTGTCATTCGTGTTCGCCAATCACAATTAAATAGTATTTACTGAAATATCGTTCAGCATCTAAATCCTGGTAGGATTTCAAATACATTACAGGGCTGCTTTGGCAAACTCTTAGTAGCTGGGCGGAAACAAAACAGCATTAGCAGGAAGTCAAAGTTTGCACAAAATCCACCGTTTAAGTTTCCAGAAGAAGAAAAAGCACAAAGTTTCATTTGAAAAAGGTCATCGATTTCGCCTTTAGGATAGATCTATATTTCGCACTTTAGAGTAAATATCACACTTTACGGTGTTTTGAAAACATATTAAAACGTAATTTACATGTCGTAAACAATTAAAATAAGCCTTTATAGCACTTCGCATAATATCGCGATTGCAAAAATCAATAAAAGTCATATTTAGGTTTCTTATTTCTTTGAATATAGTAAGCTTTCCTGAATCCAAAAATAAATAATATGGAAATGTTCAGAAAACAAAGGTGTATTTCAAGTAGCTATTTAAATAATGTGGCACCACCGCCACTCCCACTCAGCCACCAGCTGATATTATATTTTCGAAAGTATCATTTTTTAAATCATTCTTTGCAACCATAAAAACTAGAGCAATGAAACTCAGTTCAATTCTTTACTTACCTAAAGCCATGCAAATATAGGCCTATTCCCCTAAAATATAAATAGTATGTCTCACTAATCTTCTCCTAATTTCTGAAGGGAAAATATCTTCTCTTTGAGAGTACATTTCACACTGAGTAGCCAAAAGTCACGGGAAGGGGTGTTTCATTAGAAATTGTGCCGTGTATGACCCCTGAGCGTTGCGGCTACCTGCGGCGTAGCTGAGAAGTGTGTCACAGACACCAGTGTCGTGAAGATGGGAACATGTCACGAGTTAACCGACTTTGAATGTGGGATATCATCGGGGCACGGCTATGGGTCATAACATTGCGGTGATTACACGCGAATTCGGGTTTCCGAGGTCAACAGTGTCGGGGGTAGATCTTCAATATGGCGGAGAGTATGTTACCACGCGCGTAAATCGCCGCACGGAAAGGCAACAGGTGTTTAACGAACGGACATCAGGTCGCCTCCGCAGAACCATACTGGGCGCACGACGGGCTACTGTGAGTCAGATCACCACCCAGTTGAATGTTGGGAGTCAGGAACCCATTTCTACCAGGAGTGTATGAAGGCAACTGCACCGCATTGGCTTCAACAGCGGACGAACAATTCGTGTCCCTTTGCTGACACCTCAACACAGAGCTCAACGACGCGCATGGGCCCGCGAACATCGGCAATGGACCATGGAACAGTGGCGGCGTGTGGTATGGTCCGATGAATCCCAGTTCCAGTTGTATCGAGCTGCCGGGCGCCATGAAGCTATAGATCCTGCTTGTCAACAAGGTTGTGTCCAGGCGGGAGGTGGCTCAGTTCTGGTCTGGATAAAGTTCTCATGGTCGCAATCAGGTCCCATTGTCCGGCTGCAGCTAGCGCTGACAGGTGCACGTTATGTGGACATTCTTTCAGACCACGTGCATCCCTTTCTGGCCTTAGAGCACCCTGATGGAGGTGCCATGTTTCAACAGGACAATGCGCCATGTCAACGCTCTGTGGTGGCACGCAGGTGGTTAGAGGAGCACTCCAGTGAAATTACAACTATAAATTGGCCCACTAGATCCCCCGATCTTAATCCAATCGAGCATTTACGGGATGCTGTCGATGCTGGTGTACGCTCCATGGACCCCACAGCAGTGCATGATACGTGGGTCCAAATCCCTCCAGAACGATTCCAACACCTTGTAGAGTCGATGCCTCGTCGTACTGCTGCCGTTTTGAGGGCTCGCGGAGGAGCAACTTGTTATTAACATCACATTCATTGTCTACCCATGACTTTTGGCCACACAGTGTAATAGATTATAAACCTAGCGAGTGGCTGCGCGGTTTGGGTCACGTAGCTGTCAGCTTACATTCGGGAGATAGTGGGTTTGAACCCCACTGCCAGTAGCCCTGTAGATGGTTTCTCGTGGTTTCCCATTTACACACTAGGCAAGAAAAAATGAGTTAAGACCACGGCCGCTTCCTATCGCTTTCACATCATCGCCATAAGAGCCAGTATGACCTCCGGAAAGGCCTATAGCAGGTCTTTAGAGTTGACGTCCATGAGCGACGTGAACGTGAGTGAGGATCAGCCTCTATCTACGATGAATTCTAATTCTGAAGACGGCAGACACACACGCAGCCCCCGAACCAGAGGAACTGACCAACGAACCGACCTGGAATTGAACCTAGACTCCTTGGACCAACGGCCAGTATACTAACTACTTAGCCTTGAAACAGTAATAATAATAATAATAATAATAACAATAATAATAATAATAATAATAATAATAATAATAATAATAATAATAATAGTACGTAAAGCAAATTATAGTAAATAATAGACTTTAAAACTTTTGGATACACTTGTAAGTCTTTATTGTAAGTGTTCTGGGGTATTCTGTGGAACGCAAAGGAGAAAGAAGGTGCTGGTTGAAATGGGTCTATTTAAGGTTAATTTTAAACTTTAAAATAAAGGGTTTTTTTTCAGATATTAAATATTAACAAACAACCAGATTTCAGGTGCAGAGGTACTTTTGTACAAAACAGAAAATCAGAAAAACCAAGAATTGGTAAGTTACGATTTGAGCTTCGAGCTCATAATTTACAAAGGTTCCAACATCTCTAATGTTGCGTTTAGTTAGATAGGCAACGAGACGAATCTCCCAATTTATTTTACAAGACATTCTAAATTACAATTTTGAAGAGCACTTTGCTCCACAGGGTACAAGATATGGCCTTCCAAAGGCGCCCTTCAATATCACACAAATATCTATTACATTACAAAAGAGCCTCTATGCTTTATAATTCCACCAAGGAGACTGCGCTACCAAACCCTAACCACCTACTCAAGGCAATTTTCACCTTGTACACAACAGATTCAATTACTGGCCCCAAAAACAAAATGAATGGAGGCGGTCACTTGCGCTCCGTGAAATCAAGAGATTAAAATCCTACTTGTGCTTGTGGCCCGATGATGCAGAGGCTAATCCCATACTACTGAGGAGACTAGATGGACAAGTTAATTTACAAGTTACAAGAGAAAAACAGTTACAAAATCGTAGTCACCTCAAGATTAATTGGGAACATGCATCATTTTCAAAAATATTTTTTTTGAAAAGTACACCAATGAAATAGTATGTAAACGTATTACATTGTGGTATGTTGCCTTGTTTTCTACCATTAAAAAAATATTTAATAGTGCCTTTCCGCAAGGCGAGTGAAACGGCCTCTGACGTAAGCGGCGCGCTGTGACGTCACGATCCTGTACCGCATGGTGCTCTACCAGCCGTTGTGCATCAGCCGTTGCTAAAAGCCGATTGTTGATTATTCATGATCGCGAATAACTTCAACATGACAGAAGGAAGGTTCAAAACAGCACAATCAGACAATCTATCATGTGTAGATGTCATCATTCTTGAAAAATAGTGACTTTTGTGGCCGCAGAATTTCGCGGATAAAAAACAAGTTTGTAAGTGGCATCTTTTATATACGTGCAATGTACTGTAACCCATAGTATTAGGATAACAACTGAACCTGGATAGATATCACATCACTTTCAACATTTCCTTCTAGACTGATTCCCCTATTAAAGAATAACATTACATTTTCGGGCTTTCAGGATTAGTAAAGTAAGAAATCGGATTTCAGCACTAACATAAACATATAGGTAGCATTATAGTACTAGTCCGCTTCTGTGGTGTAGTGGTTAATGTGTGCCACTCCCGGAGGCCCGGTTTCGATTCCCGGCTCTGCCATGAAAGTTGAAAACAAATAGTACGAGGGCTGGAACGGGGTCTACTCAGCCTCGGGAGGTCAACTGAGTAGAAGGGTTTCGAATCCCACCTCAGCCATCCTCGTAGTGGTTTTTCGTATTTTCCTACTTCTCCTCCAGGCACCTAAGGCCACGGCCGTTTCCTTCCCTCTTCCTTATCTATCCCTTCCGATCCTCCCATCCTCCAACAAGGCCCCTGTTGAGCATAACAGGTGAGGCCTCCTGGGGGAGGTAATGGCCCTCCTCACCAGTTTCATCACCATACTCAAAGTCTCACGTTCCAGGACACTGCCCTTGAAGTGGTAGAGGTGAAATCCCTCGCTGAGTCCGAGAGAAAACCAACCCTGAAGGATAAACTGATTAAGAAAGAAAGAAAGAAAGAAGGAAAGAAAGAAAGATCATAGTACTATAGGGCTATAATCTATCATTCCCAAAAAAATATATATATTTATGGTTGGGACAACTGGCCTACCCACTTCCGGGGCCCATGAAAGAGAATTAAATATCTTTGTGGAGGGAAAAAGTTAAACATCATAAAGGTAAATATGACTTCATCCAGTTTTCACAAGTCGGGCTGAGTAGTTCAGACTGTTGAGGTGCTGGCCTTCTGACCCCAACTTGGCAGGTTCGATCCTGGTTCAGTCCGGTGGTAGTTGAAGGTGCTCAAATACGTCAGCCTTGTGTCGGTAGATTTACTGGCACGTAAAATAACTCCTGCAGGACTAAATTCCTGCACATCGGCGTCTCCGAAAATCGTAGAAGTAGTTAGCGGGGCGTGAAGCTAGTAACATTAATTACATTTGGCTTTTAACAAGCTGAGCATATCGGGAAAGAAAAGTGTCCTGGTGACATTTTAGTCGCTCAATACAGGAATGTCTTTGGGTGCTGTGACTTTAATTTTTTTTTTTTGCTGTTTGCTTTACGTCACACCGTCACATAATGGCGACGATGGGACAGGAAAGGCCTAGGAATGGGAACAAAGCGGCCGTGGCCTTAGGTACAGCCTCAGCATTTGCCTGGTGTGAAAATGGGAAACCACGGAAAACCATCTTCAGGGCTGCCGGCAGTGGGGTTCAAAACCCACTATCTCCCGGATGCGAGCTCGCAGCTGAGCGCTCCTAACCGCACGGCCAACTCGCGCGGTATTTTTACCCTTCGGTTTATTGACTTGGCTTGTATAACCTAAAACTTAGGCTAAGTTGGATTATATTTTAAACACCTACATCACTATTTTCACCTGTGTGCAATTATGTTATGATAATTATTATAATTGAGGATTGTTAACTTATAAGACTCCAACAGACAAGCATTGGTTTTGTGTAGAGTTATACATTTGTTAAATTTACGTCGTTTCTTTTCATGATGTACACGCCTATTCTTTGTTACATTATAGGTTATTTAGATATAGCCTAAATTTCTTCACCAATTAAGCTCTTCAATAAAGACATACATAACTGTCCCATGCCAAGATATATTGGTAGAATTAGAGCTGTCAAAATGGTTCATAACCCCTTTGATTTATTATCTTGACATGGATCACCCAAAACATAGGTTAGGTTTGGAGAATACTTTAATAATCAGCATTATTTAATGCACCGTTTATTACTTTCATATTCCAAGATGTAATTGAAGCATTTAAATTAAGCATCATACATTAAAATTTAAAGTTTTACCACTAGAACAGCTGACATGGAAAAGTGATTTGAAAATTCAAACAAATTCATCTTACGTTAAAATCTTCAAAAAAATAAACTGTAGACTTTTCCGATATATCACCAGCATTTCTCCAGCTCGCCAAAATCCATTTCTCCCTAGTTTTAGCGTCTTTGGAACGTTTATAAACAATTTGTTTGGGATGGTATGCGATGTGCTATTGCACATCGGAACTCTACACCATTTATAAGTTTTCTGCCTCACTGTCTGCGCAGGATTCATTTTAAGTCTAAAATATACCACTCAGATTATTATCCGATGTATAGACCTCGAATTTAACCATACTAGACACTAACGTAAAGTAGAAATACGCGAAGTGTATCCTGCTTCTCACAGCACACTACGTGTTATATCGTCTGCTAATTCAGTCAACCTGTACGATGACGTCAGGCCAATGAGATCGCGTACTTGCGTGACATGACATTTTCGTAGATTTTTATCATGTTTGGAGTAATTATTTGTACATTCTTATCACATTTTTGAATTCTGCATGCAATTTTGTATCAGATTAGCATATTTTTAATTAAAATCCCGGATCATGCATGTTCCCTATTGAAGGGGAATTCGTAACGCACTCTCTATCCCCGGTTTTCAGGTAAGTACTTTCGACTTACTTGAACTTTTACACGAGAAGGAAGAAAGTTTACACATTCGGAAATTGACTGTTACATAGTAAGGAACCTTCCCCTCGAATCAGATTACCGAGCTCGATAGCTGCAGTCGCTTAAGTGCGGCCAGTATCCAGTATTCGGGAGATAGTAGGTTCGAACCCCACTGTCGGCAGCCCTGAAGATGGTTTACCGTGGTTTCCCATTTTCACGCCAGGCAAATGCTGGGGCTGTACCTTAATTAAGGCCACGGCTGCTTCCTTCTCACTCCCAGCCCTTCCCTGTCCCATCGTCGCCATAAGACCTATCTGTGTCGGTGCGACGTAAAGCAAGTAGCAAAAAAAAAAAAACTTTATTAGTGACACCTGTTGATCAACGTCCTAACTCCTTGCACTAGTTGTTTCATTTTTATATGTGCCAGAAAGCATTCTTGAAGGCGTTTCATTTAAATGCACGGGGTTGAGGTGTAGGCTACCTCCCGGTACAGTAAGTACTATTGTTACTTACACAAAAATAATATCTCATAAAGTAACATATTCCTTGAAAATCGTACCTAAAGTTGTGCAGCAGTTTTTAAATGTGATTTGTTGCTGTTTGAATCCCCTATTGATGAACTCGGGTAGATACATTTTTTTTTTTTTTTTTGCTAGTTGTTTAACGTCGCACCGACACAGATAGGTCTTATGGCGACGATGGACAGGAAAGGGCTAGGAGTGGGAAGGAAGCGGCCGTGGCCTTAATTAAGGTACAGCCCCAGCATTTGCCTGGTGTGAAAATGGGAAACCACGGAAAACCATTTTCAGGGCTGCCGACAGTGGGGTTCGAACCTACTATCTCCTGAATGGTAGATAAATAAGTATTTATTATTGTGCATGTATTTTTCCCTAGTTGTTGTTAGAGTTGAGCAAAGTTTGGGAGTCTTGGAACATTTCCGGGATATAAACCTACAAAATGATCCTTGAAATAGTAGTACCAAGCTCAGATGCCACCAGAATGCATACGTGGAAGTTCAGGGCAGATGACGTAACGGCAGAAGGTAGAGACAAAACATAGCAGTGCAGATGGCTATCGCCGAATATAAAATTATAGGATAACGAGATACAGGCCAAAAGCTATTTAAATATATACTGTATTTAAATAAGAAGAATACGAAAACCCCATTCACTTTAGCATGGGAAGAAACACAAAAATAACACTGATCATTTCTGTTTCATAAGCGTAAGTATACCTCATTTTAATAATAATAATAATAATAATAATAATAATAATAATAATAATAATAATAATAATAATAATAATAATAATAATAATAACAATTAGGAGTATGACCACCGGATAGGCCTATAGCAGGTCTTTAGAGTTGACATCCATGGGCGACGTGCACGTCTGTCGGGATCAGGCTCTGTCTAGGATGAATTATAATGCTGAAGGCGGCAGACACACACCCAGCCCCCGAACCAGAGGAAGTGACCAATGAACCGACCTGGAATCGAACTTGGGACTCCTTTGACCAACGGACATTATGCTAACTACTTAGCCTTGAAACCGCAATAATAATAATAATAATAATAATAATAATAATAATAATAATAATAATAATAATAATAATAATAATAATAACATTAATAATAATAATAATAATAATAATAATAATAATAATAATAATAATAATCACACCTGGCAAATACTGGGGCTGAAGCGTAATTAAGGACACAGACGCCCTATCTGTGTCGGTGCGACGTAAAGCAAATAGCAAAATGATGATGATAATAATAATAATAATAATAATAATAATAATAATAATAATAATAATAATAATAATAATAATAATAATAATAATAATTGTACCAGGCGGTACACCTCCGCGCCGCTAATTCAAACTTTGCGCCAGTTGAAACTCCTCTACTGGAGGAAGCCTGAACTCTAACAACCATGTTAATTCTAAAGGTTATCAGAAGATGTCGATATCTGTAAATTTTGAAGAGTTCTGAACTGTGTCTTTTTCGATTTATTTTTGTTGTCTGTAGTGAGAAGTGTGAACATTCTCTTCTAGATGGCACTACTGAAGAAATACAACTGTGCACCCTAGTGCGAAGTGAAAGAACTTTTTTTGAAGAACTTTAGTATGCGTAAGTTTGTTCTTTGTTAAATTTCTTTCAGTCATTGTTTAGGTTGGCTGTATAACCCTTCTCTTTCCGCCAGTTTTGAATTCGACCAATGAGTAATTTTTGTAATTAATTTTCCACCAATCCTAGATGTCTTCTTCAGTTTTGACTTGTAATGTTTTGGCCGTCCAATAAATGCTTGTGGGCGGGTGTTATCATTCATGAAAGGTCTCGAATGTTCCGCGAGGGTAGATAAACTGCTGATTTTCGGGTCTCTGCGCCACTTCAGTAACATCTATCATTGTGTAAATTATGTAGCAGGGGGCGGGAAGCGCCTCTTTCGTCGGGCAGCGGTTCATCAATAAGGTAATGGCCTTTTAATAACTTCTCTTCTTGCTAGCTCAGCAGTTTAACTCTCGGGGCAGGTTCGATACCTTTTATCATGTAACTTTTCTCTAAAATGTAATAGACTCTTGGTATAAATTCTATCTCTTGAAACTAAAAATTGGGATAGAGAGTGCCTAACCCTCTCGAGCTCCCTTTCATATTGTTTTTGAGGTGACTACGTTTTCTCAACCATTTTTCTTCGTTTCGTAATGTAATAAGTTTTCCTATCGTGTCACCTCTTTAGTATGGGATTAGCCCTTGCATATGCGGCCTAGGGCCAAATAGGTTTTAAATAAAGTGTATTAGGAGTGCAAGGACGCCTCCTCTCAAGTTGGTATTTTGGAGGCCATGTAATTGTCCTGTTTCTTTATTGAGTAGGCCTCAGTAGGTTGGGTATTTTTATCCCTGTTTTCATGTGTTTGGAGGTCAGCTTGAAGGTGGAGTTTGGTGTGGCCTTTGATAGGCTTGAACTTTAAGAGTGGGTTGCTATTTCTTAACATTTTGATTTCTGTGTGCCTCGAGCAAGCTTTACTGAGTAATAGGGAGCAAGAGCTCCTGGGCATGATTGGGGTTTTCTGCCCCTTTGTCAAACCTGGTATCTGGCTAAAGTTGGGCTAATTGCTCAAGAATTACGTGTCTGGCTGTCGGAGCCCAAATCCTGTAACACTGTAATTGTACATTCTCGATTTGTTGCCAGGCTACTGAGTACCTGTTATATTTGTTATTTCTTGATCTTAAAAAGAAAATATAACCTTGTTAAATTTTAAATTAACTTTAATTTCGTATATTGAGACCTATTCATCCCAGCATCTTCTTTCACCTCTGCTAATCCACCAAACCACGGTAATAATAATAATAATAATAATAATAATAATAATAATAATAATAATAATAATAATAATAATAATAATAATAATAACATCCTCTGTTGTGCATGAAAATGAAACTCCAAAAATAGATTATCATGTCTGCTATATAAATTATTAATATTATCATTATCATCATCATCATCATCATTACAGAAATAATGGAAAGCAATTCACATTCTCTTTACTCCGTTTGTGCTGCTTATGCTGTTATTCACGCAGTGTCAACCTCCCATCACTGCCATCCTACAACACGCAAGGTGGAAGGACTAGTCTTTGAGGTACGGGCAGAGGCTCGTGGCAAAACGAAAGCGTTTTTGACAATGCAGATTTTACATCCAGGTTTGACATCCGCTATAGTAGCCAATTGAAGTTTAATTTAGAACAGGCACCTCTTCACGAACAAACTCGTAAATCATACTGTTGAAGTCACGCTGTCAAACGACAAGGAAAATGAAGTACATAGTGATATTGTCCGCAGTGCAATCATATATTTCCTGTCTGTCTCCCGCCGTTATCTCATCTCAAGAAAGCATATTAGTCACACCCAGAGTGACTCACTCAGTCCTCTTCAATATCCCACTTGAAAGCGGAAACTTGCATGAAGAAGGAAACGCGGTTCACACAGGAAACCTTGCCATGCCGGGGTAAGTGGCTAAGACGTCTGAGGCGCTGGCCTTCTGACCCCAACTTGGCAGGTTCGATCCTGGCTCAGTCCAGTGCTCAAATACGTCAGCTTCATGTCGGTAGATTTACTGGCACGTTAAAGAATTCCTGTGGAATTAAATTTCGGCACCTCGGGGTCTCCGAAAACCATAAAAGCAGTTAGTGGGACGTAAAACCAATAACATTATTATTATTATTATTATTATTATTATTATTATTATTATTATTATTATTATTATTCATTTAGGCCTACGATGGACCACGTGGTTCTCAAATCTGGTGAGCTCTTTTCTTCCTCTTACCCCAGTATTCCTTCATTCTAGCGCTATGGATGTCTTTTCTTTCTTGAGTCCATTTCACTCCTACTCCTGGACGCAGTGATTTAGTTGTTAGTGACTGGAGAGAGTCAAATGTCTTGACTAACTTTCTGAATTGATCTCGGTTGTAAATGTCAATGTGATCAATGTTTAGGTATTGTAGGTCTTTCCGCACTAAATTCGTCCATTTGGCATTTGTTGCTTTCCCTCTAGATACAGTGTTGAAGATTCTTGAAGCGAGTCTCTGGCTGTCCCACTGGCGTAGCCAAGGGGGGGGGGGGCCCACTGGGGCCGGCCCCCCCCCCCAAAATATTTCCTGAAACTAGAGCGATGATCACCCGTTGTTTTACGTACGGTACGAACAACTTAAAAACGTACGCCGAAATGTTAAGTTAACGTAGCGACAAGAATCTACTAGCAGGGCTCAATAGGGCCATACATAAGTCTCCACATTTGTACTGCTTGAATAAAAGGAAGACACTTAGGATTGTGATGCGCGGGGATATTTACCTGTAGAGGCCTCAGTATTGAGAATGTAACAGTGTGTTGACAAATGTCAAGACATGGAGAAAGGGGCAATTAGGAAGGGATTACTCAGTAGGGGGCCGGAACGTGACCACCGAGATAACAACATCGTGTCAGCTTTTGCATATCGGTTCCAGGAAACAACAATGTCCTATGGATCCTCGGGTTGTACCGTGGTTGAGAGATGTGCTGTGTTTAAGTTGCAGAGCTGGGAAGACTGTGACAGGATTGTGAGCTGCACGTTAGTTCCTCATTTTGTGCCATATAAGTAACTTTTTTTTAAGAGGGACCGTTCTATCACTGAGAAGCCAACACCATGTGCATCCTCGGTAAGTTATGAAAATGTTTTTTTACTTTTAAAATAACAAGACAATCGCGGAGTCGTGCCTAAGTTCGATAGGTAGGCCTATATATTTTATCAAATGCCCGGGGACTGATTGAAACCTCAAATGGCACCATCAAAAGTGCGGGTAACTATTTTGTAATTGGCGGGCGTGATAACTCAGTTCCAATGGTTCTATCTTCTCATCAGGACGGCCCAGGTTTGAATCGCAGTCGATACATGAAACATTTTTAAAATGGGAAGTCACGTTCTATTGATACGGTTTCTACTTAAAACACAGATCCCGTCTCTTACATTTCCTTACACTTTTGAGCCAGAACCGCATCATTTATGGTGGCGTATTTTGAGTGTGGATACAACTTTTCCTTGGAAGGGGGTGTGAAAAGATTTTTTATCTTTTATTTAGAATTTACTTTACGTCGCACCGTAGGTCTTATGTCGACGATGGGAAAGGAAAGGGCTGAGAGTGGGAAGAAGCGGCCGTGGCCTTAATTAAGGTACAGCCCCAGCAATTGCCTGGTGTGAAAATGGGAAACCACAGAAAACCATCTTTAGGGCTGCCGATAGTGGTGTTTGAACCCACTATCTTCCGGATGCAAGCACACAGCTGTGCGCCCCTAACCGCACGGCCAACTCGCCCGGTGGATATAAAAAGAAAGCTTGTCCTACCGAGTGCGGTGACGGATCTTCAGTAGACATTGTTGGTTTTGATTGTTACCATGTACAATCATAACTTCTGTACTCTTAACAGTGGGTGGGGTTACTGTTCGTAAAATTGATAATATCATTCTTCATTTGTGAGGAAGTAGAATCTTTATTTAATTTCTCTTCTTAAAAAAGGAACCACTTTGGTACTACACTCCGTGAAGGTGACTACCGCCCAGGCCGTAGATATTTCGATTTCGGGAGACTCAAGGAAAACTCTACTGCACCCCAAAACAAGGTTGTATCCTCCCGATCCCATGCCTTTCTTAACTCTGTCAGTGCTGGGAATCGAATGAAGAATGCTTTAAGTCAAATTCGTAAATAAGGAGACCTAAAAGTAACCAGCCGGCCCCACGGTGTAGGGGTAGCGTGCCTGCCTCTTACCAGAGGCCCCGGGTTAGATTCCCGGTGAGATGGCGGCCCCGGTCTAGATCCCCCTGTGGGTTGGGGCGGTAGAATAACACCCACGGTATTCCCTGCCTGTCGTAAGAGGCGACTAAAAGGGGCCCCAGGGGCTCTGAACTTTGGAGCGTGGGTTGGCGACCACGGGGCCCTCGGCTGAGTCCTTACATTGCTTCCACTTACTTGTGCCAGGCTCCTCACTTTCATTTATCCTATCCGACCTCCCTTGGTCAACTCTTGTTTTTTTTCGACCCCGACGCTATTAGGTTTGCGAGGGCTAGGGAGTCTTTAATTTTCACGCCCTCCGTGGCCCTTGTCTTTCTTTGGCCGATACCTTCATTTTCGAAGTGTCGGACCCCTTCCATATTTTCCCTCTGATTAGTGTTATATAGAGGATGGTTGCCTATTTGTACTTCCCCTTAAAACAATAATCACCACCACCACCATCCCGGTCTAGAAAGCCAAGAATAACGGTGGAGAGGATTCGTCGTGCTGACCACACGACACCACGTAATCTGCAGGCCTCCGGGCTGAACAGCCGTCGCTTGGTAGGCAATGGCGCTTCGGGGCTGTTACGTCATGGAGTTTGGTTTGGAAAAGTGAACAGAGAAGGAAGCGACACCCCTGCAAGGCTCCTTAGCTTCCAGCTAGTTCTTCTGCCCGGCCTCGTGCATTTAGGACAGTAAGAAAACGTACGACTTAATAAATGCTCCTCATAAAACCTTTGTAAAAATACTAACTACATCTATTTATAACAATAATCACAAACGCCTTTTCATGTGGCTCAGTTGGTTGTGTCTCTGTCCTTCTGAGTCCGAGTTCGCAGGTTCAAATCCCGGCTTGGATCGGTAACCCTTAAAACGGTGTTGAAATGGCAACAGCTCAATGTCGGTTCTGACACGTTAATAAAAATTATACATACGAATATTAACGTCACAAAACTCTAACTTTATACTACAATATTCTGTATCCCAGGCTTGCGAGGAAAGTAATTAACAATTTACTTTACGTCGCACCGACACAGATAGGTCTTATGGTGACGGTGGGATAGGAAATGCTTAGGAGTGGGAAGGAAGCGGCCGTGGCCTTAATTAAGGTACAGCTCCAGCATTTGCCTGGTGTGAAAATTGGAAACCACGGGAAAAAATTTTCAGGGCTGCCGACAGTGGGGTTCGAATCCACTATCTCCCGGATGCAAGCTCACAGCTGCGTGGCCCTAACCGCGTTGGAACTAATAGGACAAGGTAAACCCTACATAGCATATGTTGTAACGCGTGTTTTTCTTTACCAACTAACAAAATATCTATACCCACACGCTTTACATTATTTATTTATTTATTTATTTATTTATTTATTTATTTATTTAATTTATTTATTTATTTATTTATTTATTTATTTATTTATTTATTTATTTATTTATTTATTTATTTATTTATTAGTGCCTTCAGTACAGTGGCGAAGTTAGGGTTCCAGGCCCTCTCGTACACTTAAGCACATACTAATCAGAATCTTAAATAAAATACTGAGATACTTAAAATAGTTAAAACTACATAAATTAATAGAATTGAAAATACATTTAAATAAATTACTTACTAAATTAATATTAGAACTAATTAATATTTAAAACTCTTAAAAATGGCTAATCCTCAAGAACACACACATTCATACTTCAACCATTCAGTCAGCTGTCCTCAGCAGGTAGTCTCGGCAGGTGACCTTAAATCGTGATTAAAAAAAGCTAGTTTTTCTGACCTGAACTGGCAGGGAATTACATAATCTGGCGACAGTCACCACAAATTGTCTATTAATTTTATTTGTGCGGTGCAGTGAAATAGAAAGAATGAATCTAGAACGTGTATTTAAGTTGTGAAATTGTGATAAAAAGATGAATTTAGAAGACCTGTACATTGGCTGACTTTCAGCTACCACTCTGATCACCATCGTTAAAGTGTGTAGCTGCCGACGTTTATCAAACATCAGCCATGAGACAGCCTGATAGTATGGGGTGATATGAACATCGTACGTGATATTGTAAATAAATCGCAAGCAGGAATTCAGTGCTCGTTGAAGTTTAAGTGTTTCTTCTCTCGTCATGTCAACTAAAACAACGTCACAATAACCAAGAATAGGGAGAATGAGTGTCTGTATTCGTTTGACCTGTAGCTCAAATGGAAATACATCCCTCTGCCGTTTAAGAGGGTGAAAAACTCCAAAAATCTCTTTACGCATTTGTTTCGTCTGATCAGACCAATCAGCTGCTTCATTCATCTATACGCTGGGATTTTAAACCGTTTTACTCTAGGGAATAATTCAGTAGGATTGGCGGGATTGCGACATTGTTTGAGCAGCTCAGTAATTCTCGTGATCCAATTATAATTGTCTGAGTTTTCTTGCAGTTTAGTATAAGAGAGCTTCGTTGTGCATATACAGTACACTGAGTCGTCGGAGGTCCCTGTTAATATCTTGTCCTGCAGTGTCGATATATTTGAAGATCGTCAGCACAGAGGTCATGTGTGTTATTTCCTGTCAGAGAAGGTATGTCACTGATAAAAATACGGAAAATTTGGGGCCGCAGAATACTGCCCTGTGGGGCAACACTAAGTTTCATTTTCCATTTAGAGGCCTTGTCGTTTACTGTTACACGCTGTTGACGGTTACTCAAATAAGAACTAAAAACCTTAAGCACAGCCAGGTCGAAATTTGGCCGTTCCATTTTCTTTATAGTCGGAATTACTATAGTGTCAAAGGCGTTACTGAAGTCAAGAAGGATACGTATAGTGAGCAGTCGTTTGTCCCTAGTGTTTCTAATGTCTTCAGTAACCTTCAAAAGTGCTGTCGCGGTACTGTGACCTTCTCAAATCCAGATTGTAAAGGGTACAAAAGAGCATTTTATTTAGGTATTCCAGAACTTCCTCGTATACTAAACGTTCAAAGTCTTTAGAAAGCGCAGGGAGTACGGACATACGACGATAGTCAGAGGGTGATTGTGGGTCTAAACTCTTAGGTACCGATATAATATTGGCTGTTTTCCAGACAGTAGGGAAAGTTCCGTTTAGTAAACAGTAGTTCAGTATGTGCGTCAGTATAGGCGAGATAGCACCCATAATGTTATGTAAAAAGTAATAGGAATATCATCTACACTTGTAGTCTTTGATTTAATCGAATACAAAGCCTTTTAACCTGATTTCTGTGACACTGTGAAATGTGAATGGTGGATTGGTTGGAGGAGAGGGCGGTGAGTCGGTGCAGTTAATTTGGGTAGGTTGATTATTTATTCTACTAAAGTAATCGTTCAGTTTGTCAAGTGGAATGTCAGGAGTTGTCTGTCTCTGTTGATGTTTTCCTATTCCCAGAGCTCTAAGCTGGTCCCGTGCGCGATTAGAATTTAAGTTGTTAGCTAAACTCCGAAAATATATACATTTTTTTAAATTTCTGATTAACTGCTTTGTGCGATTTCTTAAGATGCGGTAAGATTCGAAGTTTGTGTCATCTAGGGTTTGTTTATAATGTCGAAATAACGAGTCACGGTGGGCCATCATTCTCTTGCCTTCATCATCTAGCCATGGACAAGAAGGAGGAGAAACCTGTATTCGACGAGTGTGTGTGTGTATATCTTTGCCGCATTATTTGTATAAAATGTCACTTCTTTATTGCTTATCACATGGCCATTATTATAATAACATTACCGTATTTATTCTAAACCAGAATATTGCATCCTTACTCAAACTGTTTATTCTTGTATTCATTTCACTTGTACTCGGAATATATGAAATGCTGCAGTTATGTTGGGATGGGAGTAACAGGGGTAGCCGTGGGACGGGGGTGGGGGGGTTGTCGCCCAAGAAGTCCAGACACCCCAGGAGTTTTAACGAATGTACTTTTATTGAGCATTTTATATATAATGTACATTAATATTAGCTTACGGAGTCCGACTCATTGGCTGAATGATCAGTGTTGAGGCCTACGGTTGAGACGGTCCCGTCGGGGATTTCAATCGCGTCTGATTAATTCGTCTGGCTTAGGACTAGGTGTTTGTCCCAACATATTCATATTCAGACAACATACTACACCACCAACCACCAAAGAAACACACAACACTGATTACATCCCTCTATATAGAGCTGGCGTCGGGAAGGAAATCCGGCCGTAAAACAGGTCCAAATCTACATGTGCGACACAGCACCCGCGACCCCACAGACGTGGGAAAAGCTGGGGAAGAAGAAGAAGAAGAAGAAGAAGAAAAACTACTATTAGCTTCCGGAATCCGCACGAATCCACCACTCTTACATGGATCCAAGCACACCCATTTCCTTTTTCGGTATTCTACACCACCTAAACTATGGAAGTTTGGACACCTATCAAAATAAAATTCTGGATGAACGGGCCCCCCCCAAACTGAAATCCTGGCTACGCTACTGGGCTGTCCATCCTGACTACGTGACCATAGAACATTAGTCTTATCTTCCTCATATCTGTTGTAATGCTCTCAATTTTACTGTACAGTTCCTTGTTGTGCCTGACTCTGTAGCTATCTCCTTCTTTAATGGGAACCATAATCCTTCTGAGGATCTTTCGCTCTTTCAGTTTCAGTTTTCTGTGTTGTCCTTTCCGGGTCATGTTTAGGCATTCTGAGGCGTACAGTACAGATGGTCTTATTACGCTGTTGTAGTGTCTAAGTTTAAGATTCGAGGAGAGGGATTTAGACTTGTATATGTTCTTACAGAGATGATAAGCTCTTTCTAATTTAGTGCATCTACTCTTCATTGCAAGGTCCTCATTAACATTTGGGGTTATCCATTCTCCAAGATATTTGAATGAGTTGGCCTTGTGTATTATTTTGTCCCCCAAAGAAATGAAGTTGGGTGCTTCTCTGATGTTGGTCAGAAATTCTGTTTTATTGACAGCGATTTTTAGCCCTACTTTAGCTGCTATGCGTTCTAGGGAGGATAGCTGGTAAGTAGCTTCTTCCATACTTGAAGCTAAGAGTATGAGGTCATCTGCGAAGGCTAAGCAAGTAACTGTTAACTTGTATTTTTTGTAGCCGATTTTTAATCCAGAGTTGTCAGCTAGTGTGTTCGTCCATTCCCGAATGACCTTCTCCAGCAGACAGTTAAATAGGATAGGGGACAAACCATCTCCTTGTCTAACACCTGTTTTGATCTCGAAGCATTTTGATAATACCCCTCTGAATTTGACTTTGGACATGGTGTTCGTTAGAATAGCCTTCACAAGATTCAAAGACTTTTTATCCAGTCCCATTTCAGTCAACATCTCAAAGAGGGACTGTCTGTCTACCGAGTCGTAAGCCTTCTGAAAGTCAACAAAAATTGCTACATAGGGTGAGGTGCTGAGGTTTTTGTAGGTAAAGATAGTTTTGAGGTTCAGAATCTGCTCTGTGCATGATCTTGACTTTCTAAATCCAGCTTGGTACTCTCCTATGCAGGAATCTAATTGTGCCTCCACTCTTTTAAGCAATGCTTTCGAGAAGATTTTGTAAGTCACTGATAGGAGAGAGACCCTTCTATAGTTGTTAGGGTCTAACTTGTCTCCTTTCTTGTGCAGCGGATGGATGATAACTGAAGTCCAATCCCTTGGTAGTTTTTCTGTTGTCCAGATGTCAGTTATGATTCTGTGGATACTGTCAATTGACTCTTCATCTGCATGTTTCCATAATTCTGCAATGATGCCATCTTCGCCTGCTGCTCTGTTAGATATCAATTCTGAGATGATCTCTTTGATTTCTTCTTTGGTAGGAGGAAGGGAGTCAGGGTTAATAACATTCTTAGGTTGAAATTGTAGTGTTTCCTCTGGTTCTTCTGTGTTGAGGAGGCCATCAAAATATTTTGTAAGGGCTGTAGTACAATCTTCATTGTATACTTTCAGTTCTCCGTCTGGTCCTCGAAGGTGGAGTGTAGGGGCTGAGTAACCGTCTGTATGAGATTTTAGAGTTTTGTACAAGTTACTGATGTTGTTCCTTTGAAAATCTTTCTCTGCCTGACCTATGATGTCATTGTTATATTGCCTCTTAACATTTCTAATGGTCTTGGCCGTGTTCTTTCTGACTGTTAGGAAGGCTGTATGATTTTCCGTGTTTTTGTTGCAGTTCCATTTCACCCATGCCTGTCTTCTTTCCTCTATTGCCTTATCACATGTTGGTGTCCACCATGGGTGTTTACTCCTTCTGGTTGCAAGGATGGTTTCTGTTGCTGCATCTATCAGTGCCTTCTGTAGGTTAGGCCAATCCGTTTTATTCTGATTATTGCTTAGGACCTTAGTAAAGTTGTTGTTCTCTTTCAACTGGGCTGGATTAAATTTTGGGATTCTGGACCTGGTGTAATTGTTACCTCTGCACTTCGTGAGTGGAATGAAATTTGCTTTGACCAAAGATAGATAGTGGTCTGAATCAATATTGGCACCTCTCAATACCTTGACGTTCATTATTTCCTTGCTATTCCTTCTACTGATGGCAACGTGATCTAGCTGGTACTCTCCCAGCAAGGGATTGGGACATCTGCAGGTCTTGGCTTTTCGGGGGAGGTGTCTGAATGCTGTAGATTTAAGAACAAGGTTGTGATTTTTACACAGATTGATCAGCCTCTCACCATTACAGTTCGTTCTCTTGTGGGCCGGGTATTCTCCGACTATATTCTTAAACCTGCGCTCCTTACCAATCTGGGCATTAAAGTCCCCCATCAAAATGATCACGTGATGTTCTGGAATCTTAACGTTTGTCTCTTCCAGTTCTTCCCAAAAGTATTCAACAATGTCAATATCACTCTTATTAGTATCATTGGTACGTGCATGGAAGTTAACAATCGTGTAGGCTTTTTGTTGAGACTTCTGAAGGCTATAGTGGACGTTCTCCCATTTGGTGATGAGAAGGAGATAATAAAGTTGATCATTTTGTTGTAGACTATGAAGCCTGTACCCAGGTGAGCTATATTCTTCATCACTCTCTGACCTGGCTGTCCCTTGTAGATCCTGAAGTCTTGTGACTCAAAAGGTTCTTCGTCCGTAAATCTTGTCTCCTGTAAAGCCGTTATAAGGATGTTGTGTTTTGTTAGGACGTCCAATGTATGTTTCAGTTTTCCCGTTTGTAGGAGGGAACTAATGTTTATTGTTGCCAGATAGTTCATGTGTTTCTTCCTCTTACAGAAGATGCAGGCTCCTCAGAATCCGATGGCCTGCTTGCCCCACTGTGGGTGGGGGTGGATTTCTTACCACCTGGGGTAGATTTCCAATTAGTCGTTTGCTCCATGTTTCCAGAGTTACGAAAAATTTAGTGGGGTTACCCGAAGGTAACGTGGTGTTTAACTATCAAGGTTGTAAGCCTTGAAGCCCCCAGCACTGATCGGTTTACTGACCCAGCTTCCCGCTGGGATTGGTTACCCAACCTTCCACTGGGCTGCTCAGCTTAACAGGGGGCACCTCGTGTAGGTTACGTGCTGGAGTTGTATTGAAAGAGGCTAGCTGGGTTCTTTTGCTGAACCCAATATATTATTGTTACAGGAGTTTGGCAACGACACATTTCACTACCATTTGCCCAGAGTCACAAGGACTCTTCCCAGGTTGATTCCTGGGACCCATTATTATTATTATTATTATTATTATTATTATTATTATTATTATTATTATTATTATTATTATTATTATTATTTTGCTAGGGGCTTTACGTCACACCGACACAGATAGATCTTATGGCGACGATAGGATAGGAAAAGCCTAGGAGTTGGAAGGAAGCGGCCGTGGCCTTAATTAAGGTACAGCCCCAGCATTTGCCTGGTGTGAAAATGGGAAACCACGGAAAACCATCTTCAGGGCTGCCGATAGTGGGATTCGAACCTACTATCTCCCGGATGCAAGCTCACAGCCGCGCACCTCTACGCGCACGGCCAACTCGCCCGGTGTATTATTATTATTATTATTATTATTATTATTATTATTATTATTATAAACCTTGCCATGGATAAAAGGTATTGCACGAAGGGCGTTAATAGCTTTAATAGCGTCAGGGTCGGATAAGAACAAGAGTTGACCAATGGAGGTCGGATAGGATAGATGGAAGTGAGGAGCTTGGTAGAAGTAAGTGGAAGCAATGCCAGGACTCAGTTAAAGGCACCCGTGGTCGCCAACCCACGCTCCCAAGTTAAGAGTCCCTGAGGCCCCTTTTAGTCACCTCTCACGACAAGCGGGGATACCGTGGGTATTATTCTACCACCCCCACTCACAGGGGGCTTTTTCATTTCAGATATACCACAACTTTATTTTCAGTCTTGATGTTAATTCTCTCCATTAAATGAAAGACGTTTTCGACGACGACGATGATGATTATATAATAAAAAGTAAATCAATCAGACATGTAACCCAGCAAAGTATCAGTCATGTCATTGACTGATCTGTAATAATTGTTTCAAGTTCCCCCCCTTAAGGGTAGTTTGCATTAGGCTAGTATCTGAGAGAGTGGTTATCTTTCTAGTGACAAAGGTAGCTCTTATCCCTATGTGAACCCTCGGGACAGTGCTAAACACAGTACTAGCCTCAGTGCTTGGGACAGGATAGTGAATTTGAAGGCGGGCTCTATACCATTTCACTCCGCTGCTCACCCCATTACATTTTCTCTCCGCTGCGTACTCCCTTGCGTACTATCCCTTTTGTAACCGGGAGATGGAGAGCACTACGAACTACTAGTTCATTTTTAGACTGTGTCCTGACACTGTATGACACGAGAAACCATCTGAGCAAATTTTCAAAATTCAAGGTTCTGTCTCAAAACGTCTGCATTCAGTTGGGTCTTATACAGCTAATTCCTTTAAGAGGCTAACGGAGTTTCCTAGCTTTCCTCTCCGTCAAAGCCACGTTTTTACCCTTCCCTTTTCGATAAGCATATTTCGTCCTTGATCATAGCGTTTAGTTCGGTCCACATAGCTCTGCACACACGAAAAACGATTCTTTTCAAAATGTTAAGCTGTTTTTTACGACCACGACACACAAATGGTTTCATATTCGTCGCTTAACTAGCCGATTCACTTTATGCTAAGTCCTGTTTGTAAACAGCTGATATCCTTTTTATGGGATAGTACATTTTTTAAAAATTATTTCTTTACAATATTTTTACGTCGCCCCGACACAGATAAGTCTTATAGCGACGATGGGACAAGAAAGGCCCATGCGTGGAAAGGAAGCGGCCGTGGCCTTACTTAAGGAACAGCCCTAGCATTTGCCTGGTGTGAAAATGGGAAACCGCGGAAAACTATCTTCAGGGTTGCTGGCAGTGGGATTTGCCTTCGAGGAAACCATCCTATTTCGTGGTCAAGAAAGCACTATTTTGTTGATATCGTGCAGAGCACTTCATAACGTCTAGTTCACATGCACAATATTAGCTACTAATGAAAAACGTACCGGGCGAGTTGGCCGTGCGCGTAGAGGCGCGCGGCTGTGAGCTTGCATCCGGGAGATAGTAGGTTCGAATCCCACTATCGGCAGCCCTGAAAATGGTTTTCCGTGGTTTCCCATTTTCACACCAGGCAAATGCTGGGGCTGTACCTTAATTAAGGCCACGGCCGCTTCCTTCCAATTCCTAGGCCTTTCCTATCCCATCGTCGCCATAAGACCTATCTGTGTCGGTGCGACGTAAAACCCCTAGCAAAAAAAAAATGAAAAACGTGTCCGCACAAGAACGATGGAGAGCTGATCTTGGAAAAGGAATCTGCATCTAAATAGGAAGATGATCTATAGGAGATATGAATTGCATTTCATGAATTGGTTATCAATTATCATCATCATCATAACACGTTTTCATTCCTCCCCTGAGGTGTAATCATCATCATCATCTAAAAGTTTTCATTTCCCTTCCTGAGGAGGAGGGGCGGGCCACCTAGAAGGCAACTCATTCTGTCTGGCCGGGGATTCAGGTGGGTTGGGGTGATGTGAAGGATTATTAAGGCGGGACATATGAAGTGTAATATAAAATATATGTTGGGAGGAGTTTGTCGGCCTCTGGCCAAAGTGTTTTTCTTTCTTTTTAAAAATGTATTTTTTTTTAAATTTGAGGGTTTATATCAATTAGATGACAGACTATATATACAATGATTACACATTATCATTTTGTTATTTGGGGTTACATTTTTATGTTTATTTTAAATATTAATATTATTTACACGATAAAACTTATTTGAAGGGCCAGCTTTCAAATTGCGCTATGGACAATAAACGAAAAACGAGTCACTGCAATGATCACTGAAGTTCACTCCATCTCAATCAAAACTGAACATAGAATACAGACATGACCATCCTGAATGGTATATCACATGGGCTGGTTTACCATACCTCACCGTAGTGTGAAAATGGGAAAACACGGAAAACCATTTGCAAGACCGCCGATGGTGGAGTTAGAACCTACAACCTCCCGAATGGAATCC
Organism: Anabrus simplex; assembly: GCF_040414725.1. Classification (NCBI taxonomy): domain Eukaryota; kingdom Metazoa; phylum Arthropoda; class Insecta; order Orthoptera; family Tettigoniidae; genus Anabrus; species Anabrus simplex. Next base: position 134,137,744 of record NC_090270.1, on the reverse strand, counting down.
AAGTCATTCGAGCGTTTGTGACAAAATGTTGATAAAACGGTGAAAATTTTTGTCACTGATGCTACTACTACTAAAATGTTTTCATTCCTCCCCTGAAGGGGGCGGCGGGCCTCTTAGACGATGACGCCGTTCTCAGGCTAGGAGATTTGTTGCGGTGAAGGAGATACTCGGAGAAGGTGAGGGGGTTGGCAGCCCTGGCCTATACTAGGAACTGTCCCGCATTCGCCTTAGTGCAGGAGAATAGGAAACCACGGAAAACCATTCTCAGGACAGACGACGGTTGGAGCCAGCCGTGAAGTCCAGCCCTGTCCCGTCTTCCGAATGCAGAGGCGTAGAGCCACGATAGACGCGTGGCCACCCCTCCACTGCTCGGTTAGCCGGTCAGAGTGCAGAGCTGTTGGACCACGGCTGGAGGGCCGAAACCCACTCTGCATCTACCGACCGCACTGATACATCCAAGCATCCCTAATGGAGAAGGGAATAGCAGTGCGCCACGCATAATTATCTTCTAGACTTAAACGATGCAATGTATTAACAAACTGAAACTCTACTGATACCTCGCCATACCTTTAACAATGGCTCAGATCTTCTTAAATAAGGTGGTGGAAGTTACTAAACGTTGTTAGCCATTAACTGTGTGCGGAACGAGTACTTCGAAATAATGATGCGTGTAGCTTGATTGAACTGTGCTCACACCAAGTAAATGTTAAGGCCACGGCCGCTACTTTCCCAATACTAGCCCTTTCCCATCCTTACGTCGCGGAAACCCTTCGAAGTGCGATGTTAAATCGTTAGGAAAAATTATTTTTCAAATGACTGTGCATCAATCTTAGTGATATGGACGTCCGGCTCCATGGCTAATTGGTTAGCGTGCTGGCCTTTGGTCACAGAGGTCCCGGGTTCGATTCCCGGCAGGGTCAGGAATTTTAACCATTATTGGTTAATTTCGCTGGCACGGGGGGCTGGGTGTATGTGTCGTCTTCATCATCATTCATCCTCATCATGACACGCAGGTCGTCTACGGGAGTCAAATCAAAACACCTGCACCTGGCGAGCCGAACTTGTCCTCGGACACCCCCGGCACTAAGAGCCATACGCCATTTCATTTCAGTGATATGGGCGCTATTCATCCACATAGACGAATAGTACTCAGCGACAGAGCAGGAAAGCGCACTAAAACTAAACACTTGAGCATTAGCTCCCAAGGGTGACCCTGCTGGTTTTTACTTCACATACAACACACAATTACTACTGATCTGCATTTAGGGCAGTCGCCCAGGTGGCAGATTCCCTATCTGTTGTTTTTCTAGCCTTTTCTTAAATGATTGTAAAGAAATTGGAAATTTATTGAACATCTCCCTTGGTAAGTTATTCCAATCCCTAACTCCCCTTCCTATAAACAAATATTTGTCCCAATTTGTCCTCTTGAATTCCAACTTCATCTTCATATTGTGATCTTTCCTACTTTTAAAGACACCACCCAAACTTATTCGAATGGCTACGTCTGGTTTCTAAAGGCTACCAATGATTTGTACCATTAAACCTATTTCGAAAATGAAATGTGAGTAACTGGACGGATATACTAGCTTTGGCTTCAGCATCTGAGAATTCATTTTTGTCAGTTTAGGGAGATGCCATCCGCATAGATACATTTCCTTGATTCCGCTGCAGGTAAATCAGATATGTGCAAGTTGAATACCAAAGGAGCCAATACGGATCCCTGTGGAAGTCCACCATAAGATTTGTGTGTCCTACTTTTTGAGTCGTCCAAACATGTCAGGAAGTGTCTGCTGCTAAACATATTGCAGAAAAGTTTTGGGATTTACTTCATGAGAAGACCATTAGGTTAACTATATCACAGGCACCTGGAAAGTCTAAAAGGACATCCACGTTTACCGCACACTTCTCAAATTCAATATAAGTTATTATTACGGGAATCTGTTCATCACAGCCTCTTCCTCGCATAAAATCAGCTTAACGGCTGAGACGTTTCCCAAAAATTCAAAATGACATCTCCACTTTTGATTTGTGTGTTGTGTGTATGTGTTGTATTTTTTTCTTTCCTACTGGTTTAAAGTAGCACTAACACATCGAAGGTTTTCGGCGACGCACGGGGTGGTAAAAGGTTTAGGATTCGGAAGAAAGTTGCCGTGGCCTTAACTAAGGTATTTGACTAGTGTAAAATGGGAAAACACAGAAAACCATCTTCAGGGCTGCCGACGGTGGGATTCGAACCAGCCATTTCCCGAATGCAAACTCACAGCTACGCGACCCTAACCGCACGGCCAACTCACTCGGTTTGAAGGATCTTTGCTGGGGTTTAATATTGATATAATCTTCGATTTCTTCTAGAAGTGTGGAAGACTACCAGACTCCAAGATGCTGGAGAGGAAACTAGTGAGCCAATTAATTGTTGCAGATCCGCAATATTGGGATAAAAATCATCCATACCTGAAGCCCTCCCAGATTTTAAGCTACTGATACATATCAGAGTTTCTCCATCCGTGAAACGAGCGGAGAACGATGCCAACAACAATAACAGTCTCGAAGTGGAATGTGTTCGCTGTTACTTTTAGTCGAAAATTTCGCAGTGGTATTGGATTATTGATGTTCTCCAGTCTGCTGATGGACTGGCAAGAGAATGTTTTTCCCTCATGATCTGTAAATCATACTTAAATTGTAGACTGCTGTCATTTGAACATGTCTTCGTAAGTATAAAGGAAAGCTAAATTAGAGCTTATGTTTTAATTACACATGCCTGTTGTGATATTTTTCAGTCATCTTATTCAGTTTCCTAAAATAACTAATTTTTATGTGTGTTACCTACAACCTATCCAAAGAATTTATGGATCTTATTCAATATTAATGCAAAATGTGTTCAGTTTTAATGTATACACGGTAGTCAGTGTGGGATGTGTCCTTTATTATTAATTAGTTAGGGGCTGGGAATGCCAAAGTTTCCCTGAGGATTGGGATTAGATATTATTGGACATTTTTCTAGAAATGATATTAAAGAACACACATATATTCACACTTCACGATCCATTTTTACCATTTCAGACTTCAGTACAACTTCTGCGTTACATTTGATTTAAAATTAGTAACACAGTAGTTTCGGTTTGCGAACTGACGAAAATTTCCCTGCGGGTCTTTCTCTGGCTATTATAGTGCATTTCTGAAATGTTATTTTCGGTGTATCTTATAAATTAATATCTATTCTTACCGTATTCCCCCGTCTCGTAGGGATAAAAATACACTCGACAGGTGTTTTTATGTGTGTGTAATGTAAGATAATACATCAATTCCAAACTGCGATCTCTTCGGCGAGCTGTGGTGTGCCTTCAACATGGCGGTAGGCGCATGGACATGTCTTTCCCAGTCACACACTTCTGCGCAGCCAGCGGCGTGAGGCCTTGGGAATTCCTTGTATTTGTAGAGTGCTGTTTTCAGATGAAAGAGAAAGACAAGACGCGCTAGAGATTTCATGACAGTCAAACTTGTTAAATTTATTTAAGCTGGGAAGAGGCTGATATATATTCCGAAGGCAGAATTACAGTATTTATGAAATTGAAGATTAAAACAGTATTTTCCGAATAATACGCCGCCTCTGTGGTGTAGTGGTTAGTCTGATTGGCTGCCACCCCCGGAGGCCCGGGTTCGATTCCCGGCTCTGCCACGAAATTTGAAAAGTAGTACGAGGGCTGGAACGGGGTCCACTCAGCCTTGGGAGGTCAAATGAGTAGAAGTGGGTTTGATTCCCACTTCAGCCATCCTGGAAGTGGTTTTCCGTGGTTTCCCTGTTCTCCTCCAGGCAAATGCCGGGATGCTACCTAACTTAAGGCCACGGCCGCTTCCTTCCCTCTTCCTTGTCTATCCCTTCCAATCTTACCATCCCCCACCTAGGCCCTTGTTCAGCATAGCAGGTAAGGCCGCCTGGGAGAGGTACTGGTCATCCTCCCCAGTTGTATCCCCCGACACAATGTCTCACGCTCCAGGACACTGCCCTTGAGGCGGTAGAGGTGGGATCCCTCTCTGAGTCCGAGGGAAAAGCCAACCCTGGAGGGTAAACAGATTAAGAAAGAAAGATTTTCCGATTAATATTGAACAAATTATCATCTGAGTTTGTTATCTCAAAATAAAAGCAAAAATAGGCAGGAAGTCTTTAAAAATAGCAGCAACGGTTTAAAATAGGCAAATAAAAACGTTGTTCTGTATTTCCCAAATTTGCCGAAACTTGCTTATCTCTGCGTAACTTTTTCATATGGCAAACCGTTATAAAGAAAAGGCATTTCGTAAATATCCTGGCTCTAATTAGAAGTCTTAGTTTCAACGTCCGGGGCTGCCTGGCCGAGGCGGTAAAGGCGTGCTCGGTTCGCCCGGAAGGACGTGGGTTCGAATCCCCGTCAGGAAGTCGTAAAATTTAAGAAACGAGATTTCCACTTCCGGAGGTGCATATGGCCCTGAGGTTCACTCAGCCTACACCAGAAATGAGTACCAGGTTAATTTCTGGGGGCAAAGGCGGCCGGGCATAGAGATAACCACTCTACCCCACCACGTGCCGAGGTTAACAATGGTGGAAGCCTTTACCTTCCACTCCTCCAAGGGCCTTCATGCCCTGTACGGAGGTGACTTTGCTTTTGCTTTGCTAGTTTCAAGGCCCCAAGGTAAACAACTTTGTAAGACGGTAATCATTTTATGTAAGCAGTAATGTGCCTTTTGCCCACTTTAAGCTGTCTAACTCACCTTTATCTAGGTTTCGCAAGGACAATATGCAGATCACTGGTGCGAGCATTAACAGTGGTGCGCTCCTGATACAGGACGAGTTTCGAGGCAAACACGATAAAGGTGTTACATAATCATGGCTTCTCATTTTCAAGACAGCAAATATTCTTATTTTAAGCAAGCTATCTTGCAAGTTTAAGGGAGTGCTGATATCGTGATAACAGTCACGATTTCTCATTTATGATGAATCAGCTCCACAGGGACATGACCTTTTATTTCAAAAGAATCATATATGCATAGGCCAGGATTGGAACCGCTGTCGACATTCTTGTTCAAATCACGAATAGATCACACCTATATGCGTGTAAGTTATAATAATAATAATAATAATAATAATAATAATAATAATAATAATAATAATAATCTATCCTAGTTATTTCTGGGGTCGCTGGAGCCACCCAGACTATTTTTTTAAAATTTTTAGTTTTGTTAGTTTTGGCCAGAGGTGTAAGACTGGATGCCCTTCCTGACGTTACGAGATAATTGAGATGAAAATCTCGACCCAGCATTGACCAGGATTCGATCCTCAGCCTTGCGGGTTAGAAGCAAGCAGCTACCTGATCTAATAACGCCCCCAATAATAATAATAATAATAATAATAATAATAATAATAATAATAAAGTATATGTTTAACTTTCTTCTAACTGAGGACCAATATACAGTGTCGGGCAAAGGATCCCAAGATTGCGGGTTCAAACCCGGCGGAGAGAGATTTTTGACGGGCAGAATCAAGTCCATTCGACACTCCATGTCGTTCGATGTTGGAATGTAAAGTTTCCCTGGTGACACATCTGCTGTTTACCGAACAAATTAATTAAAACTCAACTATAGATCGACCGTCAGAGATTAGTTTCTCTGTCTCCAAATAGAGAAAACGGAACGTCGAAATTGGCACGCAGGCAACCAACCTAGATGGCGTCAAATCAAAATGCCTGCAGAGGGTGTCTGCCATGCTGTTATTATTATTATTATTATTATTATTATTATTATTATTATTATTATTATTATTATATATTTTACGAGCTGCCTAAATTTCATACAGTAATTCTGTTCCTAAAAGGGATAATAGATCTAGTGATATCTTTAAATAGTCAACCGATTACACTCGCCAGGGTTACTTGATTCGGGATCTGGAAAAATCCGAAGAACAGCAGTTCGATTTGTTCCGAGTTATTTCCGACAAAAGAGTAGCGGGTTTTTTTTCTATTTATTCGGGGCGTCGACCCATGTAGATCTTTTGCCCCTAAAGAATAGCGTTACAAAAATGTTGCAAAGTTTGGGCTGGGAAGAGTTGGGAGAAAGGAGGCGAGTTCCTCGACTGAGTGGTATGTTCCGAGCTGTCAGTGGAGTGATGGCGGGGAATGGCATTTAGTAGAAGAATAAGTTTGAGTGTTTTTAAAAGTAGGAAAGATCACAATGTGAGGATGAAGTTGGAATTCAAGGGGGCAAATTGGGGCAAATATTCCTTTATAGGAAGGGGAGTTAGGGATTGGAATAAATTATGAAGGGGGGTGTTCAATAAATTTCCAAATTCTTTGCAATTATTTAAGAAACGACTAGGTAAACAACAGATATGGAATGTGCTACCTGGACGACTTCCCTAAATGCAAATGAGTGGTGACTGATTTGATTTTGATAGCGATAAAATCCTGCAATCTTGAGCAATTAGTGCAAAACTTTGGGGAACTTGTCAACAATAGTAATTGTGTTAGGTAACTCCGAATCAAATGTACGATTTCAAACGTTCATCAGTTAACCTCTTTCTATAACGTATAATAAAATTCTAGAGGTTGCGTTGTCTGTAATGTCATTTATTTCGCCAAATCTATATATATAAAATAACATGTCATGACTGACTGACTGACTGACTGACTGACTGACTGACTGACTGACTGACTGACTGACTGACTGACTGATTCAATATCGCCGAGCCAAAACTACTGGGCATAAAGAAATGAAATTTTAGAGATACATTTATATTAGAGTTTAGGCGCTCACTAAGTGAGGATTTTTAGATATTCCGACGCTAAGGGTGTGAAAACGAGGGTTGAATTGTTTAAATAAGTATATCTTAGAAACATAAACGTTTACAGACGGAAAACTTGGTATTTTGAATCTCCTTTAAAAATAAAGAAACACATACTTTTTATTTCTGGAAAATCCAATTAATAGGGGGTGAACAGGAGTGAGAAAGGGGCTGAATGTTTAAAAAGACTATATCTATATACATCTCGGAAACGTAACATGTTACAAACGTGAAAATTCGTATTTGGAATCTGCTGTAAAAGTAAAGAAACAGATAATTTGTTTTCGAAAATTCCACTTAAGGGGAACTGAAAAAAGGGATGAATTTTTTAAATGAGCATATCTACAGTATATCTCAAAAACTTAGCATGTTACAGAAGTGAAATTGGTATTTGGAGTCTCCTTTTTAAAAAAAAATACGTACTTTTTCTGTTTTCGGAAAATCCACTTAAGGGGGTGGTGAAAAAAAATTGAAAAATTATTTGAGTTCTTTGCATGAGGATATTTATATCTCAAAAAATAAAGATGTTGCAGACATAAAATGTTTGTATCTGGAATCTCCGTTGTTGCTGTTGTGGGTTCGGATCCCACTGGTGTGCGGTTGGCCATTTTTGTTCTGTACTTGACATCTCTTCTACACGTACTAAATGTACGTAACACGACCTAATAGGTTGAAAGTCTGTTTCGAAAACACGTATTTATTTTGTTTTCGGAAAATTGACTTAAAGGGAGGGTGATACTTGGGGGGATACTTATATTTGAAAACTGAAGGTTACAGTCATGAAAACTGGTGTTTGGAATCTCCTCTAAAAAGAAAGCAACACGGATTTTTTGGGGGGAAGGGGGATTCAAGTTAACTAGGGAGGGGGGTGTTCAAAAAGGAGTTGAATTCTTTTTATGAGGATACTTATATCTCAAAAACTGAAGATGTTACAAACATGAGAATATGCGGAATCTCCTTTCAAAGTAAAAAAAAAGAAACACGTGTTCTTTCGTCTTCGGAAAGTTAACTTATGGAATTGAATGAATTGAAATATTAGTTGAATTCCTTGTATGAGGATACATATATATCAAAAACTAAAGATTTGGAATCGCCTTTAAAAAAAGAAACACTCTTCTTTCGTTTTCGAAAAATCACGTGAGAGGGTGAAAGAATTGAAAATTAGTTGAATTCTTTGTATGAGGATACTTATATCTCAAAAACCAAAGATGTTACAGATGTGGACATTGGTCTTTGAATCTCCTTTTAAAATAAGGAAACACGTATTTTTTGTTTTCGTAAAATCGACTTAAAGGGGGAGGTTGTGAACATAAGTAAAGAAGCACTTGAATTCTGTTTATGAGGATAGTTATATCTCAAAAACAGACGAAGTTATTTTTTTTCTAGTTGCTTTACGTCGCACCGACACAGATAGGTCTTATGGCGACGATGCGATAGGGAGGGGCTAGGAGTGGGAAGGAAGCGGCCGTGGCCTTACTTAAGCTACAGCTCCAGCATTTGCCTGGTGTGAAAATGGGAAACCACGGAAAACCATCTTCAGGGCTGCCGACAGTGGGGTTCGAACCCACTATCTCCCGAATACTGGACACTTGCCGCACTTAAGCGACTGCAGCTATCGAGCTCGGTCAGACGAAGTTACAGACGTGAAAGTTGGTATTTTGAAACTCCTTTAAAGTAAAGCAACACGTGTTTTCTGTTTTCGAAAAGTCCACTTAAGCGGGAGGGGATGGAAAGAAGTGAAGAAGAAGTTGAATTATTTTTATGAGAATATATCTCAAAGACTGAAGATGACACAGACTGAAAACTGGTATTTGAAACCTCCTTTAAAAAACGAAGCACTTATTTTGTTGTTTTGTGAAAATCCACTTAAGGGGCTGAAAAGAATTGAAAAAGTGGGTAAATTTTTAAAATCAGTACTGGTATATCTACAGTATATATCAAAAACTTAACATGTTACAGATATGAAACTTGGTATTTGAGAAGTCCTTTAAAAATACAGGAAATGTATTATTTTTTCAAAGGGCACTTGACGGGAATGAAAAGTGAAAAATGAGTTGAATTATTTTTATGACGATACTTATATCCCAAAAGCTAACGATGTTACAGACGTTGAAATAGGTAGTTGGAATCTCCTCTAAGAAAAAAGAAACCTGCATTTTTTCAACTTGATATAAGAATGTTTCTCATAAATGTACAGTTCTATGTCGCATGGTCATCCTAGCCCAAAAGGCAATACCACAAACGTAATTTACAAAGACTTTCTGGGATAAATGAAACTTATTTTTCAGTGAGTTTTGATTTTCTGATGATGTCTTAGTACAGTATCGAGGAATGATTGCTTTTATCAAAATACGGAATCCACGCGAGCGAACTGTTAGTCTTCATGCATTTATTTATCTGTTTCAGGTCATTTCCAGATTGTATCATTAGTTTTTAGCTTTCGTGCTTGTTTGTTTTTGTTTGTTTGTTGTTTTGTTGTTTGTTTGTTTGTTTGTTTGTTTGTTTGTTTGTTTGTTTGTTTGTTTGTTTGTTTGTTTGTTTGTTTCACGATCACGGGTAAACGACTGAATATCGCTCGACCAAACTTCATATTTAGAGTCTACTCATCCAGGAGCAGGTTTTGATATGCTAATCATTTAAAAATAATTGAAGAGATTGGGGGTTTATAGGAAGACCACAAGATTTTTTTTCATATTTTCTTTTACACTATTGATCATCTCTCGACCGAACTTCATATTTAGAGTCTACTTATCCAAGCGCAGGTTTTGATATGCGTATCATTTAAAAATCACTGAATAGACTGGGGGTTTATGGGGTTTATACGAAAAACAGAAGAGTTTGTTTTTCATTTTCTCTTACACTATTGACTATACCTCCACTTAACTTCATATTTAACTCTTTCACTGCGGAAGTCGACTTTTGTCGACTTACTTCCCTATAGCATTCGCTGCGGTAATCGACTTTTGTCGACTTGGTTATTTCCTGCTATAATTTCCACGCTCTTCTTCAATAAAGGCCCATTTAATAATACAAAAATCTATAGTCATGTATTCATTATGTATTGAGCATTGTTTGAAAACTTTGCCGCCAATACTGGACCTATGTTTATTTGTTATATTTCACCCGGCCGCCCACCAACATACCTGTCAGCGGTCTGGCCGATGGCAGGCTCCACCCAGCAGCTATGAGCGCGCGGAACAACATTAGTAATGGAAGTGAAGAAATCTTCTATATTTTAGTGGCCGATTCTGATTCAGACTGTTCGGTAAATTTGGACAATGAAACAAGTGATGATATGCATAGTGTTTGTTCGGAGGAAAGTGCCAACGAGGACATTTTTTTTATCGGTCTTGCGGGATATTAGTTATGACATTGAAACTGCACTAATGAAATAATATTGTACAATAAGCTTTAAAAGAGGGCAATTAATGCTCCTGACTTCAGATATTCTGTCATAATGGGACTTCTACGAGAGTATCAGCGAAGTCCGCCGGCGAAACGAGGAAGAACTTCCGATTACATACCACAAGCGCGCCTGACGGAGAGGCACTTTCTTGGGGAGCAGCAGGACAGGAGTTACAAACATAATTGTGTTGCTTGTTCCATATTACCAGAAAAATGTTCAAAGAATATAAAGGGACTGTGCAAGAGAAAACAGACAGTATTTTTTGTAAGAATTGCCCAGGACAGCCTGCAATTTGTTCAGTTCCATGTTGGGAGATGTATCACAGTAATGTGTGTTTCAAGGTCAAATGTCACTGCTAGTTTGCCAAAGTTGGGTTAAAAATTGCGCAATGGTGCTGAATGTCACTGACCTTGAAAAAAATAAAGTTTCAGTTCATTTGGAAAATACTTAAAAAAATACATTTTTCTGTAAGTGTTCCGTTTAAAAATAGCGCAGCGAAAGAGTAGTCTACTTATCCAGGAGCAGGTTTTGATGTGCATATTATTTTAAAATAACTGAATAAACTGGGGGTTGATACGAAGACCAGAAGAGATTATTTTTCCATCTTCTTTTACATTATTGATTCTATATCACCAAACTTCATATTTAGAACCTACTCATCCAGAAGCAGGCTTCAATATGCATATCATTAAAAAATCACTAAACGGGTTTAATAGAAGACCAGAAGAGTTCTTTTTTTTTTAAGTTCTCTTACACTATTGGTTACATCTTGGCCAAATATCATATCTAGAGTCTACTCATCCAGGAGCAGGTACCAATATATATCATTTAAAAATCACCGAAGAGACTGGGAGTTTATAAGAAGATTAGGAGAGATTTTTCAATTTTCTGTTATACTATTGATTATACGTAAACTCTGTAGACTAAATGTGAAACGCCCCTTCATTTTAAATAATTGTTGTTATGTACATAATTTCGCTTACTCTTCAAACGACGGAGAAAATGACTATTTCCTATAGGCTTCATGCTCTGCAGCCAGTGACGGATACCCTCGCAGATCTACAGTTATTTGAAAGATCAATAACAGGAGAAAATCAGGGGATACAACATATTTCTCTCGGCTTTAAAATTACCCCCACCTAATGTATCTGAACACCGAGGTAACATGAGGTAGAACTATTCCCTTTGATGTCTGTCTGTCTGTCTGTCTGTCTGTCTGTCTGTCTGTCTGTCTGTCTGTCTGTCTGTCTGTCTGTCTGTCTGTCTGTCTGTCTGTCTGTGCATACCTAAAAGTGGCAAACTGCTGGACATTTTTCAGCCAAACTACGTATTTGGATTCTACTCACTCAGGATTGTGTTATCTGGTGCATATGATATCGTGGTAATCACATGGAGTTGGTATTTATAGGAAGATTGTTCTCAAATATTTTCGTTAACATTAGGTCTATCAAAAGACCTTATACAACAAACGTTTAGGAATATGTTATTTCCGTTCCTTTATACCATGTACGTATTTATCGTACGACGGATAATAACGCAGATGATTATGAACAAATTGTATTTTTAGTCCAAGTCCCGTAGGACATGTCGTGAATGTCACTTCAAGGTGGACAACGGGAAAACTAAAGAGCCATTTTACTTTTTCGATAGGACGGATATTAAGGGAGGTACCTTCAATTTCAGAGCTCCACGCCAGTGGACAGACACAATATGCAACCCGAGAACTATAGAAAATTTCGCGCAATTTCATAATAATAATAATGTTATTTGTTTTACGTCCCACTAACTACTTTAACGGTCCTCGGAGACACCGAGGTGCCGGAATTTAGTCCCGCAGGAGTTCTTTTTACGTGCCAGTAAATCTACCGACACGAGGCTGTCGTATTTGAGCACCTTCAAATACCACCGGACTGAGCCAGGATCGAACCTGCCAAGTTGGGATTAGAAGGCCAGCGCCTTAACCGTCTGAGCCACTCAGCCCGGCCCGCGCAACTTCGGACCAGGGTCTGTACCATACAATAAATTCGGAAATCGTCATCATTCTCTCTCGACTTTGTTCAGTTTCATCACATTTCACGTCACTGCCACGCGCTTTCGTACCAAAATATAATTTGAACATGTCGCATTACGCCTCTGTGGTGTAGTGGTTAGTGTGATTAGCTGCCACCCCCGGAGGTCCGGGTTCGATTCCCGGCTCTGCCACGAAATTTCAAAAGTGGTACGAGGGCTGGAATGGGGTCCACTCAGCCTCGGGAGGTCAACTGAGTAGAGGTGGGTTCGATTCCCACCTCAGCCATCCTGGAAGTGGCTTTCCGTGGTTTCCCACTTCTCCTCCAGGCGGATGCCGGGATGGTACCTAACTTAAGGCCACGGCCGCTTCCTTCCCACTTCCTTGTCTATCCCTTCCAATCTTCCCATCCCTCCACAAAGGCCCCTGTTCAGCATAGCAGGTGAGGCCGCCTGGGCGAGGTACTGGCCATCCTCCCCAGTTGTATCCCCCGACCCAGAGTGTGAAGCTCCAGGACACTGCCCTTGAGGCGGTAGAGGTGGGATCCCTCGCCGAGTCCGAGGGAAAAACCGACCCTGGAGGGTAAACAGATTACGATACGATACATGTCGCATTAAACGTGTGAACAGGGCCATGTTACTTCGCATAAATTCCTGAAGGTAACATGTAATCTATTGCAAATTACCGTGCGAAGAACATGTACAAATTCTAGTTTTTAATGAAACTCGCGATTGAAAATTAAGGCCCACAAAGATAAGATGAAGCAAACAAAGCCTTCAAACGAAAGCTACATCAGTTTTCTGTTGCGTTAACAAAGGACAAAGAATACAGTAAAACAAGATAGATTTTAAAAGTATGCCTAATTGTGAATTGAATATACAATGGTTGGTTAGTACATTTGACATATTGTGTCGTTTCATTAAAAAGTTCGGAAGAATGTTTCAAGGCAGTCTAGGCAACTTCTCTTATTAATGCCTGATCGAGGTTATATGTTTTGCAGGACATGACGAAAAATAAAGGAATGGTTCTTCTACCATTAATCCGATGAGTTTCATAAAAAAAAGTCACATCAAGATATAAGTCGTGATCTTGTCACAGATTAAAAATAACTGATATCAAAACATCACGGTATCAATCCACACTGTAAAAAATTACGAGATCACTCACTCATCATTACGATTTGCCCTTCGTTCCTGTGTTTAGAATGAATAAGTCCTCGCAAGGAAAATACGAGTATAATATTTCAGCTATTGCAGAAACTATTAATCCGCGAACAAGTGAAAATGAAAAAAATAAATCGAAAATAAAAACTTCCCCCAGCACCTGCGAGGGTTTTTAGCGTGAGGAATTTGAATTTGTTTTCACGATCTACCGGAAGATCGCTGTCGATATGTTGCCAGCTCCTACTGAACCCATAATTCTACGATGAGAATGTTTTTTTTATTTTCTCAATATTTATTTCAAATAAAAGTTACTTGTTTGGGAGCGGCCATGTTTGCATTTCATGAGTCTGGCTGTCTCGTGGGAACGAGCTCCCCGTGTCGAACCGACCGCAAGCTCGTGAAACGCCGGGACACTTCGCTGGACTTCGAATATTCAACAATTTTTCAAATTCAAGGAATTCTTCATAACGAGAGATTTTGGCAACACAGTAAATCCAGAAATAAAGAATCTAAATTATTCTTAAACCCTACGTGAAGACAGAACCCACAGGGTAAATATAAATGCATTTAATCCTAGAGACAAATCCGCGTCCGATCCGCGGACTAGCGACACGTGCCAAGGTCGAGGGATGAAGAAAACCCGCGAAACACCCGGGCAGAAATAATTTATTTCGCCTGTTGCGAGTATGGGAAAATTAGGAAATTAACACCGAAATAAATCGGAAGTCTGTCCGAAGTTATGAAACAAATTTCAGGAAAATCGGTCTATTGGATGCGGAATTAGCATATTACACAACCAAGCTTCATGGTGTGAGTAGCGTCATCCCATAGAGTATAAAAGAAATCTCCCTCCGTATATTTGACAGTCTCTGTTTGGTTACTGGAGCGGCGAAGCCCGCGTCACTCGTTAGCACAAAAGTGTGAAAATTTGGTCTCCAAATAACTTATTACATGTTCGTGGCTATGGTTCAAATATACTGTTAAAAGCGGAAGATGATATAAATTTTCTGAGCTGCCGCTAATGGAAACTTTGAAGGTTTAGAAGTAATTGAATTTCTCTCGGTATTGAGTGTGTGTCTGTTAAAGAGGAGTTTGAAGTTAGCTACTGTGTCTGGTTTCTTATGTGTTGGAACACCTGGCCGTAGTCGGGCGCAGTGGACGTGATCGTTTGAGAAGAATGCTCGTCGCCTGGTAAACGTTTTGAAAGCGCGTTGTAAAGTGTTGTGTTATTTAAGTTATCTGTGTAAATATAAGAAGAAAATCCCAGATAGCCATGGGAGGCTAAAATAAACGAGGTTTGCTGGCTGATGCAGCCAGAATCCAGGACGATGGCTACGACCGCAGGTCTGTGAATATTTTGTATCAGTGTCGTAGTTAGATTATTGTTTGTCCCTACCAATTTTCTTTGCGTGCGTTGGGTTGATATTTTGTGATGATCAGGAAAAGGTATTATATTTCTGGTCAGCGTGTGAAAATCTTTAGTTGTAAAATTCACATCAAGAAACTATAAAATGCGACGTTTAAATATTGTGTTAATATTCTTTGAGATATTGTCCGAAGTGAGGAAAATTAGGAAGGTGATAATGATAACGTAGTCGTGGCGAATGTCTTAATTTCGAATATCGTTTGAATTCAGAAAATTTTGGTCGTAATAATAATAATAATAATAAATAATAATATCTACCGCGGGATAAAATTTTCCTATATTAAAAGTGGATTTAACAAGTATGTTCTACAAGGTTTATGGGTGTCTAGAAAATTACAGTGAAATCCGATAAAGTTATGTTTTATTCATGGGAAGTAAAATTTTGTGACATCGTGTGTGTCAATGATATGGAAAATCGCGGTGTGTTGTTGTATTCTCGAGGTCCGAAAGTTGTATAAACAGTAAAATAAAAAAAGCTATATTTTTATAAAAGTTGTTTGTCACGAGAGGATTGAGGTTTGAAAAGGTCTTGAAATATAAGAAATGGATTGACAACGAAGAATTTATATATGTGGAGAGTTGTAGTAATGTTGAAGGCAAAGGGAGCCTGGATTTTACGTAATACCGCCATGAGAAGGCGATGAGAATGAATTTTTGAGAGAGGCTATGTTTGCCGAGGAAGATTTTTTTGAGACAGGCTGTATATTAAATGTGAGATTTATGTGGCAGGCTGTAGAATATTCCGCTAACAATCCGGAAGCTGGGACCTGGAGAAGGTTGGTTCGAGAATTATTGTGTGAGACACAGTAAATTTCAAGTAAAATCCCATGTGAAAAACGATTCTGGTGAAAATTGTAAATCTTGGTTGTAAAAGTCAAGTGACTAGTTACGTAAAGTCAGTATAATGAAAGTTAGAATAATATGACCTCGAGGATAGAAGAGCATTTTGAATACACGGTTGGTGTTATTTGACTGTATTGACAAGTTTCCAATCAGTAAAGTTCATAAATTACAAGGCAGTAATTTATCATTAAATCGGAAACATTGTGGGATGAGATATTGGACGTTTTTAAAGTAATATGTTTGGCTGTGTAAATTTATCGAATTTCGTTTCACTGGATAGTCATGGATATGAATATTTGGGAAAAAGACGGTAGGCGATTTGAGGGCTTCGCCCTAAAACTGCAGTATGGATTCTTGCGATGGTGATGATTATTGTTGGGCGATAGTCAGGTAGTGTCAGACGTGTGCTGGGAGTCATTATTCTTTTCTAAACTCATTGGGCATGCTGAGATCGTGTTTGAGTTGTGGATTGTTCGCCACGCGATATTTATATTTCAATTTCACGTTTTAGTAACGAGATAGGGACTCGTTGCTTTTTCCCGACTTGCGTTCTTTCTGTGGCAAGATTTGTTTCGTTGTGTGTTATTAGTTTCGACCAGATTTACAGCTAAAAATATTTGAGAGTTTGTTTGAAATTACGATTTCGCCTGATATGCTAGGGGAAGCGTATACTACCCAGTTTCCGCTCGGCAATAGATTTAGAACGTCACATGTTATCCTAGGAGTATACTGATGATGAGACGTCCTAGTTCACGCTCAACGATAGAATTAGGAAGGTATGTGTACATAGAGGTTAGTGTTAGGGTGTACAGACGTTAAGTAGGCCCGACGATAGGTCTGGGATGTCAGCTGTACATACTCATGTCTTAGATTAGATGTTTTTGCGAAGTGACCTGATCGAAGGTAATGTCTGCAGTAGTATACGCAATGTGAAGAGGGTTAGCTCGGTAATAACGAGGCCAAGCTTGTGTGCAGCCCTCAACAGCTGGAAGGTGTTTACTTAAGATTATGGAACCACTATCGGCATATGAGGGTTGTCCAATATTGGGTACTGAGCTAGCGGAGATTGACTATTTACTGCAGTTCGGCATGCGAGTTTGAGTTCAATGAACTTCAGTATTTTATTTTACGGACTTAATTGTTTTGTCGTTCTGATGTCCGTTTTTGCTTTGGCAGCATGCGTGCTGACACTCAGCGTATGTGTGTGAGACTTGGGTTACGAATGTGGATTCGATTCGTCAGCCGGTAATATATTTTATTTTCAATCTTTGTCGTTCTTTCATTTTTTATACATAGTTGAGTTCGATCAATTGATAACTTTGTAGGTAGTGTGTTGGGACAAACAATAAGTAGATGGATCTGTGATGGTTGTCATTGTTAAGTAGGAAAGAATTCTGTAATTTTGTTTTATTTTACCATGTGGACTTGTAATTTTATTAAGCGTAACGTAACCATTTATAACCTGAAAATCGGCTTGATAATAATATTTTTCAAGTGATTTACCACTTTTTAATTAACTTCAGTGTTTGGCATTTCTTCAAAATGCGTGATGAATAAGTGTTTCCTGCATTTCGCACTTTTGTTCCTTCAGAACGATGTAACGTAAGATCCTCGCGGATCGTGTTGTTGTTGGTTCCTTCTGAACAGCTGTTTGGGGTGATGCACGTTTAGCATCGGGATTATTTTATAACTTAAGGGTGTCGTGAAATGACAAATACATGGTGGAATTTTGTTTCAATTGTGAATGCCGCTGTCAACTCGTAGTGAACACCATGCTTTCCATTAATATTTCGCAACCTATCCAAAGCAACTGATAGTCAATTTGGTTCGATTAAGGGTCTATTCGGCGGGTGTTCCGAATCCGAAAGGGTATTCGATTGGTGGATAACCTTAATTAAGAGTAAATCAGGCGTTCTACTTGCTGAAGGTAAGATTTTCCACAGCTCCTGAGGATTAATTCTCAGTTATCGTTTGGATTAATAGGTGCCCGATTTTTCAGGTTTTCTTTTCACCTTATGAGATTTCTATTTTCTCCGAAGAAAATTCTTCGATATTATAATAAACGAATTACCGCTATGCAATGTGACTGCGTTTGTAATATTTAATAATTAATTTTTTTATATAAATAGAAAAAATTGTGCCATTAAGAATTTAATAAAAGTTAGTAAGCACATATTTTCTCCTCATTAAAGTAGTTAGGCTCTCTTCTGAACCCCATCGTTTGGTTAAGATCGTGACCGAAACATTCCCGCAACGACTCCAAGATTTAAGAGTTCAATATTGCTCTGCTGTAGCAGCTGTGGCCGACCAACGATGGAATGGTAAGTCAAGGGTTCACTACGGGAGAATGGTTTCCCGTGGTTTTCCTTGCTCCTGCACTAAGGCCAATGCCGGGACAGTTCCTAGTATAGGCCACGGCCGCCAACCCTCTCACATTCTCCCACGTCACCTTCTCCGATACAAATCTCTTGGCCTGAGAGATGGCGTCACCGTCTAGGAGGCCGCCTCCCCTGCAGGAGATGAATGAAAGCATTTAGTAGTAGTAGTAGTATACGAATAAGAAGAAGAAGAGAGGCTTGGACATTGAAGTTTAATATCATGAAAAAATTAGAAGCACCGAAGGATGTTGAAAGAAAATAGCAAATAGTGAATCTCAGCTCTTGTCTGCTATTAAATATTGAAATACACTGCCTACTTAAAACATGGGATTAGAGGCCCAAATATCAGCTGCTTCAACTAATACTGAAAGGCGAGACAGAAGACAGACGAGGACTTCGTAGAAGATAATGTCCTGGCTTCATATTATAAAGGTGTGTTTAGGGTTTCACACAGACGGAGAATGATTTAGGTTAGCGAAAGACTGAAGTTCTTCGCCATAGAGATAGCGAACGTTCGGGGGACTGAGCATTGCATCTGAAGAAGGAAAATAAGAAGATGAAGGCAGATTATTGAAATGTTATGTTTCTCAAGCAAAACATGCCCTTACCTGTTAGCCATGTTGACACACTAAGAGAATATTTATAGCTCTAAAGAACGTCGCAAACTGCTGACTAAGTTTTATCTCATATGTCCATAAAGAAGAATAGCTAAACAAGTGCTTTGATAGTCATGAACCATTTCGTCACTAGCAATCGAAAGGTTAAATAACACCTTCCTGGTAAAATAAAAAAGAGAGAGAGCTGTGATGCACTTGACGTAAAACAAGTTCCTTTCTGCATTCTCCTCACATACCTTCTCTGCCAGCAGAACAATCCGTATTTTAATAAGAGTACGAAGAAATTACTCTAACACACCTTCTTCATTGTGTGTGATAGGCTCACGTGTTGTTAAAGATCTATATTATGTCTACGTCAACACTTTTATGTCCTTGGTGTGCGTGTGTGTGTGTGTGAGAGAGAGAGAGAGAGAGAGAGAGAGAGAGAGAGAAACTATAGAACTATAAATGTAAATAGTCTCTTCTTGTGTCAAAATGGCTAACAGCTAAGGGCATGATTTGTTTGAGTAATATATGTGCGTTCTCGGGGGCCCGGGTTCGATTCGTGGTACTCCCACAAATTTAAGAATGATGTCAGAAGGGCTGGTATGTAGTTAAAAGGTTCTTGTTCAGCACAGCAGGTGAGGCCTCCTGGGAAAGGTACAGGTCCTCCTCCCCAGTTGTATCCCCGACTCAAAAGTCTCACCCTCCAGGACACTGACTTTGAGGAGGTAGAGGTGGGATCCTTCGCTGAGTCCGGGTGAAAAACCAACCCTGGGCGGTATGTATTAATCTAGTTTTGTTATCTATAGCCCTAGCATACCATAGTATAGGGCTTGTTCTTGGATAATAATAATAATAATAATAATAATAATAATAATAATAATAATAATAATAATAATAATAATAACAGATTAGTGGTACATTGTACGTCTCATGATCTCAAGTACGCAGATTCATTCCCGGCGTAGTCGATTTTTGGAGGATACTGAAAAATACTGACACGAAATTTGGATCAATAACACATCATAAACTTAACAGTAATAATCATTCTGCCGTCAAATAATACCTATGTACACACTTCGAAAAATGCCAACTTGGCGTCAGAGAGCCAGCGCCTTAACCGCCTGAGCCACTCAGCCCGGCAGTCCTGTTTTGAATGTACAGTGTGTGAGGTCTGCCTGATAACTAGTGTGGTCTGTTGTTTTTGTACAGAATTATTTAGGTTAGTGGAAGACAACAACGCCTTCGCCATAGGGATAAGGCAACGTTCGGGGGCCGAGCGCTGCTGTTGAAGAAGAAGAAGAAGAAGAAGAAGAAGAAGAAGAAGAAGAAGAAGAAGAAGAAGAAGGCAGATTATTGAAATATAATATTCTTTCTTAATCTCTTTACCGTCTAACGGAGGCCATCTGGACGAAGGGTTGTAGCTACAGTGAACTGCCTCAGAGCGGTATTGTGGTCTCTTATTGAAGGTATCGTTCAAATCCGGAGAGCAAACGAAAAAGGAAAAAAAATGGTGTCAAATTTCCCTTCAAGAAAACCTAATAATCATAAATACATCTTTCAGTGAATGAAACTCAAATCGATAGCGATTAATTTATTTGCATCTCACGAATCGTGTTCGAGAGACACCTGTATGGAATCTGGAGTCGACAAGTGTAGGATTCAGTGCATCGAAAGGAGGAACTGACTCAGGGCCTGTGAAACTACTGCGAATGAAATAATTTCTCTAGCTCTAGAGCAGGGGTTTTCAATTGGTAAGGGCTCGAGGGCCATTTTGGATACTTTAGTTATGTTCGCGGGCCGCACTTGAATAGGCCAATTTTCGTAAAATTCTGCAAACGGTACAGAAGCTCCATTATGAAATAATATGCATAGTTCAATTGAAATGAGGGTTTGTTCATTTTAATTGTTTAAAACATTATTTTAAAATTGCATAAAAGAGTGAAATTAAGAGCGGGCTGAGTGAGTCGGTTGAGGCGCTGGTCTTCTGATCCCAGCTTTGCAGGTTCCATTCTGGCTCAGTCCGGTGGTATTTGAAGGGGCTCAAATACGTCAGCCTCGTGTCGTTATATTTACTGGCACGTAAAAGAATTCCTGTGGGACAAAATTTCGACACCTCGGCATCTCCGAAAACCATCAAAAGTAGTCAGTGGGACAAAAAATAATAACATTATTACTAGAAATGTACATTTTAATTAAAATTAAAAAAATAATCTGTTGAGAACAAGTGAATACTTGAAAAGGGGAACTAGTATTAAAGAATAATTAGCTCTGACTTGGGGCTAAAAAGTGTATAAAAATTAATACGTTTTTGAACGAGCTAATAAATATTTTTGTGACTTTTCTACACAATATTTCTTACAGTGCTCTCGCGGGCCGCAAAAATGGCTTCGCGGGCCACATGTGGCCCACGGGCCGCCATTTGGAAACCCCTGCTCTAGAGTATGATCAGATGAGCCGGCCCCGTGGTGTAGGGGTAGCGTGTCTTCCTCTTACCCGTAGTCCCCGGGTTCGATTTCCGGCCAGGTCAGGGACCTTTACCTGGACCTCAGAGCTGGTTCGAAGTCCACTCAGTCTCCGTGATTAGAACTGAGGAGTTATCTGACAGTGAGGCAGGGGCCCCGGTCTAGAAAGCCAAGAATAAGGGCCAAGAGGATTCGTTGTGCTGACCACACGACACCTCGTAATTTGCAGGCCTTCGGGCTAAGCAGCGGTCGCTTGGTAATCCAAGGCCCTTGAGGGCTGTAGTGCCATGGGGTTAGGTTTGTGATGAGATGAGTCATCTTTGATAACAGAGCCTTCTACTGTCCGCACACTTTATCTTGGTGCATTTGCATCCTAGTGCTGAATCGGTCGACCTCGGCGATCTTCGAGATTCGTACTGGCAACCTTTGAAACACAAACTACGAATCGCTTAAGCATCGTTGTGCGACATCTGGCGTAAACTTTACGTACTGGTACTGTTGTTGTTTACACATCAAAGCCAAAGTATAGAATTCATGCTAGGAACAAGATTCGCATCGAGAGATATGTTTTATAATGTTATATAATGTGTATGTGACATAGTTGTTGGCTTAAGATGATAACGGTTTAGAAATTTCATATCGATCGATCATATTCTCGATTCAATTCAGATTTCATTTTCAATCGGTTGGCAGCACCAGGCAGCACTATCGATACCCGGACAGCTCCCTCCTTACTCCACACCCCCGTACGCAAATGCATCAAGATAAAGTGTGCGGACAGTATATGTCTCTTAGTCATGGCCACCCACCAATACTTCACATCACAGCCTGCACGGTTGCTAAGTAACATCGTGTCACACATTTTGTTTCGCTAATTCCATGGCGCTAATTTTCAGATGGCCTCCAGCCATAGCACATATTTATGTCAAAATATAAAATAATCAGAAGTTGTAGGCTAGTACATTACAGACTTATTTGTGTCGTGTCTTAAATTATACAGAACTAAACTAATATTAAATCCCTTGCCTTATCGTACACACAATCCTAAAAACCTGCATGGCAAGAAAAGTAACCTTTACTGCTATTTGTATGACGTTATTTGGTACTTACTCGCATTTGAATATAATTTCATGAAAGTTGAAAGGTAGTACCTACCATTCTAAATATTTTGTATGTTAATTTTGTAAAATGGTCTGTAAATTATAATTCACGTGGCTCAACGAAGTCCAAAAAGATCTGGGTTTCCCTGGGATGTCCGATCTTAACGCCCTAGACCGCTCCAAATTCTGTGATATGATTAATTCTTGGTCCCCGCCACCCAAAAGTACTAACTCCCGAAACCCACTCTCACGGGAGAGAAAAAGAGAGGATTTTTTAACGATAATGTTATTGTTTTTACGTCCCACTAACTACTTTTGACGGTGTTTGTAGACGCCTAAGTGCCGGAGTTTTGTCCCGCAGGAGTTCTTTTACTTTCCAGTAAATCTACCGACACGAGGCTGACGTATTTGAGCACCTTCAAATACCACCAGACTGAGCCAGGATCGAACCCGTCAGAAGGCCAACGCCTTAACCGTCTGAGCCACTCAGCCTGGCTAAAAAAAAAAAAAAGTGAGCCGGACTCAAGAGGTATTGGGAACGAAAGCGAATCTCCAAAAATAACTAGTCATTCTCCCTAGCGGGTTTAAATCAATAATAACAGATATAAATGATAATGATTTGTGTTATGAAATCAAGGGGGAAAGTCCGGCTCCATGGCTAAAGGACTCCTGGTTTCGATTTCCAGTCGGACCAGGGTTTTAACATACATTGGTAATTCCGATGGGTCGGGGACTTGGCGTGTGCTGTCTTGAGCATTTTAATTCATCCTAGATAGGGCCTCATCCTCACAGACGCGCAAGTTGCCTATAAGGCGTCAACTCGAAGTACCTTCACCAGTTACGTTTTATGGTGAATAGAAACTTCTGCCCTTATTTAAAACATCATGTGGTCTACTAGTTTGTCAACGACCTCACTGCTTTTCCGGGAACTTCACTTGCGTACTGGGTAGCAGTGACCGCATCAAGTGATCATAGGTATTCTTATTCCCCTCGCCAGCAGTCTGTGGTATCATCACGATGATCAGGTTACATTACACATCTGCTGCAATGCTTGCAGAAGTAGTAGAGAAAGTATAATGTGCCAGTAAGGAGAACCACGACTGCCTGTTTACTACACAAACATGTAATTTCGAACTACTGTACTTATCGTAATGCAGTAACTATTTCTTGGACTGGCTCGTGGCCGGAAGCACGGCAGGGGCAAGACCCGGAGGGACAGTCGATACACCATCAGCCATCAGCGCATCAGCTATTTAACCTCGTCAGCAGCGAGCGTGCTCCTCTGTCCATACCATCACGTCCTGCCTGACCTAGCATACGACACAGAATTTTGCAACGACAAGAATTTTACTGAATATCTGTAATTATCAGCTTCATGATAAGGCGGAAAAGGTATTGAAGGATAGGTGAAGACACAACAATTTACTTCAAAGAATATCACAAACTCTTCAGGTAGACAAGTTTTGAAATTTAAAGTTAAAATATTTGTTATTCTAATAAAAGTAAGTATGAACTCCCCCTTCCCGTTTTCCTTTTTTTGTTTTTTTTTTTACAACTTGTTTTACGTCGCACCGACACAGATAGGTCTTATGGCGACGATTGGATAGGAGTGGGCAGGAAGTGGCCGTGGCTTTAATTAAGGTACAATTAACCATCTTCAGGGCTGCAGACAGTGGGATTATCTCCCCCTTCCATTAAGCATGCATACACATATTACTTCACGTTTCTTCACTACAGTATAAAATAGTAACTCTCTTAACAGGGTGAGGATTTACTGTTAAGAAAAGAAAGGAGCAAGTCAGAACTTTCTAGACAGGAGACGCTCCAAACGTACGAACCACAGACATATAGTAAACAGACAGGCAGCTCCGTATCTCGTAGCACTGGTGCTAGTGAAGCCGGAATCTTACGGCCGCCGTCATCTTACGTCACTACAGATTTACTGTAAACATGCATATTACTATGTTACGTGCAGAATGATGAATACCCGTGTAGTGTTTCGGTGTGGTTTTTCCTATTCGCTAAGAAAGAATAAGGAAGGAATATGAGTTTCAATACACCGGTAAATGGCGTACTTGTGTCCATGTACACTTGTTGCCTACTTATTAATGCAATTAAATTTACGATTAAAGATGCCTAATTCACTTCCTTCCGGTGTGTCTTTGTCGGCTTTAGTCCCCTTGTGATGGAGTGCGGTATAGGGCCTAATAATAAAAGTAATGATAATAATATTACTACAACATTTGGTTACAAGTTAATTTTTTGTTTTGCTGGTGTTAGTAATTGAATAACAATTCTTCTAATCATTCAAGATATATTATAAAGATGTCAAAATTTTGGTTAACATTAGAGGGTAAGGATTGATAAGCTTGCATCAATCCAAATAGGGTGTTAGTTTTATTGTCACAGACTATTATTGAATATATCTCAGGATTTGTGGTGAAGATGTTAGCCAATTCTCTACAATGTGATACTTGTAAGGCAGCTGTTGTAGGCCTACAAAAAGAAAATCCTTAACCGGGCTGAGTGGCTCAGACGGTTGAGGCGGTGGCTTTCTGACCCCATCTTGGCAGCTTCGATCCTGGCTCAGTGCCGTGGTATTTAAAGGTACCGGTATGTAAATATGTCAGCCTCGTGTCGGTACATTTACTGACACGTAAAATTCCTGCGGGACAAAATTCCGGCACCTCGGCGTCTCTGACAACCGTAACAGTAGTTAGTGGGACGTAAAATAAATAACATTAAACATTATTATTAGAAAACCCTTATCCATTCATTTCTTTCCAGAATAGAGGTAATCTGTACGTTCCTACGAAAGATGTTCATATGTGCAAACTTAACTGAGATGTATTTCGGAGAATACATGTAATGGTTTAAGCTCAGTCATGAAAGGAAACATACTAAATGAAGTAACAGCTCAGTTGTATGTAATTTTTTTTTTCAAGTTAAAGCTCACATACTTTAGACCTTAACTCGAAGGACACGCACGTTTATCGCCTTTTTGTGCAATATTATCACTGTACCTGAAAATACGTGCGAGAGCCTGCCTGCTGGCCATGATCGTTAAGGCGTTGAAGTCTAAAAGGTCTGACACCGTGGTTATCCGGTTCGAATCCCGTTGGTCGAAAAAATGTTCACCATTAGAATGTTGGCAGGCAGGGTAGGAGAGGGGTGGTATATAATTGTTAATTACTAAACTGCGTGAAAAAAGCCTGGATTAAATTCCAAACCTCTCCGCAATACTCATATGGATTGAGGGCATATGATGCTCTTGATGGTGATTCGTCCGTCGGATGGGGACGTCAGACCTTGAACAGACCCGTTTGTGTTAGGCTATGTGCCGGTACAGTATTTTACCCTCTTCTTTCCTAGTATCGTATATCACATGATTCATTTCATCTCATCTCTTAACTCTGATGAAGTTGACGTCAGGAAGGGCATCCGGTCATAAAAACTCGCCACGGCAGATTCATCTCATCTCATAACCGAGCCCGTAGAGAAACGGTACAAGGATTGGACAAACAAAACAAACAAACCTGAAAACACGTGGGAATCATGCTGTAAGATAGTTGAATGGAAACAGATTTACCAAAAGATCGGTCTAAAACAGGTTGTTGTTCACTTTAAGCATTGGTAAACGAATACACCACTGTCAGCAGCCATGAAGATGGTTTTCCGTGGTTTCCCAATTATCACTCCAGGCAAATGCTGGGGCTGTACCTTAATTACGGCCACGGCGGCTTCCTTCCAACTCCTAGGCCTTTCCTATCCCATCGTCGCCATAAGACCTACGGTATCTGTGTAGGTGCGACGTAAAGCCACTAGCAAAAAACTGATACATCAGTCTGTTTTTAACAGTAAAATAAAACACCTAATAATAGGTCTAATTAATCAATGTTATTGTTATTATTTTGAAGTACTTTTAATTACTTTAATTATCTCCTGTTGAATATTCTTGTTTCGGCAACTATTTTACATTAATGCATCGGGCTAGTGTAGTGACGTAAGATGGCGGCGGCCGCACGCTTCTGGCTTCAGAATCCTGCAGCTCATTGCCAGTCTAAATCTATATGTCTGTGGTACGAACCAAACAAGCAGTGAAATAGATGAGTAAATAAGGAAGAATGATATAACAATAAGGAAAAAAAGTAAGAACGAGAGAAATTTTAAAATAAATTAATAAATAGAAAAGGAATAATACAACCTAAATAAATAACCATTTGTTAAAAAGAACCAAGTCACATTTTTGTCAAAAACTGACTTTTCTGCGTATTTATATTATTTTGTCAGAGACGCATAGATTGATGACAAAGGGCCTTCAGAAATGCACTGAATAATAATAATAATAATAATAATAATAATAATAATAATAATAATAATTTTACGTCCCACTAACTGATTTTAAGGTTTTAGGGGACGCCGAGGTGTCGGGATTTAGTCTCGCGGGAGTTCTTCTACGTGCCAGTAAATCTACCGACACGAGGCTGGCGTATTTCAGCATCTTCAAATACCACCGGACTGAGCCAGGATCGAACCTTCCAAGTTGGGGTCAAAAAACCAGCGCCTCAACCGTCTGAGCTACTCAGCACGGCAAGGTGCACTGGAAGAGACTGCTAAATTTGTATAGATATTAGATATATGTTAAAGCTGAATGGTTGAGGCCATCGGTTCAGAGGGTTCCGGGTTCAATTCCCGGTCGGGACGAAGATTTTTAATCATGTCTATTTAATTATTCTGGCTCGGGGACTGAGTATTTGTGTTTATGTCAACACTCTCCTCTTCAAATACAGACAACACACAACACTACCAACCACACAGAAACACGCAAAAGTGATTACATTCCTCCACATAAGGTTGGCGTCAGGAAGGACATCCGGCCGTAAAAACCAAACCCCATGGCACAACAGCCCCGAAGGGCCATGGCCTACCAAGCAACCGCTGCTCAGCCCGAAGGCTTGCAGATTATGAGCTGCCGTGCGGTCAAATCTACATGTGTGAGACAGTCGCGCCCGTGACCTCACAGGTGTGGAAAAAGTGGCAGAAGAAGAATTGGGTATATGTTAAAAGGGCACAAGTCCAGGACATCTGACCTTTTAACAAATAACGTTACATACTGGGAATCTGTGGAGTTGGCCAAGCTGTCTGAGATCAATTTTATTTTATGTGCGAGATGATCACAGAAAAGTATCCAGACACCAAAATTAGTCACAGTTTCTAAGTACCTTAAAGATTATTTCAACCTCAGGTTCGGACAACCACAAGTAGATTGCTGCTGTGTGTGAAGAGTTAAAACTCAGGTCTCCACTATCTAAATGATGATGAAAAACGAACATCAGCAGAAGGACTAGGTATTCGTGTCAGAAGAAACAAAACAAAAAAAACTACCGTGTTCTGAAAACAGAACAGGTTGATGGAAAATCTGGGAGAAATAACAATGTTCTATCCATTACTTTCTATTACATGCAAAATATCTCGAAGCCAAGAAAGCCTGTACAGCAGCATTTTTTTTCCCTTCCTGGGGCAGCTAACATATGACAAATTTTTACGTTCCTCATCGCCAGATGTTTCATTCCGGGCTTGTGTCAATGTCATACACCTGTCATTGTTACGTACACATGTTATGTGACGCTCTTAGACTGATTCTGGTGGTTCGGTTAGCTTCCGCTTCGAACGCTAGCGTTGTGCCGCTTCCGGGGAGCCATCTGGTGACGAATGAACGTACCATTTCCACTTCTGTTATAACGTCTAAATTTCAAAAAGTCATTGTTTAAGAAGCCTTTCTCGTGGACAGTCGAGATTTTCTTCTGATGACGCAGAGCACAGTTCTCTGCGAAACGTAAAGAATTTCACCTTATTTTCTTGACACGGCATACGCCCAAAAGCCTATACAGTATCATGTCTATAGATTCTGGAAGGTTCACGAAAATATACGTAGCATTTTTTCCTACTAGAGGTTGCAACTTTTCGCCCTGTAACAGAGATTTCGCTATCATCAAACGAACTCTTCACAAGAATGATATATTTTATAGCAGTCGGTAACTCACTGGAATTATTGCTAGTAGCGTTTCTCTCAAATTTACCGTTGCAGAGGTGAAACCAGAATTTGTGATTTAATTTTATTATGAAGCTAGAGCCATGAACATATTTTAATCTTAACTAATGTTAAGTGAAATTTCATGAATTTCAAGAAAAATATCGAAATTAGGTTTAGAACACTAAAAAATACCCTATGTATGCTCTATCAATTTTTTTTTAATGACGCCATATTTTAAAGTCCATAGCGCCTCCTTAAAATGGCGCAGCGCTGGCATTTAATTGTCCCATGCTCTACTGGACACGCTCCAACAAAGCAGGAAAAGAAGCTCAGGTGAAAGCAAAGAGCTGAGGAAAAAGGCGATCAAAATATCACTGATATCACTGGAGGAGAGAAGAAAGAAGGCTGAAGGGCACTCTTATTGTGCAGGGTAATTCTAAGTGGGTGAAGTTGCATTAGGTTTTATTTTGCATTTTACGGCTTAGCAAAATCTTCATGTTTTTTTTCATAAAAAGAATCTCTTATCATGCACTTTTGGACTGATGTAGGTGAAATTTTACACAGTAGTAGTTAGATAGTTTGTACATAAATTATAATGTCTATTTTACGGAGGAAGGTGATTCAAAATTATTTTTGGCCCATTAAATATTGCGTTAACACATATTTTTAAAAATAAATGTAAACACTACATCTTTAAAACACTCTACATGCCAATATATTTATCAAATAACAAACTTTGACACTGATATTTGTTAGCGTAACTATCCAACAAATTTGTGCAAAATTTGGTGGCAAATGGAAAAAAACTGTGATGTCCGGGACGTTTTAACGTGCTAATAAAATGAAAGTAAAATATTCCTACTCAAAATGTTTTATTATATTGAAAGTTGGCAACATTCCTATGTCAGATGAGATATACCTCAGAAAAATGGCAAAAATTCATTGAAGAATATAGAAGTTAGAAATTTCACTATAGCGTCGAAATATTGCATATATTTGTTCAACTACTTTATATACACCTAAAAATGCCTACGTTCAAAATAAAGAAATTACTTGAAAATGAATTACTTTTTAAAAGGGCATATATCCAGGATATTTAAGTGCCCTTATTTCCGGTATGACTGTTTGCATTTTAAACAGCCAGTGTCTGGAATATGAGCTGAGTACATATCTTAATATTTAAAGCAAGGGAAAATACATATTTCATAGAGTGAGCAGAAAACAGTTTTTTGCATCTCCTATAAAAAAAATGCTTTTGGACATAATTGAATAAAAATCGGCATGCGAAGTCGAGGTGGAAGGCACTAGAAAATCTTTTTATGCACGCTGGGTGAAATGGTAGTTTAGGAGAAGGTCTAGAAATTCATTCCCAAATATCTGTTATTGATCTTATCGATAAACACGACATAACAAAAGTTATAGATAATACAATTTACGATCACTTAGATTTTATAGAGTTTTACCGTGTATGTTTAGTCCTCAGCCCGAAGGCTGACCGGCTATGATAACAGAGATATTCATGGTTTTAGATGTTTTGTTGCGTATGTATACATACACCGAGCCACGAGAAAGTGGCTGAACAGAATTTAATGAAAATCGCTATATAAGGTTAGGGAATAAGGCAATACAGTCTAGACTAGGATATAAATAATTTTATTCACGCTGTCTGAAAAGTGAATACATACATACATACATACATACATACATACATACATACATACATACATACATTATAATTATAGACTGTTATGCCTTTCAGCGTTCAGTCTGCAAGCCTCTGTGAATTTACTAAACGTCGCCACAATCCTCGATTTGCAACTAGTGTTGTGGCCTCATTTAGTTCTATACCTCTTATCTTTAAATCGTTAGAAACTGAGTCTAACCATCGTCGTCTTGGTCTACCTCTACTTCTCTTACCCTCCATAACAGAGTCCATTATTCTCCTAGGTAACCTATCCTCCTCCATTCGCCTCACATGACCACACCACCCAAGCCAGTTTATGCGTACAGCTTCATCCATCGCGTTCATTCCTAAATTAGCCTTTATCTCCTCATTCCGAGTACCCTCCTGCCATTGTTCCCACCTGTTTGTACCAGCAATCATTCTTGCTACTTTCGTGTCTGTTACTTCTAAATTATGAATAAGATTTCCTGAGTCCACCCAGCTTTCGCACCCGTAAAGCAAGGTTGGTCTGAAAACAGACCGATGTAAAGATAGTTTCGTCTGGGAGCTGACTTCCTTCTTACAGAATACTGTTGATCGCAACTGAGAACTTACTGCATTAGCTTTACGACACCTAGGAGAATTCGGATTGGGTCAAAGAAATGAAAGAGAAATTCGGCTGGTTGAATTCTGCACTGAACATAATTTAGTCCTTGCAAATACAGTACTTGGTTCAAACACCACAAACGGCGGCTGTATGCATGGACGAGACCTGGAGACACTGGAAGGTATCAAATAGACTTCATTATGATTAGACAGAGATTCAGGAACCAGGTGTTTGATTACAAAACCTTCCCAGGAGCAGACGTGGGCTCTGACCACAACTTGCTGGTCATGAAATGCCATCTGAAGTTGAAGAAATTGAAGAAAGGAAAGAATGCAAGGAGATGAGATCTAGACAAGTTGAAAGAAAAGAGTATGAGGGATTGTTTCAAGGAACATGTTGGACAAGGACTAAATGAAAAGGCTGAAGGAAACACAATAGAGGAAGAGTAGATAGTTATGAAAAATAAAGTCAGTAGGGCTGCTGAAGAAATGTTAGGAAGGAAGATAAGATCAACTAAGAATCAGTGAATAACTCAGGAGATACTAGACCTGATTGATGAACGACAAAAATACAAGAATGCTAGAAATGAAGAGGGCACAAAGGAATACAGGCGATTAAAGAATGAAGTGGATAGAAAGTGCAAGGTAGGTAAGGAAGAATGACTGAAGGAGAAGTGCAGGGATGTCGAAGGTTGTATGGTCTTAGGAAAGGTAGATGCTGCATACAAGAAAGAAAATCTAGGTGTGTGAATATTAAGAGCTCAGATGGAAAACCACTTCTAGGAAAAGGAGACAAAGCAGAAAGATAGCAGGAACATATCCAACGGTTGTATCAAGGTAAAGATGAAGATGATTTGGTTCTGGAGCAAGAAGTGGCTGTTGATGCTGATGAAATGGGAGACCCAATTTTGAGGTCATAGTTTTACAGAGCTATGACGGAACTAAATAGGAACAAGGCACCTGGAATTGATGACATTCCCTCTGAATTACTGAATGCCTTAGGAGAAACCAGCATGGCAAGGTTATTTCATTTAGTGTGTAAGGTGAATGAGACAGTAAAAGTGCCATCCGATTTTCGGCAAAAAGCCGGTGTTGACAAGTGTGAAAACTACCGCACCATTGGTTAAGTATCTTATGCCTGCGCATTTTAACACGTATTACTTACAGAAAAATGGGAAGACAAGTTGAAGTTGAGTTTGGTGAAGATCAATTTGGATTCAGAAAAAATGTAGGAACATGTGAAGCAATGCTGACTTTACGTTTGATCTTAGAGGATCGAATTAAGAAGGACAAGACAACGTACTGTACATGGTATTCGTAGATCTAGAAAAAGCATTCGATAATGTTGACTGGATCAAGTTATTTAATATTGTGAAGGTGATTGGATCAGATACCGAGAACGAAGAATTGTCTACAATCTGTATAAAAATCTGTCGGCATTGATAAGAATCGAGGGCTTTCAAAAAAGAAGCAGCAATCCAGAAACGAGTAAGGCAAGGCTGCAGAGAAATTTGGAAAGGGAATCACAATCCAAGGAGAGGAAATCAAAACCTTGAGATTTGCCGATTATATTGTTATTTTATCTGAGACTGCAGAATATCTCGAGAAGCTGCTGAATGGTATGGACGAATTCTTGGGTAAAGAATAGAAGATAAAAATAAATAAGTCCAAAACAAAAGTGATGAAGTGCAGTCGAACGAAGGCAGGTGATGCAGGAAATATTAGATTAGGAAATGAAGTCTTAAAGGAAGTAGATTAATATTGTTACTTGGGTAGTAAAATACCTAATGATGGTAGAAGTAAGGAGAACATAAAATACAGACTAGCACGAGCAAGTAAGAGCTTTCTTAAGAAAATAAATTTGTTCACTTCAAACATTGATATAGGAATTAGAACGATGTTTCTGAAGACTTTCATCTGGAGCGTGGCATTGTATGGATGTGAAACATGGACGATAACTAGCTCAAAAAGAAAGAGCTTTTGGAATGTTGTGTTACAGAATAATGCTGAAGGTGATATGGATAGATCGAATCACGAATGAAGAGATACTGAATCGAATTGGTGAAAGGAAGTCGATTTGGCTAAATTTGACGAGAAGAAGGGATATAATGGTAGGGCACATCTTAAGTCACCCAGGACTTGTTCAGTTGGTTTTTGAAGGAAGTGTAGGCGGTAATAACGGTAAGGGTAGACCAAGGTATGAATATGACAAACAGATTAGAGCAGATGTAGGATGCAATAGTTATGTAGAAATGGAAAGTTTAGCACAGGATAGGATGTAATGAAGTGCTGCATCAAATGAGTCTATGGACTGATGACTCACACAGCATGTAAAATATATGGTTGCACAGTTTATTTTATGTGCAAATATGTCCTTTGTAAATGTATATTTCTCATTTTATATTAATAACTATTGCACATAGGCCTATTAAGAATCCTTGTAACTCAGCGCTATGCTGTTGCTGATCCTAAAGAAAGAAAGAAAGAAAGAAAGAAAGAAAATCATTATAGTCGTTTATCGCATCCCATTTTCTGTAGTTGCCCATTGAACCAGTCATCTTCATGAATATTACTCCTATCAATATTGGCACCATCTTCTCAAAGAACTTGCGAACTTCGTCTTCCTCTTCGCCATCTTTCTAATGGTATCCCATTTAACATCATCTTAGGCCAGCGATTATCATGCATTCTTTGCACATAAGCATACCATTTATAATAACCTCTTTGCTCCTATGGTTCTATTACCCACCTGGAAATCTTCATTTTTATACTCGCAGCATAAATCGAAACCAAAGCCTCTAATATCCTATTTCCATCGCAGTTAGCTGCCCCCCTTGCACGTACCCTTCAACATCTTCAAGAAAACGAGATTGTGGAAGAACAACAATCAAGAGGTAAGTCAAACTGCGATTCAAGTGGAACTCTTTGTATCATCTTCAAGAATATTCAAAAGGGGATTTCCTATTGGTGCTATACTAAATAATCATACTACCTTATGAGAAACACAAATCATTCGCGGACAATATTTTATGAATGCTATTATCAGACCACATATATCCTTGTCGCATATTAATCTCATTCAGTGAGTAATGTACTTTTATTTAGTGCTATTTTATGTAGCTTAGGTATTTCCGTTTGATTTGCTTGTTCAGTAACCAGTTTATCTATCCTCAAAGGCCCGTTTTCAGCTGTGGGTGTAGTAAGACTTCCCATCGGAATTCGAATTCGGAATCATCCGACGTGACCTCAGATCTATTAATGTCAATTGTGATTATTTAATTTTATTCTAAACGAGCTGTATTCGTTAACGGGTTATTGAACAATTTACAATCAAAGGATAACATGAGAAGCTAATTATACTCCCTACCACGTAAGCGCATACACTTAGGGTACAACCTAACTCTTTCTCCTCTATTAATACAAAAGGTAGTGATTTATGATGATTTTCTACCTAGCATGGGCGCCCATATGACAGTTTCTAGAGGGGGGCCCAGACCTGGGGGTACGTTGTAATTTTAATATTTTGGAAGATAAATGGCGATTTGTATTTTGCGTTAGAATAACCCACGGTATCCCCTGCCTGTTGGTGGGGGACGGTACTACCGCTTTTACGTAATACTGACTTTTAAATCATTTTCTTGAAAGGAAAACACGTGACTACACTTTTGCCTTTGCATTTTTGCCTTTCCCTGAGAGCTAGAGGGGGGCCGCGGCGGGTATGGGCGCCCTTGCTACCTAGACACGCTTTTGGGCTTATGCCATACCAGGAAAATAAGGTGAAAATATTTACGTTTCGCAGAGGACTTTGCTGTGCGTCTTCAGAAGAAAATCTCGACTGTGTACGAGAAAGGCTTCTCAAACAATGAGGTTTGAATTTTGACGTTATAATAGAAGTGGAAGAGGTACGTTCATTCGTCACCAGATGGCTCCCCGGACGCACTACAGCGCTAGCGTTCGGAGCGGAAGCTGACGGAACCATCAGAATCAGTCTGAGAGGGTAACATAACATGTGTACGCACATATGAAAGGATGACATTGACACAAGTCTCGAATGAAACATCTGGCGATGACGAACGTACGAATTTGTCAAACAATGAAACGAAATGACAGTAGTGAAGGGACAGGGAAGGGAACTATCTACGTAAATCCTTAATGGCTGGCAACCACGTATTAATTGATAGCCAGTGTCCCTGTTGAAATTGTTAGGATTTCTACGTATTTCCACAGCTTCCCGTATAATCCTGAACCTGTAGTGTCTAGTGTGGGTAAGAGCTCGAGCATCTTGGAACACGACATCGTGACCCGACGATAGAGCGTGCTCAGCTATTGCTGATTTGTCTGGCTGGTTGAGACGAATATTTCGTTCATGTTCCTTGATACGAGTTCCAGTGGACCGGCCCAAAAGCCTATGTCATATCTATAAGTACGATCCGTGATAACATCAATGGCAATATTTTCTAACTGTTGGGTTCGATTCAGTGTCGCCAACCATGCAGTTTAGGGCCCCTGCTTGCCTATACGACGTCTTACAGTTACTGTTAATATTGCAGGTTGGCACTAAGCAGTCATGATTTTTTCGCGACTTGCGAGATTATGCGGCACGCTACTGCCAAAGACGTGCTGTGAAAATCATGGTCGAATGATGCATATATAAACGTAGTAGATGTTAATTTACGAACACAGCATTTTATGAATACGGTCTTATTTCGTCCAATTCGTAAGTATAGTACTAAGTTAGGATGTATAAAAAGCAAGAAAAATCTGCAAGAATACCTTCGGAAAGGAAAATCAATTCAGTTGAAATGGAAGGAAATTTCGTTGTCAATCTAACCTAACCTAACCTAACCTTATCTTGTCTCAACTTTGGTACGGTTTGCAGACTTAGCCTTTGTGTATTCTTATTGACTTACGGCACAATAATAAGAATTTTAGCTATAGGTTTCCCTAAATTAGCTTTTCTTCATCTTTTAACACATGCATTATTTAAGGCCCTTTTATTTATATGTGCTGGTTTATTTATATGTGCTGGTTCATTGATTCATAATATAAAGGATTCTCAAGATCATGTACACGTAATATATTTGCTTGTCTGTATTAATACAGCGTCGTTTCACTTCAGTCCAACAAGTAATAGCAAATTTCAGCAAGTGAGCTGAATTATTTACACCAGGCACGGTTATAGTAATGCGTATTTCAAAATAAAGGCAGCGATAGGCCTACTCGTATATAACATTATTGAGTGAGGGTGAGAGAAAGTGTTTATTTCTTTAATTCCTCACTGAGCTTGAAAACCGACTTAATGATGAATACCTTCAGTGATCATTCACTTGGGTTAGGGAACCTCCATTCTTCTTCTTCCTTTTCTACCGCTGTTCCCACACCTGTAGAGTCGCAGGTGCGAACTATCTAGTACATGTGGATTTGGCCCTGTTTTACGGCCGGATGTGTTGTGTGAATATGAAGAGGAAAGTGTTGGTACAAACACAAATACCCAGTCCCCGAACCAGAGGAATTAATCTGAGACGATTAAAATCCCCGACCTGGCCGGGAATCGAACCCGGAACCCTCTGAACCGAAGGCCACAGCGCTGACCATTCAGCCAATGAGTCGGCGTAAGTGAACCTCCAATGTTGATACTTATATTGAGGTTAGTTTATTGATGGTTATGTCTCGTGATTTTAACATGTAACATAACTAGTCAAGCTGGCAGCAGTGATGAGCCATTAAAGAAAAGAGAACAGGCAGGCGATATTTGTTTTATTTTATTTTTTATTTTTTTATCAGTGTACATACTTACGTGCCGAGTACTTTAGATGCCACGCTTGTGGACTCTGATCAACAGAGACAGATGACCGCGCAAATTTTAGCCGTATGAAAACAATCGCGACAACCACCATCAATTGAATCGTTACCATGACGACTAAATAGCATTTCTGTGTCAGCGATGTTCACCGTTGATAGACTCATCATCATCATCATCATCATCATCATCATCATCATCATCATCATCACGCATTTAGTCTTACAACTGGTTTGTCCGTACGATGAGTCTTCTCTGGATTTTCTTTTAGTTTCTTCATAATTTTATAGACCAGCCAGACTTAAGAATGTCTTCATAAATGTGTTCCTTGGTCTCCCAAAACGCACTTCTCAGGTATTTTGCCCCAAAATATTTAATTGATTACGGCGACACTCCGGAGATAAAAAGATATATTACCGAGCTCGATAGCTGCAGTCGCTTAAGTGCGGCCAGTATCCAGTATTCGGGAGATAGTGGGTTCGACCCCCACTGTCGGCAGCCTTGAAGATGGTTTTCCGTGGTTTCCCATTTTCACACTAGGCAAATGCTGGGGCTGTACCTTAATTAAGGCCACGGCCGCTTCCTTCCCACTCCTAGCCCTTCCCTGTCCTATCGTCGTCATAAGACCTATCTTCTGTGTCGGTGCGACGTAAAGCAACTAGCAAAAAAAAAAAAAAAAAAAAGATATATTTACCTAATGCATGGATTTTCACGAAACTTTCTGGGAATGTCACCTACATAAAAGTAGAGATATCACGAACATTTCTTTCATATACAATTAATAGTTTTTCCAAAATATTTTTTGAATTTTGAATTCCATTTTTTCATGAAATTTCATTAACATGTTAATGTAATTTCATAATTAAGTAGATAATACTTCTTTTAAAAACACTACTATCGATTTTTCTCTACATAATTTATATAAGGAGACATATCGTACTAAAGTTTGTGTAATTGTTGCGTTCTAAAATTTTGGACTTAAAAATCCCTTCTACTTGAAAAAATTCTGCAATCAAAAATTCCATACGCAGTTTTCTTAATATAGCTGTGATACATATCCATACAAATTGTGTTACATTTGGCAGAATATTATGGGAGAAAATGGGATTTAAATGTAAAATTACAATTGGCAAACAAAGTATTATTACAGTGATAAATTGTTTGAATTCAGCGGAAAAACTTCGTGACAAGAAAAAAGAAACTCAATCCTTTCAATTTCAGTCATTTAAAAAATTCACCAAAATGACCAAAATGTCTATTTTTATCGCCGGAGTGTCGCCTTAAGCCGTCATGTCGCAGTCGGTGCCGCAGGCATGTTGATCTTGTTGAGTTGATTAATTCACTGTAGCTTCTCGTTGATTCGCTAGAGTACGTCCGCAATGGTCATCTCCTCCACCCAGCTTGTTTTTTGCAAACGTCGCCAGCACCACATCTCAAAGGCTATGATATAAAAATCTAAATTCATGAATAATTCCGTTGTCTCTGTTCGTACTGTAAAATTATATCTAACGCTTTATAGCTTCATTTTATACATCTCTTCTTGGGTACACTTTCTATATAGAATTAATATTTTCGAAGATATTAGGAAGTTAAAGTTAAAAATGTAATAACCACGAATACCTTAGATACCGGTACTACTCCTCGTACGGTAAAGACGAATGAATGATATAAAATATCGCAAATTACGTTTTGCACAAACTTCGGAATTTACAGGTTTTTTTTTTAATAACTAATAATGACGGAGATATTTAACATTTCCCGTTCTGGTCCCCTTAATATTTCTACGTCACTACATACTAATCCGATAATATGGTAGCTTAGTGCACAGCCTGGCTACTCCTGAACGTAAATGCCGAGTTTAGAAACACCGATCGAGTTGGCCATGCGGTTAGTGTCGCATAGGTGTGCGCTTGCATTCGGGAGATGGTGTATTCGAATCTCACTGTCAGCAGCCCTGAAAAAAAGGTTTTCTGTACTTTCCCATTTTCACAGCAGCAAATGCTGGGGCCGTGCCTTAATTATGGTCACGGCCACTACCTTCACAATCCTATCCCTCTGTGGGTGGGGGCGGTTGAATAACACCCACGGTATCCCCTGCCTGTTGTAAGAGGGGACTAAAAGGGACCCCAGAGGCTCTTAACTTGGGAAACTTGGGAGCGTGGGTTCGTGACCAAGGGGCCCTCAGCTGAGTCCTGGCATTGCTTCCACTTACTTGCGCCAGGCTCCTCACTTTCGTCTATCATATCCGATCTCCCTTGGTCAACTCTTGTTCTTTTTCGACCCCGACGGTATTAGCGCACTCGAGGCCTAGGGAGTGTTTTATTTTCACTCCCTTCGTGGCCCTTGTCTTCCTTTGCCCGTATACCTTCATTTTTCAAAGTGTTGGATCCCTTCCATTTTTCTCTCTGATTAGTGTTATACAGAGGATGGGTACCTAGTTGTACTTCCTCTTAAAACAATAATCACCACCACCACTTTCCAATCTTAGTCCTTTTCCATTCTTGCGTCGCCGAAAACCTTCAGTATGTTAGTGAGACGTTAAACCACTAGCAATATATATATATCTGTCTGTGTCTGTTAGGTCATCAGCCCAGAGGCTGGTTGGATCCTCAAATAGCACCACCAAAGGTTATGCGGCTATCAGGAAACCGCAAAAACCAATGGCAGCACCAAAATGAGGCGTACTAGGCAAGACGAGGAGTGAGGTAGTTTGCCATTGCTTTCCTCACTGGGTCAGAAAGTGCTATTGCAGCACGACTGACCCTATGAGCAACACCTTTCATAACACTCAGATGCACTAGTCGTGCTCTGAATGCCATTACTCAGCACCACCCATACCACAGCAGCTTCCATATTGTCACAGCCATGGATGAGACTGGGACTTCGGTGAAAGCTACACTTTACTCTGGCCTGTGCCAAGAGATGGATACAAAAGTACTGTATCCATCAAGAAATGGCAGCAGGCAATATATATATATATATATATATCTTGAAACATTTCGTTGATCCGTTTCCCCGCAATGTCGTAACAAGAAAACAGACAAAAATGTGAACCGAAACTGCTTTCGACTTGTGTGTACCTAAATCGATTTTTTTAAATATGGGGCAAAAATCTGAAGCGGGCAGATAAAAATAATAATTTTTAGATAAATGTATGTTTATTCGGTTATCTTCCTGACTCTCTTAATCTATTTTCTATGTTTGTACTGTCACAATGAATCAACGGTTCATTCATCTCCACGTATTCTCCCTGAATCATTATGTACAACCGAAACTCCGACCCTTAACATACTGATCACGGTCAATAGTTACTTGACAATTATTAGCAGCTGTCCTACGCAGACGTTGACACAGACTTCTTAAGTGTTGGCACGCGCGGGGCAGAGTCTAGTAACGGGGATGAGGTCGCGGTGCGCGCGACGAACCCATTTCCTGTGCGTTCCCTCACGTTACACGCACTGTCACTGCCTTACGCACCTGCTGAGGACCCTCCCTGTCCATACAGCTCCAGCCACCTCTCTTGGCTTGATATGAAAAGTGGGGATTATAATATCTCGTTACTTAGCCTAGATAGCTGTCTCGACTGATGCAATTATAATACTGTACAAGAAATTCCACGAGAAATAAATTCGTAGAGATATCTACCCATTATAGAATGCTCGTTCTTACATGATCAAAGTATTCCTTTCATCCTGAGTACATTTGCAAATCGTATTCCGATCTAGTTGTCGTACAAACACTTATTCCTGGTAACTCTCTTTTTATTATATTCGTGGAAATTTGTCTTCGGGAATAGTTATTATTTCATTTTTGTCCTCTGATTTATTCTGCACATATAATATGCTTACAACTAGAAACACAGAAATAAAGAAAGAAAAGAAAGAAAGGAAGGAAGGAAGGAAGGAAGGAAGGAAGAAAGGAAGGAAGGAAGGAAGGAAGGAAGGAAGGAAGGAAGGAAGGAAGGAAGGAAGAAGCATCAGGGATTTTTACCTGGATCTGACGGCTGGTTCGAGGTCCACACAGCCTACGTAATTACAATTGAGGAGCTATCTGACGGTGTGATAGCGTCCCGGGTTTAGAAAAATAAGAATAACGGCCGAGAGGATTCGTCGTGCTGACCACATGTCACCTCGTAACCTGCCGGGAATTTGAGTACATGAAGCATTATCTAATCCAATGATCATTAAGAGGGGAATTCCTCAAGGCAGTATTATTGGTTCTTTATGTTTTCTTTAGCCTATATATAACCTACATAAATGATGATATGACTAAAGAACTAGAAACACAGATAAGGTTATTTGCGGATGATGTTATAGTGTATCGAGTAACAAATAAGTTACAAGATTGTGAGCGACTGCAAAAAAAAAAAAAAAAAAAAACCTCGACAATGCAAGATGGACAGTAGCAATGGTGTTATGATAAACGGGGTGAAGAGTCAAATAAGGAGTTTCTATTGGTTTTAATTACTACGATGATGAGGTGAAATTTTCTTATGGGAATCACCGTAAGTACCTTGTTGTTAACATAGGGATATATTATCTTCATTAGGGTAATTACATTAATCGGGATTTTAAACGAAGGTTACAGATCTCTTCACATTGTTATGAGGATATTTAGAGGTTTTAGTAAAGATGTAAAGGAGAGACCCTGTATGTCTGGTAAGCACCAATATTAGAGTATGGTTCCAGTGTATGGGACGCGCACTAGGATTACTTGATTCGACAACTGGAAAAAAAAATCCAAAGAAATCCAACTCGATTTGTTCTGGTTGATTTCCGACAAAAGAGTAGCGTTACGAAACTGTTGCGAAGTTTGGGCTGGAAAGACTTGGGAGAAAAGAGACGAGCTGTTCGACTAAGCGGTAGGTTCCGAGCTGTCAGTGGAGAGATGACGTGGAATGACACTAGTACCTGAATAAGTTTGAGTGGTGTTTTTAAAAGTAGGAAAGATCACAATATGAAGATGAAGTTGGAATTCAAGAGGACAAATTGGGGAAAATACTCCTTTATAGGAAGTTAGGGACTGGAATAATTTGCCCTGGGAGAATTTCGATAAATTTCGAAGTTCTTTGAAATTATTTAAGAAAAGACTAGGTAAACAACAAATAGGGAATCTGTTACCTGGGTGATTGCCCCAAATGCGGACCAGTTGTGTTTGATTGATGATTCAGAAAATATCCTGATTGTACCTTTATGTAGTCTCAAAGTAGGCCTACTTCTCATATTCATACCAATTAAATATTTTCATGCAATCAATCTCTAGTTCCCCCAGGGAGAAGCAGTTTGTAAGCACATCAGGTGGGCGGGCGCCAAGTTCAGGGAAAATCCTGCAGAACGTACTTACGTCACTGACAGAGGTTTAGGGGTGTAAGGTTCTGTGTAATGAAATAAACTGAATATTCAGATTCATTTCGAATGGGGTGATATACATTGTATCCAAGGGGTTGTTTACCTCTTTACAAATATAGTTCGCCTCCTGTTTGCTACCCCTCTTAGTGCCAGGCTCTCATGTTGAGATTGTGACAAGATTGCCAGGCTAATTAGTAGCATTTTGTAACTCCCTATTTAAAGCGCCACATAATATACAATGCTGAATATTTTGACTTCAAACTTCCAGGAAATGTTGAGGATGATATGTACTTTCTACCGACAATGATTACAACATCGTTACCTTTTTTTAAAATATTTTCCGAACTCTTTGAAAACAAAAAAATCAAAATTCAAAAATAGCAATAAAAATCATTCAAAATTAAAATTACAGATGAAATGTGGCAATCCCTTTGCAATGCAGCCATCCAAGTGAATAAACACAGAACATTTTAAAAGTATCTGTACCGGGCGAGTTGGCCGTGCACGTAGAGGCGCGCGGCTGTGAGCTTGCATCCGGGAGATAGTAGGTTCGAATCCCACTATGGGTAGCCCTGAAGATGGTTTTCCGTGGTGTCCCATTTTCACATCAGGAAAATGGTGGGGCTGTACCTTAATTAAGGCCACGGCCGCTTCCTTCCAACTCCTAGGCCTTTCCTATCCCATCGTCGCCATAAGACCTATCTGTGTCGGTGCGACGTAAAGCCCCTAGCAAAAAAAAAAGTATCTGTTCGGCAGTTCAGTAGGTAATTACCGTTACGTAACTGCCAATCGTCACATGGCGAGAGAAACACATGAAATTCAGAAATCCAATGTGCGTAAATAAATGAACAAAAGAGCCCGCGTGGTGCTGACGATGGGACAGGAAATGCCTAGAAGTGGGAAAGAAGCAGCCGTGGCCTTCATTAAGGTACAGCCCCAGCATTCGCCTGGTGTGTAAATGGGAAACCATGTTCTTTACTCTATGGAAATAAAACGTAAGATAATGCTACCTGCTGTTCATAATCGTTCTCAATGCAGGTAGTAAGTTAAGGTGCACTTGTTCAAGCGGCGATATATCGTTTGTGGCACTTTACGTACAAGTGGGCTACCAAACAACGAGATTTCGTTGTCTGGCGTTCTAAAGGGAGGTATTGTACGTAAATTGTCTCCTATTAGACAAACCTCCAACAACTGCGATTAATTCCATAGAAAAAAATTGTCAGTAGGCTGTACTGTAACGACCACGGGGTTTTTAGGATTTCGTTGACTTACTTATTAGAAATAAAAGAAATATTAAATTTATTAAATTTCCTATTCTGTACAACTGACCACGATGTATTTACAACGACAGATAACTTCCAACAGAGCGCGCGAGTCAACACAGCGCCATCTTATAAAAAGGTATGCGTGTGACGTCACATACTTAGCATAAATTTTGCCTTACTTTGAAGCGCTATTTCATGCAAACCATATTTCAGATGTTTTAATATTTATTTATGTATTTATTTATTTATTTATTTATTTATTTATTTATTTATTTATTTATTTATTTATGGAACAGGTAGCGTCCTCTGTTTATCTGTCAATTGAGACATTAAACATAATCGGCTATATACTCGTTCTACCCAAACACTAAAAGCGTCTTTATTTTTTTTCAATGTAGCCGTTGTCGAGAAACGTAAGTCTACGTTAAAATTATTCTTTTCAGTGAAAAGAAAAAGGAAATGGCGTATGTCTTTTAGTGCCGGGAGTGTCCAAGGACAAGTTCGGCTCGCCAGAGGCAGGTCTTTCGATTTGACGCCCGTAGGCCACCTGTGTGTCTTGATGAGTATGAAATGATGAAGACGGCACATACACCCAGTCTCCGTGCTAGCGAAATTAACCAATTATGCTTAAAGTTCCAGACCCTACCGGGAATCGAACCCGGAAGCCCTGTGACCAAAGGCCAGCACACTAACCATTTAGCCATGGAGCCGGGCATTCTTTTCAGTGTCAACCCCGGAAGTATTGATTACTTCACTGAAATTTTTAAACAAATACTGAGTGCCACCTATGTAGGTCTATCACTGAGAAGCCTGAACAAAAAGAATTAATCTGTTTGATGACGATAATTTAAATAATTTTAAATAAGTTATTGCACTTCGGCAAGAACAGATTAATCGAATTGATTTTGTAAGGCCTGATTGTTTTGCATTCCTATTTGTTTTTAAAAAAATCAGTATTTAATGTTCCAGATACATTTTAAAGTTTATGTCAAAACTTTTCTGACTGAAGATAACCAATATTTCAGCAAAAGACAAACACATTTATAACCTTACCAGTAACTTGTGCGAATTATACTCGTAAGCATATATTACTGACAGTCCCAAATCTGCAAATGGAAATGAAAATGTGGTTACAGTGATGTACAGTATTTATAAACAGAAAGAACGTTCACTCTTTCAGGTACAGAGGAGGCAGTTTACTTCATTTCTTTTGAGCAGGGAAGACAATTTACTGTCAAAATGTTCGACTCCAGGACGGTCAGTCACGCTCCTGGGTAAGACTAGGAAACTGCAGCGAACGAAAATCCGAGGTATAAAATCTGGGCGTTGATAGCAGGCAAACAGAGCTTAATAATTTCTTTGAAATTTACACATCCATTCCAGGAATAGAGATGG
This sequence comes from Anabrus simplex, assembly GCF_040414725.1. Classification (NCBI taxonomy): domain Eukaryota; kingdom Metazoa; phylum Arthropoda; class Insecta; order Orthoptera; family Tettigoniidae; genus Anabrus; species Anabrus simplex. The sequence goes on along the minus strand of NC_090270.1, from coordinate 134,093,437 downwards.
ATAAAACATTTTACAATAATGCAAATCTGGAAAACTTTATCCTCCCCCCCCCCCGCCGCACTGAAAAACCAACTACTTCTACCGAGTTTGAACCCGTGATCTTGGGATCCGGAGGCTGACACTCGACCACTGATACATAGAGGGAGCTAGAATAATAATAATAATAACAATAATAATAATAATAATAATAATAATAATAATAATAATAATCTTGTTTTAACAATTTGTTTTACGTCGCACCGACATAGATAGGTCTTATGGTGACGATGGGACAGAAAATGCCTAAAAGTGAGAAGGAAGCAGCCGTGGCCTTCATTAAGGTACAGCCCTAGCATTCGCCTGGTGTAAAAATCGGAAACCGCGGAAAACCATCTTCAGGGCTGCCGACAGTGGGGTTCGAACCCACTATCTTCAGGATGCAAGCTCACAGCTCCGCGCCCCTAACCGCATGGCCAACTCGCCCGGTAATAATAATAATAATAATAATAATAATAATAATAATAATAATAATAATAATAATAGACTGAGTAACTCAGGGTTTGAGCGCTGGCCTTCTCAGCCCAACTTGGCAGCTTCGATCCTGGCTCAGTCAGTTAGCATTTGAAGGTGCTCAAATACGTCAGCCTCGTGTCGGTAAATTTACTGGCACGTAAAAGAACTCCTCCGAGACAAAATTCCGGCACCTCGACGTCTCCGAAAATCATAAAAATTTAGCTGGTGGGACGTAAAACTAATAATATTAATAATAATTATTCTTTCTTTCTTTCTTTCTTTCTTTCTTTCTTTCTTTCTTTCTTTCTTTCTTTCTTTCTTTCTTTCTTTCTTTCTTAATCCGTTTGCCCTCCAGGGTTGATTTATCCCTCGGATCCAGCGAGGGATCCCACCTCTGCCGCCTCAAGAGCAGTGTCCTAGGGCGTGAGACTTTGAGGCAGGGGAATACAACTGGGGAGGAGGGCCAGTACATCGTCCAGACGGCCTCACCTGCTATGCTGAAGAGGGGCCTTGGTGGGGGATGGGAAGATTGGTAGGGATAGACAAGGAAGAGGGAAGGAAGCGGCCGTGGCCTTAAGTTAGGTATCATTCCGGCATTTGTCTGGAAGAAGAGTGGGAAACCACGGAAAACCACTTCGAGGATGGCTGAGGTGAGAATCGAACCCCCTTCTACTCAACTGACCTCCCGAGGCTGAGTGGACCCCGTTCCAGCCGTCGTACCACTTTTCAAATTTCGTGACAGAGCCGGGAATCGAACCCGGGCTTCCGGAGGTAGCAGCTAACCACACTAACTACTACTAAACCACAGAGTATTATATTTTCCTTGTCTTAAAATAGCGTGATCATAATTATTCATAAGACATAGGGCATACAGTTTAGCTTAAGATCTCGTAATACCTCAGATGAAGCTTGCCATTTATTTGGAATTAGTTACTGGATAGAATGCCAACTCAGCCGTCCTGAAGGAAGGAAGGGCCGGGAGGTCAAGACCCTTGTAATGCTGACCAGTAGATTCATGCGTGCCACATTCCAGCATCCTCACGGCCGGGGTCATCAGAAAAGAACTGCTGAGGTGGACGATTCTCGCCTTGTTGGGTCGAATATGATAACTCATTCTCAACCAATACTGTGACTTCATAAGAAAATGTTGAACTCGGTGAAATATGAGCGTATTTATCCTCTCCTTCCTCCCATATTGCTACTTCAAGGACTAGCAAGTGAGCCGAAGTGGATGAGATCACGGGGCTGAGAAAGGACTCTCTGTTTTCCTGACTTAAATGTGCTAGATCCAATATATTTACGTCACAAAAAAATGAAATGTCGTATGGCTTTTAGTGCCGGGATATCCCAGGACGGGTTCGGCTCGCCAGGTGCAGGTCTTTCTATTTGACACCCGTAGGTGACCTGCGCGTCGTGATGAGGATGAAATGATGATGAAAACAACACATACATCCAGCCCCCGTGCCATTGGAATTAACCAATTAAGGTTAAAATCCCCGACCTGGCCGGGAATCGAACCCGGGACCCTCTGAACCGAAGGCCAGTACGCTGACCGTTCAGCCAACGAGTCGGACGTCACACATAATTATTTTTTTTTTTTCACAATGATGTTTACTGTCATTATCACTCAGAATCGAATCACAATGGATATTTATGTAGTCTATGCGATATAAGAGCCTCTCCTGTCTTACCTTCATTCACTTCTGAACTCGTATTTAACAATCAGCAGGTAGGTTAGTATTTCTTATGATTCCACGCAGTACCTGTGGGGACGAGTGACAAAAAAAAACGGCATAGATCGTCGGATTTTTAAAGGACGTAAAAACTCCATTCCGCACTTCATGTCGTACAATATCGGCATATAAAAGATCGTTGGTGACACATTTAGTATTTCCTCAACAAAATTAATCAAAACTCAGACAATGACCAACAAAAATCCGTTTTCTCTGCATTTCGTACAACAAAATGGAACGTCGAAATTAACACAAACAGTCTGAGTGACATCAAATTTGCCTGTACACGGCAGGGTGTCAGCTATCATTAGGGATATAGTGGGTTCGAACCCCCACTGACGGCAGCCCTGAATATATTTTTCCGTGGTTTCCCATTTTCACATGAGGCAGGCTGGGGCTATACCTTAATTAAAGCCACGGCCGCTTCCTTCCCACTCTTAGCCCTTTCCTGTCCCGTCATCCCCATAAGACCTATCTGAGTCGGTGTGACGCAGGTCTAAAGCAAATTATAAAAACAATATTATTAGACTATTATTATTATTATTATTATTATTATTATTATTATTATTATTATTATTATTATTATTATTATTATTATTATTATTATTGTCCGCCTCTGTGGTGTAGTGGTTAGTGTGATTAGCTGCCACCCCCGGAGGCCCGGGTTCGATTCCCGGCTCTGCCACGAAATTTGCAAAGTGGTATGAGGGCTGGAACGGGGTCCACTCAGCCTCGGGAGGTCAACTGAGTAGAGGTGGGTTCGATTCCCACCTCAGCCATCCTGGAAGTGGTTTTCCGTGGTTTCCCACTTCTCCTCCAGGCAAATGCCGGGATGGTACCTAACATAAGGCCACGGCCGCTTCCTTCCCTCTTCATTGCCTATCCCTTCCAATCTTCCCATCCCTCCACAAGGCCCCTGTTCACCATAGCAGGTGAGGCCGCCTGGGCGAGGTACTGGTCATTCTCCCCAGTTGTATCCCCGACCAAGAGTCTGAAGCTCCAGGACACTGCCCTTGAGGCGGTAGAGGTGGGATCCCTCGCTGTGTCCGAGGGAAAAGCCGACCCTGGAGGGTAAACAGATGATGATTATTATTATTATTATTATTATTATTATTATTATTATTATTATTATTATTATTATTATTATTATTATTATTAAAAACTCACCGACACAGACAGTTCTTATGACGACGATGGGATGGGGACGGCCTATGACTGAGAAGGAAGCGGCCGTAACCTTAGTTAAGGTACAACTATGCACTCCAAATCCTGTAGCCACTAGCTAGGTGATTATGAGAGTTTACGTACTAAAAACAGCTTTGGAAAATCCGTCCGTCCATTCTACTGGACCACCGGGCGAGTTGGCCGTGCGGTTAGGAGCGCGCAGCTTTGAGCTCACATCCGGGAGATAGTGAGTTCGAACCCCACTGTCGGCCAACCCCCTCACCTTCTTCGAACATCTCCTTCACCGTAACAAATCTCCCGGCCTGAGAGACGGCGTCACCGTCTAAGAGGCCCTCCCCCCCCCCTTCAGGGGAGGAATTAAAACATTTTAGTAGTAGTAGTAGTAGTGCCAAGCTTTACATCAAGAACTGCGGGATAAAAAAGCTAATATTTACACAGACGGTATTATGACGTCAGAAGAATGAATTCTGACTACGAACTGCGCCATAGCATAAAGCGTTTCTTATTAAATGTTAATAAAACCATTGAAGAGGGCAGGCAAAACAATATGACTACGTCAGGGATATCAAGACGATTTGGTTACTGTTGCGTCTGTATGTTCCAAATAATGACGTGTGGCCTGCGGAGAGGCTTGGTGCAGGTCTTTTGACGCCTGATAGACAACATGCGTGTCTGTGAGAAGGGGGCCCTACGATGAATTCTAATGCTGAAGACGGCACACACACCCATCCCTCAAACTATCGGAATAAACCAATGGGGTTTAAAACCCCAACCCAATGAAGAATCGAACTCGGGACCTCTTTCTTACCAAATTTCATTCACCATCAATCATTTCATCTTCATTAGCTCCCCAACTGACTTTGGTGGCAGGAAGGGCATCCGGCTGTAAGAAACATGTTATACAATTTCATCTCACCTCATTTTCGACTCCGTATCAGGAAACGGAAACGGCACTAAAGGATTATTATTATTATTATTATTATTATTATTATTATTTTGCTAGTTGCTTTACGTCGCACCGACACAGATAGGTCTTATGACGACGATGGGACAGGAAAGGGCTAGGAGTGGGAAGGAAGCGGCCGTGGCCTTAATTAAGGTACAGCCCCAGCATTTGCCTGGTGTGAAAATGGGAAACCACGGATATTATTATTATTATTATTATTATTATTATTATTATTATTATTATTATTATTATTATTATTATTATTATTATTTGTATCAATTTAGGAAGGCTCGGCTTGTGCCGGTAACATGATGGGCTGACTCGGCCTAAGCAAGGAGTCACCCTCTTGATTATGAAACTACAGGTACATATATGTACAAATATTTACAACAGAAATAATTACAGCATATACATTTATACAATAAATACAAACAACTTGAGACTTCTTATGTCCCCGTTTTGGGAATCTGTTCTTCAGTATTACTGGAACTGCGACCTGGAACTTCATGCTGTTTGGCGTGAGTCAGAGGAAAAGTCGTTCCTAGGAACTTTCTCACAATGTGGCAGGTGCTCAGGAGGGTGGCTTTCTGTAGTTCTACGTATGTGTGATGATGCAGGTTTAATGCGGCCAGAGAGCTGTGCAAGCATTTTGGAATAACACCGGTACATGATATTACTATTGGAACTGTGGTGACTGATTCTAGTTTCCACAGGCGTTGTATTTCTATTGCTAGTTCTGTGTATTTTGATATCTTTGTGGCTATTGTTGTTTGCAGATTGGAGGTATTTGGACAAGCAATTTCTATAAGGGATGCGGATCTTTTTGATTTATCGATTAGAATAATATCTGGCCTATTGTTGCTGAGCGTGACATCGGTTATGACTTCTCGGTCCCATAGTAGTTTATATGAAGAGTTTTCGAGAATGGGTGGAGGTGTATATTTCCAATATGCAGTTGATGACTGAAGAAATCCACATTTTACAGAAAGTTTCAGGTGAATGATTTTTGCTACCTGATCATGTCGGTGCTTATAATCGGTGTTGGCCAAGTGTGGGCAACCAGAGATGACGTGCTGTATGCTCTCTGTAGTTCTGGAACAGCGGCGGCAGTTGTCTGAGACAACTGTTGGATCCTTCATGATAAATCTACGGTAGTTCCGTGTAGCAATTACTTGATCTTGGATGGCCAGAACAAATCCTTCTGTTTCTGGGAAAAGACCGGAATAGGTCAACCAAGCGTGCGACGCAGATTTGTCGATATGAGGTTGATCCAGTTCATGGGGGTATTTCCCGTGAAGAGGTTTTTGCTTCCACATGGTCATATTCATCTCTTTTGTAGGTGGGGTAGAAACAGGCATTTCTGGCGACGACAGATTGAGAGGTGTATAGTTTATATCGGCTCTGCAAACAGCATGATGAAGACACGATGTATCAGATCTCGAGTGGAAATATTCTCTTAGACTTGATATCAGATTGCTATGTAAATTGACAATGGATAAGAAGCCCCTACCACCGTCTGATCTCGGGAGTGTAAGACGTTCGGTTGCAGATTTAGGATGGTGCATATGGTACCGGGTGAGTGAAACTGCTGTTTTCGTTTGTAACTGCTGAAGTTCTGTTTGGGTCCATTTTATGATACCAAAGGAGTATGTGAGCAGTGGTACGGCGTACGTATTGACTGCTTTGGTAAGATGTTTAGCTGTCAGTTTTGATGATAGTACCTTGTTGAGACGCGTTATATATTGCTGCGTGACATTTCTCTTGATGTCGGGGTGTTTCATACGAGTGCTCTGATGAAAACCGAGGTATTTGTACATTTCTTCTTCCTCCAGCTGTTGTATGGATTCGTCGCTTAAACTCAAAGGTGTCCCTTGTGCTGAGTAGGATCCTCTGATGACAGTTTGGGTTCTGCATTTGTCCAATCCAAACCGCATGCCTATATCTGAAGAAAACGTCTTGGTAATTGAGAAGAGATGTTGGAGATGGGGTTTGGTAGAGGCATACAGTTTAATGTCATCCATATAGAGTAGGTGGCTGATTTTGAATAGCTCTTCTCGCTTATTCTTAATGCTAAATCCATACCCACTTGTGTTCAGTAGGTAGGATAGTGGATTTAATGCCATGCAGAACCATAATGGACTCAGTGAGTCCCCTTGGAAGATCCCTCGTCGTATTGGTATGGGTCTTGTTGCAACACTGTAGTTTCTTAGAGAAACGTGAAGTGAGGTGTTCCAGTCTGCCATTACCGTCTTAAGGAAGTGAATGATTGAGGGGTCAACTTTATATAGTTCCAGAACATGTATGAGCCAAGTGTGTGGTACTGAATCAAAGGCCTTTTGGTAGTCAATGAAGCACGTGTATAGGTTCCTGGATTTATGGTGTGCTTGTTCCAGGACCACAGTGTCGATAATCAGTTGCTCCTTGCACCCCTTGGTATTCTTCTTGCAACCCTTTTGCTCCTCGGCAATGATGTGGTTTTCCTCGCAGTGTTTCAGAATTCTGTTGGCTATTATAGATGTAAATATCTTATATAGAGTAGATAGACATGTTATAGGCCGATACTTCGCTGGATTTTGCAGATTTTCATCCTTTGGTTTCAGATATGTGATGCCAGTGCACAGGAAAGCTGGGAATGTTGCCGGGTTGTCTAAGAATTTCTGGAAATGTTGAGTCAGAAGGAAATGAGTACATGTAAATTTCTTGTAGTAATAATTGTGTATACGATCAATGCCTGGGGCCTTCCAGTTCTGCAGTTTCTTGATGCTCTGTTGTATTTCTCCGATCTCAACAGCCTTGGTTGCCATATGCTTCACTTCTTTACTTCTATCTTTCAGTTCACTGATCCAATGGGCTTCCGCATTGTGTTCTATTGGGTTCGACCATACTCCCGACCAGTAGCTGTGAATTTTTTCTTCGCTGGGCGTATTTCCATCTTGTGCTGCATCTTGTGTTCTCTCGTTCAGATTGTTGTAGAACTGTTTCTCATTTCTTTCGAACATTGCGTTCTGTGATTTTCTCTCTGTGGTGTTTTGGTATCTTTTGAGGCGCTTGGATAATGCGGCCAACTTTTGCTTCATGGTTTCGAGGGTTTCTTGTAGTACTGTGCTTCCAGGTTCCTCCAGACTCTGCCTTGAACTGATTTTCAGAATTCGAATAATTCTGTTGTTTAGGCGTTTCCCTCTGACTCCATTCTTATATTGCTGCAGGCGATTTACGTCCTGGCGGATTTGGATGATGCGTTCTTTCAGGCGTTTTGCCCAAGGTAGTTCTCTCAATTTTTTCTTGACAGACTTATTGTTAGGCAAAAATGGCTTTCCATTGTTCAATCGTACTGCGGCAAGTGCTGCACAGTATATAGCAGTATGTACTTCAGGGAACGTCTGATGTTCTTTCAGATATTCTGGCAAGACTTTCGAATTAAGATCTTCAATGATTTTTCCGAACTTTTTGGATGATTGCTGCCTTGGCAGTATGGGTCTTTGTGTAGGATCGGTACCAGAATATTCTAGAAGGGCCTTGTAGAATTCAACATGTGTCTTGTCATGGGGGTCAGAGTTATCTGAAAGTATCACTTCGGGAGTACTTGTATGTACTGTTATATCAGTATCAGGTGGACTGTTAACCGTTGAGTCAGACTCGGTACTTCCAAGATGTGGAAAGAGTTCTTGTGTTACTTCTTGTCTGATTCTACTAAGAACAGGACCCGGGATCAAATTGTTCTTGATGATTGATCTTCGTTGATCTGCAATGCGCTGTTCAGTAACTTTCATTGTTGGGTACTAATTTGTAAAGGCTGTGTGTAGTTGTTGCCTATATCCTGCAATTTCAGTTTCAAGACGAGTTATTCGAAGATATGCCCGCATGATAAATTCATTCATATCATTGTTCCATTTAATGCGTTTTTTGGGCTTACTGATACGAGAGGTCGTACTTGGCACAAAAGCACTCGCACCAGGTGCGGTATGATAATCAGGTTCTTGTGTTCCGCCGTGATCGTCTTGAGCTACTGTAGCTTGTTCGGGTGACCCGATGGGAGGCCAGCAGCTTACGCTCCCACCACCACCGGCTCGCATGCTGTCATCTCTAGCGGTGGCTCCAGAGATGCCCTGGCGTACCCCAGGCAGCGGCATTTTCCGAGGCACAGTTTTAGAACTCTTCATAGTTGATTTTTGCTTTTTATAACCTACAGCCAGGTGATGTGACGTTCAGCCGCTCCATTGGAGACAGACGCTGACCACTTTGCCGCTTGCTGCAAGTCAGACGTAAAGTGGATTTGGGTCGGTTCTTCCGCCCTCTCTGCCATTGGGATATGTCCTCTTCTGCCGTTGAAGCCGTTGACCATTTTTTCTGACACCTCAGTTGATCCGCGGGTGCTTATTTGGCGAAGCCTTATTCGCACCTGTCCTGCATATCTACAGGAGCTTCCCCTATCAGCCATTGGGACGCGCCGTGTCGGGGTTGAGGGCCCCCACCCCAGTGTCTTACGAAGGGTTATGCCTAGCTCTTACTAAATTCAGAGCTAAACCCCCACGTAAGCTGACCGGGCACGGTTATTATTATTATTATTATTATTATTATTATTATTATTATTATTATTATTATTATTATTATTATTATTATTATTATTATTATATAAATGTTTAGCTTGCTGGACTTTGATCCAAGAGGTCCCGAGTTCGATTCTTCATTGAGTTGGGGTTTTAAACCCCATTGGTTTATTCCGATAGTTTGAGGGCTGGGGGTGTGTGTGCCGTCTTCAGCATTAGAATTCATCGTAGGTAAGGCCTCCTTCTCACAGACACGCATGTTGTCTATCAGGAGTCAAAAGACCTGCACCAAGCCTCTCCGCAGGTCACACGTCATTATTTGGAACATACAGACGCAACAGTAAGTAAATAAATTACGGGACATTCAACAACACATCAAGACAGACACACCTAAAAAGAGCCAATGTATGGAGACAGAAGCAGCTCTCGCATCAATGCCAAGTAAAGGAAGATACGTAGACACTCATTTGTGTAAACGAGCACTATTAATCAGGTGAATTACAGTAGCGCAACCCTCTAACCAGCTTTCCTTATGGCCGGTTTCTGGTACACCACAGTTACCTACCTGTGAGTTAGCTGCATGCGCTTGTAACTTTAACTGCGCTGGTAACTTTAATGGGTTTCCGGAAACTTAAATCCAGATTCATAAGCCCTGGTAGTAAACAGTACGAATATTGTCATGTTTAGTATATCTCGTCCTCCAATAGATGTCTCTACATAAGTGTTTTTAGGGTTATTTTGGTAATATCTAGTTACTTTTGCTAGCAGACATTTTCTGTAATGAAAACTGGTTGACAAACCTGTACACAGTCATCTCAATCAATCTGATTCAGCATGGTCTCTCTTAATATGAATATATGTACGATCTAATAATGCAAAAATGATATATTTTCCCCTTCTTTCTCATTCACAGTACCTTCGCAGACATCGCCTTAAACTTCACCGTAATCGTTGTGATCAATAAAATTATACAAATACACCGCAATTACCAAACAGATCACCTTTTACTGATCCAGAACACAACAAGCGTAAACATAATAATCATAAAAATGAAAATGTGCAACACACTTTGGAACCTGTTATTGCGGCATTGAAGTTCTGCACTGATGGTGCGATATCCATTCGTCCTCGCTGCAACTATTGCAGATTTTTTTAGTAGACTGCAAACAAACCGAAAACTCCCACTTAAAACACGCATATGCTGTTTTTCTCGTCAAGGATTCTGGATATGTACAGCAAAATTGGCGCTTCTTCAGTTTTTCTTCCGTAACCTACTGTATCTCGGGGCCGAGTCTTGCGTGCAAAATGTTGCTTATTCCAGCTTGTATCTCTCTGGGAACTCGCTCATTTATCATACTTCTGTAACATATAATTTCACCTGATCACATGCCAAACCCTACAAGAATTCCATTCTTAACCGGACTTTCACTGTACAACTTGAACAACACGAAAGCGCCACAAACTGCGATTTCCAGTAGCCAAAAGGAGATAGCGTTATCACTACGTTTTTCAATAGTAGTTCCCTAAAGTACTCCTCGAACTGAGGACTTATAATTCTTAATAACTGTAACGGACTAGTTATTTGAGATGTTTTACTTACACTGACCACGCAACATGTATTGACAAAAATACTCTCATAACTGCTGACGTGAAGTCCACTTGAGAATTTCATTCGAACCTAGCGAGCTAACCCTGACCCAGGAGGTGAAGTGTGTTGACACAGATAAGAAGGTAACATAAACTACAGTTCCCTGAAAGATTTCTAATTAAGGAAGTCCAGATGTTTTATGTTTATTGGAAGTCTATGCGACCTCACGTCAACGGTTAAAGGATATAATAACATTAAAAAAAGCAATGAAAAATCTATATTTATTATTCAGCAGACTTATATTAAATGCATACCGGTACCTAAGATATTTATTATTTAGCACAAATATAAATATCAATGGTGAATACTCCATAATTTCAGATTGGGTGTTCACTAACTGTTGGTGGGACTCGTGATTCAAAGCCTGACGAAAGAGACCTTAACATTATAGCTGCACTGAAAGATCAATTTGAATCTGATGAAAATCCGTTTGATTCGAGTTCTATTTTATTTGACGATTCATTTCCCGCATTTGAAGATATATCTACAGTGGAGGCGTCATGCTCCGAGGAGATTGTAACTAAAACAGCTGGGACAGATGACACCATACAAGTGGAATCATTGACTAAAGCAAGTGATAACGTGGAGGTAAACGTACTGACCGAAATATTGTCGACTCTAGTACATCCAAACACGTAAAAACTACAATAAATGACTGTAAATATTACAACCAGTTCATTATCACTGACTAATGTTTACGAAACTAATACAAGAGACCTTGTACGAAACAGTATCGAGTGGCGCTTCATATCGGTATTTGTTAGAATCAATTCTAACCTACTGTATTTGAGTAGAGGTAACTACAGAACTACTGTAGCTGCAGTTACCAGTCGTTGCGCGGATAACTGTGAAGAATTCGATAACTGTTTTTTTCGAAAACTCATTTCAAACGTATCACCATATCAAGTCACTGATAACTCTGCATCTATAGATAACTGTCAATCAGGAAACCGGTCATTTTAGTCTAACACCACAATACCGGTGGCTTCGTTTGCAGCGGTGGCAAGACCAGGAAACCTGGACACACACAGAATGGCATTATAACGCATTTAACGTTGAGTTTCACTGCTCTCCGAGCACAGATGATGACTGCGTATGAAGGAGATATTTGTAGTAAGTGGAATCTACCTTCATTGACGGTACTACACCAGTTAAAACTGCTAAGGATAGATCTTCCTTAAGAATATATACAGCGACTATTGAGCCAAATCTTTTTACGTGTTGTGGTCAGAACGGGTGATACGCAGTGGTGAGTTCTGTTCAAAAACACGTGATCTCTGTCATATTCTTTAATACTGGCAGTGGCAATTCTGTATAATCATTCAGTGTTCACAGCCAGCCGATATACGAAGTGCAAGTGCATTTCCATGGCTCAAACTGGAAGCTGAACATTTTATGTTCGTCAGAAATTCAGAAATTTCGGCTCGTGCTGAAGTATACAAGCGTGCTGGCAGTCCAAATCATTGGCATTATATGTTAAGGACGAACATAAATGAATGAAAAATAACGAATTATTACAGGTGGAGTAAAAGAACTGGATATTCGATAGTGTAATTCATCATCCCTTTACCCAGCATAAATCTTACATGCAGTCGGGATCTGAATCCGTAATACAATTGGGAAGCCTTCCAACAATCGAGATTGTGGAGGGAGCTACTGAATTAGTTTTAGTTATATAATTTTAAATAATAAGCCTATTAATAGTGAATGGTCAAATACTGTAGCATTCTTTGACTGTTGAATGACTGATTGATTTACGATTCAGTTTAAATAGCTTAATCAATCAATCAATACTGATCTGCATTTAGGGCAGTCGCCCAGGTGGCAGATTCCCTATCTGTTGCTTTCCTAGCCTTTTCCTAAATGATTTCAAAGAAATTGGAAATTTATTGAACATCTCCCTTGGTAAGTTATTCCAGTCTCTAACTCCCCTTCCTCTAAATGAATATTTGCCCTAGTTTGTCTTCTTGAATTCCAACTTTATCTTCATATTGTGATCTTTCCTACTTTTATAAACGCCATTCAAACTTATTCGTCTACTAATGTCATTCCACGCCATCTCTCCGCTGACAGCTCGGAACATACCACTTAGTCGAGCAGCTCTTCTTCTTTCTCTCAATTCTTCCCAACCCAAACATTGCAACATTTTTGTAACGCTACTCTTTTGTCGGAAATCACCCAGAACAAATCGAGCTGCTTTTCTTGGGATTTTTTCCAGTTCTTGAATCAGGTAATCCTGTTGAGGGTCCCATACACTGGAAACATACTCTAGTTGGGGTCTTACCAGAGACTTATATGCACTCTCCTTTACATCCTTACTACAACCCCTAAACACCCTCATAACCATGTGCAGAGATCTGTACCCTTTATTTACAATCCCATTTATGTGATTACCCCAATGAAGATCTTTCCTTATATTAACACCTAGATACTTACAATGATCCCCAAAAGGAACTTTCACCCCATCAACGCAGTAATTAAAACTGAGAGGACTTTTCCTATTTGTGAAACTCACAACCCGACTTTTAACCCCGTTTATCAACATACCATTGCCTGCTGTCCATCTCACAACATTTTCGAGGTCACGTTGCAGTTGCTCACAATCTTGTAACTTATTTATCACTCTATAGAGAATAACATCATCCGCAAAAAGCCTTACCTCCGATTCCACTCCTTCACTCATATCATTTATATATATAAGAAAACATAAAGGTCCGATAATACTGCCTTGAATAATTCTCCTCTTAATTATTACAGGGTCAGATAAAGCTTCACCTACTCTAATTCTCTGAGATCTATTTTCTAGAAAGATAGCAACCCATTCAGTCACTCTTTTGTCTAGTCCAATTGCACTCATTTTTGCCAGTAGTCTCCCATGATCCACCCTATCAAATGCTTTAGACAGGTCAATCGCGATACAGTCCATTTGACCTCCAGAATCCAAGATATCTGCTATATCTTGCTGGAATCCTAAAAGTTGAGCTTCAGTGGAATAACCTTTCCTAAAACCGAATTGCCTTCTATCGAACCAGTTATTAATTTCACAAACATGTCTAATATAATCAGAAAGAATGCCTTCCCAAAGCTTACATACAATGCATGTCAAACTTACTGGCCTGTAATTTTCAGCTTTATGTCTATCACCCTTTCCTTTATACACAGGGGCTACTATAGCAACTCTCCATTCATCTGGTATAGCTCCTCCGACCAAACAATAATCAAATAAGTACTTCAGATATGGTACTATATCCCAACCCATTGTCTTTAGTATATCCCCAGAAATCTGATCAATTCCAGCCGCTTTTCTAGTTTTCAACTTTTGTATCTTATTGTAAATGTCATTGTTATCATATGTAAATTTTATTACTTCTTTGGCCTTAGTCTCCTCCTCTATCTCGACATTATCCTTGTAACCAACAATCTTTACATACTGCTGACTGAATACTTCTGCCTTTTGAAGATCCTCACATACACACTCCCCTTGTTCATTAATTATTCCTGGAATGTCCTTCTTGGAACCTGTTTCTGCCTTAAAATACCTATACATACCCTTCCATTTTTCAATAAAATTAGTATGACTGCCAATTATGCTTGCCATCATGTTATCCTTAGCTGCCTTCTTTGCTAGATTCAATTTTCTAGTAAGTTCCTTCAACTTCTCCTTACTTCCACAGCCATTTCTAACTCTATTTCTTTCCAGTCTGCACCTCCTTCTTAGTCTCTTTATTTCTCTATTATAATAAGGTGGGTCTTTACCATTCCTTACCACCCTTAATGGTACAAACCTGTTTTCGCATTCCTCAACAATTTCTTTAAACCCATCCCAGAGTCTGTTTACATTTTTATTTACCGTTTTCCACCGATCATAGTTACTTTTTAGAAACTGCCTGATACCTGCTTTATCAGCCATATGGTACTGCCTAACAGTCCTACTTTTATGACCTTCCTTTCTATCACATTTATTTTTAACTACCACAAAAACAGCTTCCTGATCACTAATACCATCTATTACTTCAGTTTCCCTATAGAACTCATCTGGTTTTATCAGCACGACATCCAGGATATTTTTCCCTCTGGTTGGTTCCATCACTTTCTGAATCAGCTGTCCTTCCCATATTAACTTATTTGCCATTTGTTGGTCATGCTTCCTGTCGTTCGCATTTCCTTCCCAATTGACATCTGGCAAATTCAGATCTCCCGCTACAATCACATTTCTTTCCATGTCGTTTCCCACATAGCTGTCTATCCTATCGAATAATTCCGAATCCGCGTCAGAGCTACCCTTTCCCGATCTGTACACTCCAAATATATCAAGTTGCCTATTATCTTTAGAAATGAGCCTTACACCTAGAATTTCATGTGTCTCATCTTTAACTTTTTCGTAGCTTACAAATTCTTCTTTCACCTGAATGAACACTCCCCCTCCCACCCTTCCTATCCTATTTCTACGATACACACTCCAGTGCCGTGAGAAAATTTCTGCATTCATTATATCATTTCTCAGCCATGATTCAATTACTCGTCGACGAGTCTTATTAACGAAAATTAATCCTTTTTTGCTTTACGTCGCACCGACACAGATATGTCTTATGGCGACGATGGGATAGGAAAGGCCTAGGAATGGAAAGGAAGTAGCCGTAGCCTTAATTAAGGTACAGCCCCAGCATTTGCCTGTGTGAAAATGGGAAACCACGGAAAACCATCTTCAGGGCTGCTGACAGTGGGGTTCGAACCCACTATCTCCCGATTACTGGATACTGGCCGCACTTACGCAACTGAAGCTATCGAGCTCGGTGAAAATTAATCTAAAGTGAGTAAACTTCTACTTCGTAATTAATAATTTCAGTTCGGAAATGTCGCTTCTGAGATCAGAGGTTATCATTTAAGATTCCTAATCAGCTATTCTGGTTTTAAATCCGAATACGAGATTTGGAAACGTTTGCAAACGATCTCACGAGAATAACACAGAAGATAAATAGGTTCGAATGTTACCCTCAACTACTCTAGAAATGGTTTTCTATAATTTACCGCTTCAACTCCATACGAATACCACATTGGAACCAAATATTCAAGCCATGACTGCTCTCTTTCCAGACGCGTCTCCAGCAAAATACAGGCATCAATACACAAACTAAATTGAATTTCTGTTGGCTGTATAATAAAACTAACTCGCAGACATCAATTTATTAAAAGTGACGACGGCCCTATGTTGATTGAACTTATTATGAGAAGGAAATTTGGTGCAAAAATCAGAACCCCTCATTGAAGCACCTGCCTGTACAGAAAGTGTAAAGCTGTTAAGGATGTAGTCCCCAATGAATCTAAAAAACGTAGCTCAATTCCCTCTTAGGAAAAGGCGCAATGTCATTCTATCCCATTATTCATGGAGGTTATGAACCAGTTCCCCTCGTATTTAAATTATAAACACTGTCAGCAATCCTGTTCCCTCCATGCGATGGAATTATAACGTCCTGTCACATTTACAGCAGCAGACTGACGTAAGTTGAAGCTGGACAACTTAAGCCATTTTTATTTGATATTATATATGCTCAATGTGATTGTACTATAATATACTTGTATTGAACCCATAATTATACGATGAGAAAATTATTTTTTATTTTTCTCAATATTTCAAATAACAAGCTACTTTTATTTTTGAGAGCAGCCATGTTGCACTTCCAGAGCCTCGTTGTCGCGTGGGAACGAACTCACCCGCGGCAAGCTCGTGAAATACCGTGACACCTTGGTGGACTTCGAGTATCCAACAATATTTTATGTTCACGGAATTCTTCGTAACGAGAGACTTTGTCAACACAGTAAATACAGAAATAAATAATCTAAATTATTCTTAAACCCTACGTGAAGACAGAACCCCCAGGTTAAATATAAATGCAGTTAAGCCTAAGTACAAATCAGCGTCAGATCAGTGGACTAGCTCCACGTGCCAAGGTCAATGGATGAAGAAAATCCGCGAAACGCCCGGGCAGAAATAATTTATTTCACCTGTTGCGAGTGTGGTAAAATTATGAGATTAACCTCTAAATAAATCGCAAGTCTGTCCGGAATTCTGGAACAAGTTTCATGAAAATCGGTCTATTGGACGCGAAATTAGCAGATTACATAATCAAGCTTAGTGGTGTGAGTAGCGTCACTCCTAAGACTATAAAAGAAACCCCCCTCTGCATATTTCTCAGTGTCGGTCTGGTTCCTGAAGCAGCGGAAGCTTACGTCCGTCGTCGGCAGAAAATTGTATAAGATTGATCTACAAATAACTTAGTACATGTTCGTGGCTGTGGTCCACATCAACTGTTAAAAAGGGAAGGTGATAGAAATTTTTCTGAACTTTCGCCGACAAAACTGTGAAAGCATAGGCGTCTGTTAAAGTACATAGCAGATTTTATTGTATCACCTCGAGTGTGTTGGAAAGTGTTAAGGGAGTTGGGAAGCTAGTCAGAGTAGTTCTGATTTCGTTATCTGTTGAACACCTGTTGTATTAGGGTGAATGAAGGCTGAGTCTGGGGAGAAGGGAGACAGTCGCAGTCGACTGCAGAACGAAGGAGGTTTGCTGTACAAATTATAACGAAGGAAGTTCGCGATTTGTGTTACATTTAATAGCGTGTGCAAAGGCAGTATTTGTAAGATAGATATGTTTAAGAAGATGATGTTCCTTGTACCAATGTGCGGCTAAGCACGAGGTCAGCTGGCAAAATGTAGCCAGAATACTGGAGATGACGTCAATGCAAGTCTGTCTATATTTTGTATTATGTTGTAGTTAGATAATTGTTTGTCCCAACCAATTTTTCAAGACGAGTGTCGGGTTGATATTTGTAATTATCAGGCGAAAAGTGTTGTAATTTTGGTCAGCGTGTGAAAATTTTAGTTTTGTAAAAATTTCACGTCAAGAAACTGTAAAATGCGACGTTTAAATCTGGTGTTAATGTTCTATGAGATATTGTCCAAAGTGAGGAAAATTAGGAAAGCGATAATGGTAAAGTAGGCGTGGCGAATGTCTTAATTTCAAATATCATTTTGAATTCAGGAATTTTTGTCGAAATTAATAATAAAAAGTAATAATAATAATAATAGTAATAATAATAATAATAATAATAATAATAATAATAATAATAATAATGTCTACCGCGGGATAAAAATTTTCCTATGTTAAACGTGCATTTAACAATTATGTTTTACAAGGATCGCAGGCATTTAGAAAATTTCCAGTGAAATTCGAGAGAGTTATGTTTTATTCATGGGAAGTAAAATTTTGTGACATCGTGTATGTCGATGATACGGAAAATCGCGGTGTGTTCTTGTATTCTCGAGGTCCGAAAGTTGTAGTAACAGTAAAATAAAGAGGTGTATTTTATAATGGTTATTGTTTTTCATAAGAGGATTGAAATGTGAAAAGGGTCTTGGAAATATAAGAAAAATGGATTGAGAGCGAAGAATTTATATATGTGGAGATGAGAGTGATAGGAATACTGAAGGTGAAAGGGAGCCTGGATTTTAAGTAATACCGCTGGGATAAGGCGAGGAGAATGAGTTTTGAGACAGGCTATGTTTGCCGAGGAAGGATTTGTAAGACAGGCTGTACTGTGGCAGGCTGTAGCGTATTCCGCTAACAATCCGAAAATTGAGACGGCTACTGTGTGAGGCACCGTAGATTTCTAGTAAGATCCCAAGTGAAAAACGATTCTAGTAAAGATTAAAAATCTTGGTAGTAAAAGTCAAGTGACTAGTTACGTAAAGTCAGTGTGAATATTAGGATAATGTGACCTCAAGGATAAAAGAGCATTTAGAATACACGGTTGGTGTTGTGTGACCGTGTAAATTTATTGAATTTCGTTTCACTGGATAGTCATGGATATAAATATTTGAAATTGGCCGTAGGCGATGTGAGGGTTTCCAATGCGGTAGTGATGATTATTATTCTTGGACCTGTGAGCTTGCATCCGGGAGATAGTAGATTCGAATCCCACTATCGGCAGCCCTGAAAATGGTTTTCCGTGGTTTCCCATTTTCACACCAGGCAAATGCTGGGTCTGTAGCTTAATTAAGGCCACGGCCGCTTCCTTCCAACTCCTAGGCCTTTCCTATCCCATCGTCGCCATAAGACCTATCTGTGTCGGTGCGACGTAAAGCCCCTAGCAAAAAAATTATTCTTGGACAACATCCACTAAATGGTAGACGTGTGTTGGGAATTATTATTTCTTCCCTAAACATTCATTGCGCATGCTGAGATCGTGTTTGAGTTGGGGGATTGTTCGTCACGTGATATTTATTTTCAAGTTCACGTTGTTTTTGTAACGAGGTAGAGACTTTCTGCATTTTCCGACCTGCATTCGTTTAATAGTAAGAGACGTTGTTCCGTTGTGTGTTATTAGTCTGACCAGGTTTACAATTGAAATGTCAGGGTTTGTTTGAAATTGCTGATTCGCCTGATATGCCAGGGGAAGCATAATACAACCCAGTTTCCGCCCGACAATAGATTTAGGACGTTACATGTTATAGTTGGAGTATACTGATGATGAGACGTCCTAGTTCACGCTCGACGATAGAATTAGGAAGGTATTGTGTACATAGAGATTAGTTTCAGGGTGTACAGATTTTAAATAAGCCCAACGATAGGTCTGGGATGTCAGCTGTACATACTCAAGTCTCAGATTAGATGTTTTTTCTTTTTTTGCGAAGTGACCTGGGCGAAGGTAGCATCTACAGTAAAATACGAAATATGAAGAGGGTTAGATCGGTAATAATGAGGCCAACTCGTGCGCAGCTCCCAACAGCTGGAAGGTGCTCCCTAAGATATAGGACCGTTATTGGCAAATGAGGGTTGCCCAACATTGGATATCGACCTAAGGGTGATTAAATATTTTACTGTAATTCTCCATGCGTGTTGAGTTAAAATAACTTCGATATTTTATTTTATTTTACGGACTTAATTGTTTTGTCGTTCTGACGTCCGTTTCGCCTTGATAGTGTGCATATTGACACTCAATGTATTAGTGTGAGGCTTGAGTTGCGAATGTGGTTTCGATTCGTCAGCCAGTAATATTATTTTTAATTTCAATCTTTGTCGTTCTTTCATTTATATACGTAGTTGAGTTCGATTAAGTGATGACTTTGTAGGTAATGTGCTGGGACAAACAATAAGTATATGGATCTGTACTGGTAGTCATTGTTTGAGAAGGAAAGAATTCCTTAAGGTTGTTGTATTTTTCAATGTGGACTGGTAATTTTATTAAGCGTAATATAACCTTTTCTAACCTGAAAATCGGTTTGATAATAATACTTTTCAAGTGATTTACCACTTTTTAATTAACTTCAGTGTTTGGCATTTCTTCTAAATGCGTGATGAATAAGTGTTTCCTGCATTTCGCAGTTTTGTTCCTTCAGAACGACGTAACGTAAGATCCTCGCGGATCATGTTGTTGTTGGTTCCTTCCGAACAGCTGTTTGGGTGATGCACATTTAGCATCGGGATTACCTTATCACTTAAGGGTGTCATGAATGACAAATACATGGTGGAATTTTATTTCAATCGTGAACGATGCTGTTAACTCGTAGTGAACACCATGCTTTCCCATAATATTTCGCAACCTACCCAAAGCAACTGACAGTCAATTTGGTTCGATTAAGGGTCCATTCGGCGGGTGTTCCGTATCCGCAAAGGGTATTCGACTGGTGGATAACCTTAATTGAGAGGAAATCAGGCGTTCTACTTGTTGAAAGTCAGATTTTCCACGGATCGTGTGGATTAATTCTCAGTTCTCGTTTGGAGTAATAGGTGCCCGGTTTTCAGGTCTTTCCTTTTTCAGTTTTTCAGTTTCGCTGTCCACTAATTTATTACTTTCCCCGAAGCAACTCTTCGATATTGTGAGAAATAAATCAACGCTATGCAATGTGACTGCGTTTGAAACATACAATAATAAATTATTTATATTTTTTTTTTAATTTCAAGGATTTATATAAAATAATAATGTTGTCGTGCCATTTCGAATTTAATAAAAGTTAGTAAGCACATATTTGCTCCTCATTTCAAGTAGTTAGGCTCTCTTCTGAACCCCATCGTTTGGTTAAGATCGTGACCGAATTTGTTCCCACAACGACCCATGATTTAAGAGTTCAACATTGCTCTGCTGTAGCAGCTGTGGCCGACCAACGATGGAATGGTAAGTTCAAGGGTTCAGTATTACATTAATAAAACTTAAAATATTCTTCCTAACGCACTTACGGTGTGCTGTTTCAATTGTTTGTATAACATTGACTTGTTCGCTGATTTTCATCAGTATGCAGTCACTTGGACAGTGATGTCTTCATCTTCAGATGAACATGTTTGCAGTATGTGACTGCAGAGACATATTCAAATACAGGGCCAAATTCAAATAAGTGGTGGAGGGGAAATCACCTAAGGAAGTATACTAGCTACCGGAGCAAAACGTTAGTGAATTCGGCATGTTTATGAGTATCTCTATCCGGATGGGAGGCAGGCACGATACCCCCTACACCACGAGGCCGGCAGCTGGGCTCATACAATTATTATATTTTATCCCTTCTCAGTCCAAACATGCCGAAGAAATAATTTACTTCTATTCGAAGTTTGGTGGTCAATAAATCGTAGAAGGGTTAAATAACCCCAAATGTGTAATTTTCAGTGTTAGGCAGAGCACGCTGTCAGAAGAGATCGTGTTATAACACGGGCAGTGAGCAAACAGAATAATGAAACGTGATAGCCGAGTGTCTTGGTCACTGGCTGCTCGCCGAGGCGACTGTGGTTTGAATCCCGACCAATGAATACTGCATTTTTTGAATAAAATATCATGACCCTATAGTTCGGATTCCACGTAAAACTGGATATACCGTAGTTATGATCACGATATCAACAGTCACGTAAAACTACAACTTTGTGTTACGCATTTCAGAAGGATTTTATTGATAAATTCAATTGCAAACTGGACTGCTTCAGAGAAAGTAGTAAGTATAATAGTGTTTGGTTTTTCTTTTTACAATCGATGATCTGGTTAGGATCTATGCTGTTCAGTGCCGTAACGTCGAGTTCAGGAGTTGGTTGACAGCTGAACATTTCATGATCGGTTATTTACTCGAGAACTGTTTATAACGGATTAGGCAAAAAATTGTGATCTTTTCATATTTAACTAGCGGTACCAGTGTGCTTGGCTACACATACAGATTGCAATGAATTTTGAGAAAATAAAGTTAACTATAATGGGTTTTTTTCTATTTGTTCGGGGCGTCGACTAAGGGAGATCTTTGGCCCCTATAATGCAGATTACCAAAGAAATGAACCGAATCACATAATGTTACTAATACACAGGTGAAGCAGGTCGATAGTGTTCTTTTTTCAGAAAAGGTCCAGAATAATTCTGTATTTATTTATTTATTTATTTATTTATTTATTTATTTATTTATTTATTTATTTATTTATTTATTTATTTATTTATTTATTTATTTATTCTTCTTTCGTTTTGGCTGACTGTGGACCACGTTAATTCGATTTCAGCTGCTTCTGGGCTTTGATCCACACCCAGTACTCCTACAGTCTTACACTCTGCAATCTCCTCCTCTCTTCCGTCCGGGATGTTTGGGTCCCAGATCTAACTTTTTCTTGAAAACTCTTGGTGTTCTTGAGTTTCGACTTGTGAACTTCCCTGTTACTGACTTCCGTTCCTTGCATTCACATTACTTTCAGGTCCCTCTTCACCTCCTGATGGCAATGCACCGTAATTATAAACCAAACCCCATGGCGCAACAGCCCCGAAGGGCCATGGCCTACCAAGCGACCGCTGCTCAGCCCGAAGGCCTGCAGATTATGAGGTGTCGTGTGGTCAGCACGACGAATCCTCTCGGCCGTTTTTCTTGGCTTTCTAGACCGGGGTTTCGTAATTATCCTGGTTTAAAAAATCTTACTACCTGGTTGGTCAGTCTTCCCTGGTCCATTCTGTAGATGTGTCCGAAGAACATGGCTTTCCTCTTCCGGATTGTGTCAGATCTTTTCCGTCCTGAGGTACAATTCTTGGTTTTCTTTCTTTCTGTATGATCCATCCTCTGTTCTTTGGGGGTGCCAGTATCTTCCTCAGAATCTTTCTCTTAGCCAGTTCCAACTTCTTGACCAATCCTATTTTTGTCAATTTCAGATATTCAGGTGCATACAAGACGGATTACTGTCCGGTAATGTCTGAGTTTTGAATTGATAGAGATCGTCTTCTTGCTGCAGGTGTTCGTGGTTATTTTGTACGCCAAGTTTATCTTGCTGGTTCTCGATATCAGCGCCTCATTTCGGACAGGTTCTTGTCTATAGTGCTTCCAAACTGTCCGCATCCAGAAGTTCTCAAATCATTCCAAACAGAAATGCATACGGTATCAAGAACCGATCATCCTCTCCATCACCCCCCCCCCCAAAAGAAAAAGAATAATTATAAGAATTAAATACGCTTTATGACCCAAACAGTAAGAGATTATAAGCATGGAAATAACCAGAGCTGCGTATTATATAACACATTTAAAAAAAGGGTTATCCCGTATTGAATTTTAGATTGTTTTTAAATGCATGGCTGTAAAAGTGATAGGAATTTTTAAACTGGTTTCTCTGGAAAATTTACATTTTTAATGAATGCTAGTCCCAAGCATTGAAACTTTATATGTGAATATACAGTACCTCTACTTAGAGTAAGTATGAAGTAGAAATTGCTTCAATTTATATTTTCAGTGTTTCTAATCACTTCTCGAAATTACGAGCACATTTTCATCCTATTTACGCGCAACTCGTAATGCGTCATGTTAAATGTTTTCACGAAACTCGGGCACGGATTCTGACCACAACGCACAACTGCAGCATCCCCCATTCCACGAGGAGGAAATATGTTTGTGAAAAGTGTTCCAATAAAGATAAGATTATCCAGGCCAGGTTACGCATTTCACCACGTACGTGATGATGGAGTCCATCTCCGCCCCTATAAAGGTGCCAGCTCATCATCGCCTTACCATAAGTTGCGTGTACAGTTAGATTCTCGCCGATCAGCATGGTGGATGCTAATCACTATTCATCAGCACGTGCGGTTCCTGCCACCCACTTCCCGTTATCTCGCCTCCATATTAACTTCCGCAATAACACAGTGTCACCATGGCCCTATATGAGAATCTTCTGCTTATCCCAGATCATTATGGACTAGCTGGAGCCATCATTGCTCCTTTATTGCCACCTTAAAGCTCGGTCCCTATCTAACGCTACGTGAAATTTCGTTCCAACCACCCGTGATATAAGGTACATTGCACTCACCAAATTTGTTCTGCACAGCAGTCAGATGTTTTCTAGTCACTTTGCTGCATTACGGAGCTCTTCCTTTGTTTTTGTTTTTACAGTTCATTTTAGGTCTACGTCGCACCGACACAGATAGGTCTTATGGCGACGATGGCATAGGAAAGGGCTACGATTGGAAAGGAAACTCCGTGGGCTTAATTAAGATACATTTGCCTGACGTGAAAATGGGGAACCACGGAAAACCATCTTCAGGGCTGTCGACAATGGAGCTCGAACCACTATTTCGCGAATGCAAGCTGATAGCTGCGTGACCCAAACCGTGCAGTCACTTACTCGGTATGTTGTGGACCTCTTACGATAAATAACATACTATATTAATCGTTATGCCTTTGCTGGTGGGACCTAGTGTTTACAGTGCACTATGTCTTCTGGTATGGGCTAGAGCAATTTTCTTACTTTCATTGACCTGTCTCAGCCTTATCCTTGGCTTTGACAAAATGAAAGTGACCGAGGTATGAGTGATGCTAGTAATGCCATTCCTTCTGCAGCCAGACCCTGCTATGAATGGTGTGAAAATATTGCTCATAGGGTCAGTTGGTGCCTGCATTTCAGTGGGCTTGGCAGACTGATATGTAATAGCAACTTCTGGCTCGGTGAGGAAAACAACGGGAAACTACCTCACTCCTCATTTCCCTAGTACGCCTCTTCAGTGATGCGTAGGCCATCTATGACAGCTGATGGCGGAACTGTTGAGGATCCAACCAGCCTTCGGGCTGAGGACTAAACATACATACATCAATCGTTATACAAGTGAACCACAACAATAAGTTACTTTTTCGCCGCTTTTAATGTTCTCAAGAAAGATGTATTTCTCGCAACAATTACAATTTGTTAAAGACAATAATTTATGTCTGGATAGCCTATACTGTAACTTTTAGGATGGCCAAACTCCTTTGTCTTCTTAAATATTTAAAAACGCGTAAACAATTCAACTCTTCGTGCATTTTTAAAAATACACAGATAAAATGCTATACTGTTTACTGAGAAACTGTTTCCGTTTCCGCGTTGAGCAGTTTCCTCTAAGCACAGGTGCTTTTGTATATATTTTAATGTTAATCACATGGGACCATGGAATATTTCCGTTAAAAACGCGTTTCATCTATGTGCAGGTTCCGTTGTAAATAGGTTTCACTGTAATACTGTCCGGCTGCATGGCTAAATGGTTAGCGTGCTGGCCTTTGGTCATAGGGGTCCCGAGTTCGATTCCCGGCACGGTCGGAAATTTTAACCTTAATTGGTTAATTTCGCTGGCACGGGGGCTGGGTGTATGTGTCGTCTTCATCATCATTTCATCCTCATCACGACGCGCAGGTCGCCTACGGGAGTCAAATCAAAAGACCTGCATCTGGCGAGCCGAACTTGTCCTTGGACACTCCCGGCACTAAAAGCCATACGCCATTTCATTTTTATTCTTTTAAACTCGCCATCAAGATAATGACGAAGATACACCGGCATTCAGTCAACGGAACTATGCGAGGCACCAAAACCAGATGATAAATGCCCGAATTTATCACAGAAGAGAGAATTCCGTAAGTGGTGGTGGTGATTATTGTTTTAAGAGGAAGTACAACCGTCCTCTATTAACACTCATCAGAGGGAAGAAATGGAAGACCGAGCAAGTGGCCGCATGGTTTGGTCACGTAGTTATCAGCTTGCATTCGGGAAATGGGGTCGAGCCCCACTCTCGGCAGACCTGAAGCAGGCTTTCCGTGGTTTCTCATTTTCACACCAGGCAAATGTGTCTTAATTAAGGCCACGGTAGGTTCCTTCTCATTCCTATCAAAGCAAAGCAAAGTCATCTCCTTATAGGCCATGAAGGCCCTTGGAGGAGTGGAAGGTAAAGGCTTCCACCATTGTTAACCTCGGCACGTGATGGGGTAGAGTGGTTAGCTCTACGCCCGGCCGTCTTTGCCCCCAGGAATTAACCTGGTACTCATTTTGGTGTAGGCTGAGTGAACCTCAGGGCCATATGCACCTCCGGAAGTGGATATCTCGTTTCTTAAATTTTACGACTTCTGACGAGGATTCGAACCCATGTCCTTCCGGCCGAACCCAGCACGCCTTTACCGCCTCGGCCAGGCAGCCCCTTCTCACTCCTAGCCCTTTCCTATCCCATCGTTACCATAGGACCCATCTGTGTAGGAGTGACGTAAAGCAAATTGTTAAAAAAAAAAAAAAAAAAGGAAGGGATCCAACACTTCCGAGAATGAAGGTATCGATCAAAGAAAGATAACGACCACGAAGGGCGTGAAAATGAAAGACTCCCTAGGCCTAGAATGCTCTAATACCGTCGGAGTCCGAAAAAAAGAGTTGCCCAAGGGAGATCGGACAGCATAGATGAAAGTGAGGAGCCTGGTACAAGTAAGTGGCAGCAATGCCAGAGCTCAGCTAAGTGCCCCGTGATGACCAACCCACGCTTTCAAGTTAACAGCCTCCCTGGGGCCCCTTTTAGTCGCCTCTTACGACAGATACCGTGGATGTTATTTTACACCCCCCCCCCCCCCCACACCTACAGCGTTGGAAATTCCGTAATTGGAGGCTCATGTGACCACAGCTAGAACCTCCACGGGTTCAACTAGATTCTTCGGAAAGTTTCCTTAAGCTTCGGCGATGTCAATGAAAGCAGGGGCCAGGGGCTACAAGTGCCATCGCCGTGGATTGCTACGAAGGGAAATTACACTTCATCACGTTTTTTGTTCAAAGCATCATCATAGTTATCAAACAAAACGGACCATGAAAACGCATTTGTCAATAGTTTTTTACAATTATCACGGTTTCCCTGTATCGTACAAAATATCGTACTGCACATCGTACCAGTCTTAAAATTATCGTATACAGTACTCCCAAATTTCTCGTATAGGTCGGTGTCTCTGATCGTCAGAATGGTGCTGAGGTGATCATCTGCCCTGTATTAATATGAGAATCTCTTCTCGTTTGTTTTAGACGTTCGCAGGAATATTTTATTACACATTCGTCAGTGTCCTCTATTTTATTTATTTATTTATTTATTTATTTATTTATTTATTTATTTACAAACATAGTATTTTATTTAAGAATTAAATAACATGTCCGCCTCTGTGGTGAAGTGGTTAGTGTGATCAGCTGCCTAACCCGGCTCTGCCACGAAATTTGAAAAGTGGTGTGAGGGCTGGAACGGGGTCCTCTCAGCCTCGGGAGGTCAACTGAGTAGAGGTGGGTTCGATTCCTACCTCAGCCATCTTGGAAGTGGTTCTCCGTGGTTTCCTACTTCTCCTCAATGCAAATGCCGGGATGGTACCTATCTTAAGGCCACGGCCGCTTCCTTCCCTCTTCCTTGTCTATCCCTTCCAATCACCCATCCTCCCACAAGGCCCCTGTTCAACATAGCAGGTGAGGCCGCCTGGGTGAGGTCCTGGTCATTCTCCCCAGTTGTATCCCCTGGCGTAATGTCTCACGCTCCAGGACACTACTGAGTCCGAGGGAAAAACCAACCATGGAGGGTAAACAGATTAAGAAAGAAAGAAAGAAAGAAAGAAAGAAAGAAAGTGTTAGGCATTCCCCTAAACTACAATTTCATGCAGCGTGAATATAATGGTTAGTGTTATTAGCTGACACCCCGTAGGTCCGGGTTCGATTCCCGGCTCTGCCACGAAATTTGAAAAGTGGTACGAAAGCAGTAAGGGGGTCCACTCAGCCTCGGGAGGTCAACTGAATATAGGGGGGTTCGATTCCCACCTCAGTCATCCTCTAAGTGGTTTCCCGTGGTTTCGCACTTCTGCTCCGGACAAATGCCGAGATGGTACCTAACTTAAGGCCACGGCCGCTTCCTTCCCTCTTCCTTGTCTATCCCTTCCAATCTTCCCATCCTCCCACAAGGCCCCTGTTCAGCATAGCAGGTGAGGTCGCCTGAGTCAAAGTCTCACGCTCCAGAACTATGCCCTTGAGGCTGTGGAGGTGGGATCCCTCGCTGAGTCCGAGAGAAACTCTGGAGGGTAAACGGATTAAGAAATAAATAAATAAATAAATAAATAAATAAATAAATAAATAAATAAATAAATAAATAAATAAATAAATAATGAAAACAACTCTAGAAGAGATTTTAAACAGACTACCAATCACACAACACTATAGAAATGCCACACGCTGTCACTAAGAACGCTGAATGCTGTGTCAGAAAATTGCAGTGAAATCTTTTGGTATTTGGATGTCTCTTAAAACGACAGGAATTGAAAGGATCTTAAATGCATATGGTTATTATTACCATTATAATATCACCGGGCGAGTTGGCCGTGTGGTTAGCGGCGCTTGGCTGTGAGATTGCATCCGGGAGATAGTGGGCTCGAATCCCACTGTCGGCAGCCCTGAAGATGGTTTTCCGCGGTTTCCCATTTTCACACCAGGCAAATGCTGGGGCTGTGCCTTAATTAAAGCCACGGCCACTTCCTTCCAACTCCTCCGCCCTTCCTGTCCCAACGTCGCCATAAGACCTATCTTTGTCGGTGCGACGTAAAGCCACTTGCAACCTTTCCTACTTGAGTAAAAACTACCGTCGAGGATGGGACTCGAACCCACGCGTGCTGAGCACATTGGATTAGCAGTCCAACGCCTTAACCACTCGGCCACCTCGTCGTATGTGAAAACGTTCAACATTCGTGTAGACAGGCATAGTGTTAGTTTTATCATCATTCAGGAGCATACTGCTGTACTGGTCTAGCCACTCGGCCCCATGCCAAGTGTCCCGAGTTAGCAGCCCGTTGATTTTTAGTGGGATATTCTGTAGTGGTTTTGTGTAGTGGTTAGCGTGATTAGCTGCCACCCCCGGAGGTCCGGGTTCGATTCCCGGCTCTGCCACGAAATTTGAAAAGTGGTATGAGGGCTGGAACGGGGTCCACTCAGCCTCGGGAGGTCAACTGAGTAGAGGTGGATTCGATTCCCACCTCAGCCATCCTGGAAGTGGGGTGGGATACGTCGCTGAGTCCGAGGACAAAACCGACCCTGCCTCAAGGGCAGTGTCCTGTAGCTGCAGACTCTGGGTCGGGGATACAACTGGGAAGGATGACCAGTACCTCGCCCAGGTGGCCTCACATGCTATGCTGAACAGGGGCCTTGCGGGGCGATGGGAAAATTGAAAGGAAGTGGCCGTGGCCTTAAGTTAGGTACCATCCCTGCATTTGCCTGTAGGAGAAGTGGGAAACCACGGAAAACCACTTCCAGGATGGCCGAGGTGGAAATCGGACCCACCTCTACTCAGTTAACCTCCCGAAGATGAATGGACCCCGTTCCAGCCCACGTATAACTTTTCAAATTTCGTGGCAGATCCGGGAATCGAACTTGGGTCTCCGGGGGTGGCAACTAATCACATTAACCACTACACCACAGTGGCGGACATGTAAAGAACTCAATTTTATTATTTTATTTTAACTTAGTTAACCCTCCAGGATTCGTTTTTCCTCGAACTCAGCGAGGGTTCCCATTTCTACCGCCTCAAGGGCAGTGTCCTTGAGCGTGAGACTTTGGGTCGGTATACAACTGGGGAGAAGGGCCAGTACCTCGTCCAGGCGACCTCGTCTGCTATGCAGAACAGGGGACTTGCGTAGGGATGGAAAGATTGGAAGGGATAGACAAGGAAGAGGGAAGGAAGTGGTGGTAGCCTTAAGTTTGGCACTATCCCGGCATTTAACTGGAGAAGTGGGAAACCACGGAAAGTAACTTTGAGGTTGGCTGAGGTCGGAATCCAACCCCCCCCCCCCCCTTTACTCAGTTGATCCCCGAGGCTGAGTGGACTCTGTTCCAGCCCTCGAACCACTTTTCAAATTTCGTGGCAGAGCCGGGAATCGAACCAGCGCCTCCAGGGGTGACAGCTAAGAACTCCAGCCGAACAAAATATCCGGCACCTTGGTGTTTCCCAGAACCATAAATGTAGTTATTGGGACGTAAAACCAATAACATTATCACACGAAATCAGAGCTGACCCCAGGAATTATGCACTTTCGCACAGTTTCGGGCAAACTGAAGATCGCATAATTACAGGCACAATGCGGCTGAGTTTTCCCTTTATGCTACAGTTAGGTTAAATGTGCAACAGAGTAGCCAAACATATCGTTACATCAAAACTCCACACAACAACACACCACAGGAAATTTCACAGTTCAGAAGGCATTTGCCAGATAGATGCATACTAAATCTTACAGCATTTATTCGGATACGTAATAATAAAACAAGTCCGCCTCTATGGTGTAGTGGTTAGTGTGATTAGCTGCCACCCCCGGAGACCCGGGTTCGATTTCCGGCTCTGCCATGAAATTTGAAAAGTGATACGAGGGCTGGAACGGGGTCCACTCAGCTTCGGGAGGTCAACTGAGTAGAGGTGGGTCCGATTCCCACCTCAGCCATCCTGGAAGTGGTTTTCCGTGGTTTCCCACTTCTCCTCTAATCAAATGCAGGAATGGTACCTAAATTAAGGCCACGACCGCTTCCTTCCCTCTTCCTTGTCTGTCCCTTCCAATCTTCTCATCTCTCTACAATGCCCCTGTTCACCATATCAGGTGAGGCCGCCTGGGCGAGGTACTGGTCCTCCTCCCCAGGTATATCCCCCGACCCTAAGTCTCGTTCTCTAGGACACTGCCCTTGCGGCGGTAGAGGTGGGATCGCTCGCTGAGTCCAAGAGAAAAACCGAACCTGGAGGGTAAACAGATTAAGAAGAAGAAGAAGAAAACCAGTTCTAATAACGATATAAAACACACTTCTTAAATAAAGTATTTGAAATAACTACGGTAACAACTGCCATCATAATAGTTATCTTGTCATTTTAAACATCAATCACCAAAAATCACTTGTATCACCTAAAAATGAAAACTATCCATCGGCGCAAGAAACTTCGACATGACCACCCTGCCGGGTAATCTTGCTCATACAAGAGGGACAAGTCGTCAGTAAGTGATTACTAGGGTTACTGACAGTGTTGCCAACTTATATTTTCAAGATCCGCTAAATACTACTAAAAATCCGCTAAAATTCCGCCAAGAAATCCGATCTCAAATAATGAGCAATAAAATGAGCAATAAAATTAGCAATAATAATAATAATAATAATAATAATAACAATAATAATAATAAATGTCTGCACTCACCTGATCTGTGAGTTTCACTGGGATTAACCCTCTGCCTGCGAGCCGGCGAGCTAAAACTTGTAGGCGGTTTAGTGCCGGGTGCAAACTAGGTGAATCCCCTACCTCAATGGCCACACACAAAACAGGCCAGTTCATTATACGGTCTTCCTTCATAGCATAAATATAAATGCTACTCTCTCACAGTTTCATTCTCTGTCGTTATTCGTCAGCTAAGAGAAGTACCCTTTCCCCACGCATTACAAATTTATGATACCATGATCACATAACATCAAATCCAAATAACAATTTTTCCCCATGTAACTTCTAGCTCCTGATAAGAAATACGGAATAGCTTGGAGAAAGACTGGAGTACAAATTTTAAAAAACGTAAAATGGATAAAACACTAAATTCCGCTATAATAAATCTAGAATTCCGCCAAAAATCCGCTGTCCACTAAATGATATATTTCTCCGCCGACAGTCTTCTAATTCCACCAAATTTTGCGGAAAATCCGCGAAGTTGGCAACACTGCTTACTGAATTTTCACAATCAACCGAAATGTTCAATATAGGTTTGTACTTCTGTAATTTCCTTTTACACTACCTATAAATCACGTTTCAAAGTATTCTGGAAACGCGACAAAATGCGAAATGGATACTAACATGCGAGTTAAATACGAAACCTAGTTTAAAAATATATAATTCTGTTCATTTTTTGAAAACGTTTGTTCTGAAAACTTAAACCAAAGAGAGTCTGCACCGTTGGACTCCCTCCAACTCATCATCATCATCATCATCATCATCATCTGTTTACCCTCCAGGTTCGGTTTTTCCCTCGGACTTAGCGAGGGATCCCACCTCTACCGCCTCAAGGGCAGTGTCCTGGAGCTTCAGACTCTTGGTCGGGGGATACAACTGGGGAGTATGACCAGTACCTCGCCCAGGCGGCCTCACCTGCTATGCTGAACAGGGGCCTTGTGGAGGGATGGGAAGATTGGAAGGGATAGGCAAGGAAGAGGGAAGGAAGCGGCCGTGGCCTTAAGTTAGGTACCATCCCGGCATTCGCCTGGAGGAGAAGTGGGAAACCACGGAAAACCACTTCCAGGATGGCTGAGGTGGGAATCGAACCCTCCTCTACTCAGTTGACCTCCCGAGGCTGAGTGGACCCCGTTCCAGCCCTCGTACCACTTTTCAAATTTCGTGGCAGAGCCGGGAATCGAACCCGGGCCTCCGGGGGTGGCAGCTAATCACGCTAACCACTACACCACAGAGGCGGACCTCCCTCCAACTGCTAAGCTCAAATATCCAGAGTTTGCCCAGACAACCCTGGTATGTATGAGGGACACCCAGAAATTATGTTTCCCAATTTTAAAAGAAGGATAACATAGTTACATGATAAGCTTTATTAGCTATTAGAGCTATTTTTCTACATAATCACCACCAGAATTGAGACACATCTCATATAGTGGGTTCAACTTTTCCATGCCGGTGTCGCAGAAGTCTTCCTCCTGGGAATGGAACCCGCGCGTGGCATTCGTCTTCAGCTCTTCGTCCGTGTGTAAATGCTGACAGGAGGACAGGAATTTCTTGAGATGCAAGAAAAGACGAAAATTACTGGAAACAAGATCAAAAATGCACGGTAGATGATCAAACACCTCCCAGCCAAACTCCTGCAGAACAGTTGCTGAGTGCCCAGCCGTATGTGGGCGAGCAGTGCCATGGGTCAGCACAACACCTGCACTGAGCATTCCACACCTCTTGTTTCAAATGGCCCATCGCAATTTACGCAGAAACTTGATCACAGACCGAACCTCGCAGGCGGTGGGAGAAAGATTTTTGACACAGGTAAGTCTTACGGCGGCGATGGAATAGCAAAAGGCTAGGAGTGGGAAGGAAGCGTCCGTGGCCTTAATCAATGTACAGGCCCAGCATTTGCTTGGTGTGAAAATGAGAAACACGGAAAAACCATCTTCATGGGGGAGAAAGAATATGATCCGCCATTTCGAGCCACTGCTACTGCGCTACTGACACCAGGCGGGACTTGCCCGGCCGGTATAGGATTGCTACGACAGAGATCTGTCGCGCATGCTCATATTTCCCGGCTAAATACGTTTACAAGAAAAGCAATAGGGAAATTTAATTTTTGGATGGCCTACGTATATGAAGTCCTACCAACACTGTAGATACTGAAAGATATTTCAGCGAACATAATTGTACGGTAAGTGATAGAACACGAATGACGGAACAAAATGTTTACGTATGTTCTATGATTTACTTCAACAGTGTCACAAAGACACGACTATGAGACCTTTTCTTTTATGGTTATTTTAGCTTACTTCAGTTGTAAATAAATGTACAGTTATACTTCGTGCATTTTTATTTTACTATCAGCTCTATGTAAGTGAGATTTTAATTAATTAATTTATTTATTTATTTATTTATTTATTTATTTATTTATTTATTTATTTATTTATTTATTTATTTATTTATTTATTTATTTATTTATTTATTTATGTACACATACATACATACATACATGCATTATCATTATAGACTGTTATGCCTTTCAGCGTTCAATCTGCAAGCCTCTGAGAATTTACTAAACGTCGCCACAATCCTCGATCTGCAACTAGTGTTGTGGCCTCATTTAGTTCTATACCTCTTATCTTTAAATCGTTAGAAACCGAGTCTAACCATCGTCGTCTTGGTCTCCCTCTACTTCTCTTACCCTCCATAGCAGAGTCCATTATTCTCTTAGGTAATCTATCCCCCTCCATTCGCCTCACATGACCCCACCACCGAAGCCGGGTTATGCGTACAGCCTCATCCACCGAGTTCATTCCTAAATTAGCCTTTATCTCCTCATTCCGAGCACCCTCCTGCCATTGTTCCCACCTGTTTGTACCAACAATCATTCTTGCTACTTTCATGTCTGTTACTTCTAACTTGTTGTTTGAGTCATCAGTCCATAGACTGGTTTGATGCAGCTCTCCATGCCACTCTATCCTGCGCTAACCTTCTCATTTCTACGTAACTATTGCATCCTACATCTGCTCTAATCTGCTTGTCATATTCATAGCTTGGTCTACCCCTACCGTTCTTACCACCTACACTTCCTTCAAAAACCAACTGAACAAGTCCTGGGTGTCTTAAGATGTGTCCTATCATTCTATCTCTTCTTTCCGTCAAATTTAGCCAAATCGATCTCCTCTCACCAATTCGATTCAGTATCTCTTCATTCGTGATTCGATCTATCCATCTCACCTTCAGCATTCTTCTGTAACACCACATTTCAAAAGCTTCTATTCTCTTTCTTTCTGAGCTAGTTATCGTCCATGTTTCACTTCCATACAATGCCACGCTCCACACGAAAGTCTTCAAAAACATCTTTCTAATTCCGATATCAATGTTTGAAGTGAGCAAATTTCTTTTCTTAAGAAAGCTCTTCCTTGCTTGTGCTAATCTGCATTTTATGTCCTCCTTACTTCTGCCATCGTTAGTTATTTTACTACCCAAGTAACAATATTCATCTACTTCCTTTAAGACTTCATTTCCTAATCTAATATTTCCTACATCACCTGCCTTCGTTCGACTGCACTCCATTACTTTTGTTTTGGACTTATTTATTTTCATCTTGTACTCCTTACCCAAGACTTCATCCATACCATTCAGCAACTTCTCGAGATCTTCTGCAGTCTCAGATAAAATAACAATATCATCGGCAAATCTCAAGGTTTTGATTTCCTCTCCTTGGACTGTGATTCCATTTCCAAATTTCTCTTTGATTTCCTTTACTGCCTGTTCTATGTAAACATTGAAAAGGAGAGGGGACAAACTGCAGCCTTGCCTCACTCCTTTCTGGATTGCTGCTTCTTTTTCAAAGCCCTCGATTCTTATCACTGCAGACTGATTTTTATACAGATTGTAGATAATTCTTCGTTCTCGGTATCTGATCCCTATCATCTTCAGAATCATAAATAGCTTGGTCCAATCAACATTATCGAATGCCTTTTCTAGATCTACGAATGTCATGTACGTGGGCTTGTCCTTCTTGATTCGATCCTCTAAGATCAGACGTAAAGTCAGTATTGCTTCACGTGTGCCTACATTTCTTCTGAAGCCAAAATGATCTTCTCCCAACTCAGCTTCTACTTGTTTTTCCATTCTTTTGTAAATAATACGTGTTAAAATTTTGCAGGCATGAGATACTAAACTAATGGTGCGGTAGTTTTCACACCTGTCAGCACCGGCTTTCTTGGGAATAGGTATAACAACATTCTTCCGAAAGTCGGCTGGGACTTCTCCTGTCTCATACATCTTGCACACTAAATGAAATAACCTTGCCATGCTGGTTTCTCCTAAGGCAGTCAGTAATTCAGAGGGAATGTCATCAATTCCAGGTGCCTTGTTCCTATTGAGGTCACTCACAGCTCTGTCAAACTCTGACCTCAAAATTGGGTCTCCCATTTCATCAGCATCAACAGCCTCTTCATGTTCCAGAACCAAATTATTTACATCTTTACCTTGATACAACTGTTGGATATGCTCCTGCCATCTTTCTGCTTTGTCTTCTTTCCCTAGAAGTGGCTTTCCATCTGAGGTCTTAATATTCATACACCTAGATTTCCTTTCTCCAAAGGTTTCCTTGATTTTCCTGTATGCAGCATCTACCTTACCCAGGACCATACAGCCTTCGACATCCTTGCACTTTTCCTTCAGCCATTCTTCCTTAGCTACCTTTCACTTTCTATCCACTTGATTCTTTAATCGCCTGTATTCTTTTCTGCCCTCTTCATTTCTAGCATTCTTGTATTTTCGTCGTTCATCAATCAGGTCTAGTATCTCCTGAGTTATCCACTGATTCTTAGTTGATCTTTTCTTCCTTCGTAACATTTCTTCAGCAGCCCTACTGACTTCATTCTTCATGACTCTCCACTCTTCCTCTATAGTGTTTCCTTCAGCCTTTTCATTTAGTCCTTGTGCAACATGTTCCTTGAAACAATCCCTCACACTCTTTTCTTTCAACTTGTCTAGATCCCATCTTTTTGCATTCTTTCCTTTCTTCAATTTCTTCAACTTCAGATGGCATTTCATGACCAACAAGTTATGGTCAGAGTCCACGTCTGCTCCTGGGAAAGTTTTACAATCCAACACCTGGTTTCTGAATCTCTGCCTAATCATAATGAAGTCTATTTGATACCTTCCGGTGTATCCAGGTCTCGTCCACGTATACAGCCGTCGTTTGTGATGTTTGAACCAAGTATTGGCAAGGACTAAATTATGATCAGTGCAGAATTCAACCCGCCGACTTCCTCTTTCGTTCCTTTGTCCCAATCCAAATTCTCCTACTGTATTACCTTCTCTTCCTTGGCCTACCACTGCATTCCAGTCTCCCATCACAATTAGATTCTCGTCACCTTTTACATATTGTATTAAATCTTCTATCTCCTCATATATTCTTTCGATTTCTTCATCATCCGATGAACTAGTAGGCATATAGACCTGCACTATTGTGGTGGGCATTGGTTTGGTGTCTATCTTGACAACAATAATTATTTCACTATGCTGGTCGTAGTAGCTTACCCGCTGCCCTATTTTCTTATTCATTATTAAACCAACTCCTGCATTTCCCCTGTTTGATTTTGTGTTGATAATTCGGTAGTCGCCTGACCAAAAATCTTGTTCTTTCTGCCAACGTACTTCACTTATACCAACTACATCTAACTTTAGCCTATCCATCTCCCTTTTCAGGTTCTCTAACCTACCACAACGATTCAAACTTCTAACATTCCACGCTCCGACTCGCAGAATGTCAGTATCCATCTTCCTGATGATCGCCCCCTCTCGTGTAGTCCTCACCCGGAGATCCGAATGGGGGACTAGTTTACCTCCGGAATATTTTACCCGGGAGGAAGCCAACATCAGTACATCATTCATACAGAGAGAGCTGCATGTCCTCGGGAGTTAGTTACGGCTATAGTTTCCCGTTGCTTTCAGCCGTGTAGCAGTATCAACACAGCTAAGCCATGTTGAGTATTATTACAAGGCCGTATCAGTCAATCATCTAGACTGCCGCCCTTGCAACTATCGAAAGGCTGCTACCCCCCTTTCGATGAACCATTCGTTAGTCTGGTCTCTCAACAGATACCCATCCGATATGGTTGCACCTGCGGCTCGGCTATCCTGAGTCCACCCAGCTTTCGCTCCCATAAAGCAAAGTTGGTCTGAAAACAGACCGATGTAAAGATAGTTTCGTCTGGGAGCTGACTTCCTTCTTACAGAATACTGCTGATCGCAACTGCGAGCTCACTGCATTAGCTTTACGACACCTTGATTCAATCTCACTTACTATATTACCATCCTGGGAGAACACACAACCTAAATACTTGAAATTATTGACCTGTTCTAGCTTTGTATCACCAATCTGACATTCAATTCTGTTGAATTTCTTACCTACTGACATCAATTTAGTCTTCGAGGGGCCAATTTTCATACCATACTCATTGCACCTATTTTCAAGTTCCAAGATATTAGACTGCAGGTTTTCGGCACAGTCTGCCATTAAGACCAAGTCGTCAGCATAGGCCAAAGTGCTTACTACATTTCCACCTAACTGAATCCCTCCCTGCCATTTTATACCTTTCAGCAGATGATCCATGTAAACTACGAACAGCAAAGGTGAAAGATTACAGCCTTGTCTAACACCTGTAAGTACCCTGAACCAAGAACTCATCCTACCATCAATTCTCACTGAAGCCCAATTGTCAACATAAATACCTTTTCTTGCTTTTATTAATCTACCTTTAATTCCATAGTCCCCCAGTATGGCGAACATCTTTTCCCTCGGTACCCTGTCATAAGCTTTCTCTAGATCTACGAAACATAAACACAACCGCCTATTCCTCTCGTAGCATTTTTCAATTACCTGGCGCATACTGAAAATCTGATCCTGACAGCCTCTCTGTGGTCTGAAACCACACTGGTTTTCATCCAACTTCCTCTCAACGACTGATCGCACCCTCCCTTCCAAGATGCCAGTGAATACTTTACCTGGTATACTAATCAATGAGATACCTCGATAGTTGTTGCAATCCTTCCTGTTCCCTTGCTTATAGATAGGTGCAATTACTGCTTTTGTCCAATCTGAAGGTACCTTACCAACACTCCACGCTAATTTTACTACTCTATGAAGCCATTTCATCCCTGCCTTCTCACTATACATCACCATTTTAGGTCTAATTTCATCTATTCCTGCTGCTTTATGGCAATGGAGTTTATTTACTATCCTTTCCACTTCCTCAAGCATAATTTCACCAACATAATTTTCCTCTTCCCCATGGGCTTGGCTGTTTACAGCACCACCATGATGATTTCCTTTTACATTGAGAAGATGTTCAAAATATTCCCTCCACCTCTCCAGTGATTCCCTGGGATCTATTATGAGTTCACCTGAATGACTCAAAACACTGTTCATTTCCTTTTTCTCTCCCTTCCTAAGATCCTTTATTACTGTCCAGAAAGGTTTCCCTGCTGCTTGACCTAGCCTTTCCAGGTTATTACCAAAATCTTCCCATGACTTCTTTTTGGATTCAACAACTATTTGTTTCGCTCTGTTTCTTTCATCTACGTACCAATCCCTGTCAGCCTCGGCCCTTGTTTGGAGCCATTTCTGATAAGCCTTCTTTTTACGTTTACAGGCTGCTCTCACTTCATCATTCCACCAAGATGTTCGCCTTTTCCCATCTTTACACACAGTTGTTCCTAGGCATTCCCTTGCTGTTTCTACTACAGCATCCCTTTATGCCACCCATTCACTTTCTATATCCTGAACCTGCTTACTGTCTACTGTTCGAAACTTCTCACTAATCATATCCATGTACTTCTGTCTAATTTCCTCGTCCTGGAGATTTTCTACCCTTATTCGATTGCAGACAGATTTCACTTTCTCTACCCTAGGCCTAGAGATACTTAGTTCACTACAGATCAGATAGTGGTCTGTATCATCGAAAAATTCGCAAAAAACTCGTACATTCCTAACAGATTTCCTGAATTCAAAGTCTGTTAAGATATAGTCTATTATGGATCTGGTACCCCTAGCCTCCCATGTGTAGCGGTGAATAGCCTTATGCTTGAAGAATGTATTCGTAACAGCTAAATCCATACTAGCACAGAAGTCCAGCTAACGCTTCCCATTCCCATTAGCTTCCATATCTTCCCCACATTTACCAATCACCCTTTCGTATTCTTCAGTTCTATTCCCAGCTCTCGCATTGAAATCGCCCATTAGCACTCTTCTATCCTTGCTGTTGACCCTGACCACGATGTCACTCAATGCTTCATAAAACTTGTCAACTTCATCCTCATCTGCACCCTCACATGGTGAATACACGGACACAATTCTTGTCCTAATCCCTCATACTGACAAATCTACCCACATCATTCGCTCATTTACGTGCCTAACAGAAACTATGTTGCGTGCAATGGTATTTCTGATAAAGAGCCCTACCCCAGACTCTGCCCTTCCCTTTCTAACACCCGTCAAGTACACTTTATAATCTCCTATCTCTTCCTCATTATCTCCCCTTACCCGAATATCACTTACTCCCAGCACATCCAGATGCATCCTCTTTGCTGACTCAGCCAGTTCTACCTTCTTTCTTCCAAAAGCCCCATTAATATTGATAGCTCCCCATCGAATTCCATTTCGTTCGCCAAGTTGTTTCCAAGGAGTCCCTCGCCTGTCAAATGGGAGTGGGACTCCATTACTCCCATAGGTCCGAGGCTTGCTTAAAGTGTTCTTTTTTTTTTTTTTTCTTTTTTTGCTTTACGTCGCACCGACACAGATAGGTCTTATGGCGACGATGGGACGGGAAAGGGCTAGGAGTTGGAAGGAAGCGGCCGTGGCCTTAATTAAGGTACAGCCCCAGCATTTGCCTGGTGTGAAAATGGGAAACCACGGAAAACCATTTTCAGGGCTGCCGGCAGTGGGGTTCGAACCTACTACCTCCCGAATACTCGATACTGGCCGCACTTAAGCGACTGCAGCTATCGAGCTCGGTTTAAAGTGTTCTGAGCTCGGTCAATTCATGAAGCAGGATGCTGCCCTACTTGCACATAGTCCAAGTGAGGATCTCTCCTCTAACGGGTTATGGACCACCAGTGAATCGTATAGTCCTAGCCGCCTGAGCACAAGGAGGGCCACGACTCAGAATATGTCCGAGATGCCCACTCGCATTCCATAGCAACTGGTATCCCGACTATCAGGACCACTTACTAGGCCACTCTGCCGTTGCCCATGGTTCACGAACTAGGACGTGACTACAGTAACACACAAACATGAACCATTTATTTATTTATTTATTTATTTATTTATTTATTTATTTATTTATTTATTTATTTATTTATTTATTTATTTATTTAATGTAAATATACAGACGTTAGTACAATAACAATATTTCACATTTTGATTATCAAAAGGCATTACCTAATTTATCAGAACTACCTGAAATGCAATGTTTCTTCACAACACTAAATTACAACTGTATAAACGCTGCAAAATGCTGAAGATCAACGCCTCTAGCGATTACACACGTTGGAGGGCGGCCAGCGTTGTCAGTGGTGGTGGTGGTGGTGGTGATTATTGTTTTAAGAGGAAGTACAACTAGGCAATCATCCTCTATATAACACTAATCAGAGGAAAAAAAATGGAAGGGATCCGACAATTCGAAAAATGAAGATATCGGCCAAAGGAAGACAAGGGCCACGAAGGGCGTGAAAACGAAAGACTCCCTAGCCCTCGCAAACCTAATAGCGTCGGGGTCGGAAATGAACAAGAGTTGACCAAGGGAGGTCGGATAGGATAGATGAAAGTGAGAAGCCTGGCACAAATAAGTGGAAACAATGCCAGGACTCAGCTAAGGGCCCCGTGGTTGCCAACCCACGCTCCAAAGTTCAGTGCACCTGGGGCCCCTTTTAGTCGCCTCTTACGACAGGCAGAGGATACCGTGGGTGATATTCTACCGCCCCCACCCACAGGGGGACCAGCGTTGTCAGATTCATTTGTCACTCGTGCAGTCTCACATTTTCATTTTTCATTTTTGAAACCAAACCCCGTGGCGCAACAGCCCCGAAGGGCCGTGACCTGCTAAGCGACCGCTGCTCAGCGCAAAGGCCTGCAGATTACGAGGTGTCGTGTGGTCAGCACGACGAACCCTCTCGGCCGTTATCCTTGGCTTTCTAGACCGGTCATATTTCTTCATTAAAACAATTTCCTTTATCAAGTTTAATTCATCCCGTTTCAATTATTATCCATAGAACTTTACAATTGTCACACAAGGTCATACTATGCCCTATATACAACACAAACATATTATATTACAATTTATATAGGCTATAAATAAAAAGAACACATGTCCTGATTTTGCAGCTCATTTATAGAATACAGGCAACTGTTAAGTGATGTTCTAATGACGTTTGAAACTTTTTTTTTTTTTTTTTTTGCTAGTTGCTTTACGTCGCACCGACACAGAGAGGTCTTATGGCGACGATGGGATAGGAAAGGCCTAGGAGTGGGAAGGAAGCGGCCGTGGCCTTAATTAAGGTTTTTGCCTGTGAAAATGGGAAAATGGGAAACCACGGAAAACCATCCTCAGGGCTGCCGACAGTGGGATTCGAACCCACTATCTCCCGGATGCAAGCTCACAGCCGCGTGCCCTTGACCGCACGGCCAACTCGCCCGGTTGAAACATTTTTTCCAATCATATTTTTTATATGTTTAGGCAGTTTTTATAGAGTAACATATGGGCTGGCCGCCTCTGTACTGTAGTGGTTAGTGATTAGCTGCCACCCCGGAGTCCCGGGTTCGATTCCCGGCTCTGCCAGGAAATTTGAAAGGTGGTGCGAGGGGAGGAACGAGTTCTACTCAACCTCGGGAGGTCAACTGAGTAACGGGGTGCGGGGGTGTCGATTTCCACCTCAGCCATCGTCTCAGTGGCTTTCAGTGGTTTCCCACTTCTCCAGGCAAATGACGGGATGGTCCCTAACTTAAGGGCACGACCGCGTCCTTCCCTCCTCCTTATCTATTCCTTCCAATCCTCCCGTTCCCCCACAAGGTCCCTGTTCCGTATAGCAGGTGAGACCACTTGGGCGAGGTAATGGTTCATTATCCCAGTTGTATCTCCTGACTGAATGTCTCACGTCCCACTACACTGCCCTTGAGGCGGTAGAGGTGGGATCCCTCGCTGAGTCTGAGGGAAAAACCAACCCTGGATTCTAAATGTATTAAGAAAGAAGGAAGAAGAAACTCGTAAACCATGTATTTATTTTTCATGTTTTAAGATTTTGCCGCCCTGAAATCCTGCTACATACATGCAATGCATGAGTTCCTTAAACTTGAACGCAGTAGGTGAGCTTCTAACCAACAGAGCTACGCGGTTGGTCCGTCCGGACATCTATGGCAATGCGAATAGAGCTCTCTGCAACCAAGGTAGACATTTCGCCATTCAGAGTGATAACCAAAGAAGAACCTTGTTGCATCATCAATGTTTTCAGATTCCGAGGCGAGTCCTTTATTAGGACATTCTAACAAAGGTCTGTTGAAGCGGACAGGCGTTACGACAGAACTACTATTGTATGAGTGGGTGACTTAATATGTCATTCACCATTCTTCTTGCGACTGTTGTCATAAACTTTCTTCCCACACCTCTGAGTGCGGGTGAACACAGTGGCTCGTACAAGACTTTGATCCGTGGCAGGCAAGATGTGAAATTTCATAATTATAGATTATGTTTGCTCAGCACTTTAGAAACAAGGGTTCTTTACTGTCGACAATGTACATAAAATCAACACGAGAAAAAATATACAGTGCTTTAGACATCTTCACATTCATTAATATTTTGTGTGTTTGTCTTCTCCTCCGTTAATTTCTTTCAACTTTCTCCGATACTATTACACCATCTGATTTGGAGCTTTCTTCGAACAACACAATACAAACTGGTGGAAAATATATAATCTCTTGCCGGAAAATATTGAAAACTTACTTGTATTGCCAGTGTTCAGTCCAGTTAGAATAAAGTGTCCCTTTTTGTTCTCTTCAGTGTCAAAGAAAGTTCATTTACCTACTTATTGCACAGAGGCCAAGGTTGATGATTAAGATTATGATGGAAAAAAATGAAATGTCGTATGGCTTTTAGTGCCGGGATATCCCAGGACGGGTTCGGCTCGCGAGGTGCAGGTCTTTCTATCTGACTCCCATAGGCGACCTGCGTGTCGTGATGAGGATGAAAATGATTATGATGATGATGACGGATAGCTACTTAAACTTGTAGATTTATTGTATTTTATTTGGTAGATAATTAAATGTACACCAAAGTATTAATCTCTAATAAAAACCAAACCAAACTCCATGACGCAACAGCCCTGAGGGGCCATGGCCTACCAAGCAGCCGCTGCTTAGGCCAAATCACGTAATCACGTAGGCTTAGTGGACCTCGAACCAGGTAAAAAATCCTTGACCTGACCGGGAATCGAACCCGGGGCCTTCGGGTAAGACGTAGGCACGCTACTCCTACAGCACAGGACCAGCAATCTCTACTAAAGATTTTGTAAATAATTAGGTAAATCCGCTCTACAGCCCTTTGTGTGAGGGCTGTAGAATACATCCAAGAAATGCCCTGCCTGTCGTAAGAGGTGACTAAAAAGGGTAACCCACAGAGGCTGCCGGCTTAAGCGTGTGGTTTGCGACCAAGTGTTCACTATCTGAGACTTTACTTGTGCCGGGTTAGTCCTTTTCATCTTTCCTATTCGATCTCCCTTGACAAACTCTTGCTCTCTTGCGACCCGAATTGTATCAGGTTTACTAAGCTTAGGTTGACCTTTATTTTCAAGGCCCTCGTGGCCCCTCCCTATCTTTTGGGGATACACTCATTTATCGAAGGATCTGGGCCTTTCCTAAGTACTTTTTTTTGTTTCAGATAATATATTCACAGGCGTTTTGGTACTGAGAGTGCTATCAGAGAATAAGCTGGATGGTTTCAGACAGGGAAGTATCAGGCCCAGATGTTCAGTGTACGTCGAGTAGTTCAAATATGCTTTTAGAGGAAAACACACAGACACACAAGGCAAAAGCGGAAAGCAAAGCCATCTCCGTACAGACCATGAAGGCCCTTGGAGGGGTGGAAGGTAAAGGCGTGTACTATACCTAACCTCGTCACTTGGTAGGGTAGAATGGTAAGCTCTACGACTCTGCCTCCAGGAATTAATTTGGTACCCATTTTTTGCGTAGGCTGAGTGAGCCTCAGGACCATGGAAATCTCGTTTCTTACATTTTAAGACTTCCAGACGGGAAATCGAACCCACGTTCCGGATGATATAAACACGCCTTTAACGTCTCGGCCAGGTAGCAGATGAATAGACAGTTACAATACGCTTATGTTTCGTAGATCTAGAGA
This sequence comes from Anabrus simplex, assembly GCF_040414725.1. Classification (NCBI taxonomy): domain Eukaryota; kingdom Metazoa; phylum Arthropoda; class Insecta; order Orthoptera; family Tettigoniidae; genus Anabrus; species Anabrus simplex. Next base: position 134,049,012 of record NC_090270.1, on the reverse strand, counting down.
AGGCATAACTTATGTCAGAGTACCATGGACATTTTTTTAGCCGTATTGGAAGATTACGGAATTAAGGGTAGATTATTACAGGCAAACCCTACGCAGAGCAAAACTCTGTCGAACAGAAAAATTATTACTTATTTGGTTAAATATCATGTCATTGAGAGCTGCTGTTTTCATTTTCACCAAAATCTGGCTCAATGCTTTGTTTGTTTATGAGTTATGGGATGATAAAGTTGGTGCTGTTTCATATGAGTACGCCGCACCTCCATGTCCTTCACAGTGACCACTCAACATCTTTCTCTGTTCACGTCCCTTATGTACCCTACGAGGCCTGGTAACAACACTAAACATAAGCAATACTAATGCACTTCGGTGACCGTTCTACGTGTCACCGAGTATTTCAACACTAATAATTTACATACACGCCGATGGTTTGCTATTTTTCTTCTTTACGTCGCACCGACACAGCTACGTCTTATGGCGCCGATGGGAAAGGAAAGGCCTAGGAATGGGAAGGAAGCAGCCGTGGCCTTAATTAAGGTACAGCCCCAGCATTTGCCTGGTGTGAAAATGGGAAGCCACGGAAAGCCATCTTCAGGGCTTTCGACAATGGGGTTCGAACCCAACTATCTCCCGGATGCGAGCTCACAGCTGCGCGCCCCTAACATCACGGCCAACTCGCTCGGTGCCGATGGTTTGTACGTGGACAGTACGAAGTTTACACTGACATCCGATCATTTCTTCTGGGTGCTTCAGTATTTTTGTCAGGCAGTGTAAATATTGGCTATACCAACTCGATTAGTTAATCGACTGAACAATTTCATTTAAAATTTATGACATTTTAAAAAGTTTTCGGAACATTTATGACAGTACATATATCACACCCTCGCACTGTATTCAGAATTGAGAGATATTATTATTATTGTCATTATTCGTTTTATCGTCATTTTATTATTTCATTTGTATATTTATTCTTAATATTTTAAGCTGGAAGGTCTCCATATGTGATATGAGTAATTTGTTTTGTACAAGCGGATGGGAAAACAGTGCTATTTACAACTCGGTAAGTTGTGTGAGCCATACGGGCAGCCCAGAGTTCGATGACGCGGCCTGGTTGTTATTGTATTGGGACTCGGAAGAGGTTCGGGGCGTTGTCTCGGTATAGTAAGAGGATCTTCCACTCATGATTGGATGGCCACGATCAATCTCGACGTATCATGTGAGAGTAAGGGGAAGCTGAGGTCTGTATAGGCATGTGAGAAAACGGCGGAGAAACTTGACTGAAAACCTTGGTAGTAAGAGAAGATGTAACTTTCGTGGAACGTGGTCTTATTGTGTTTGTGGGACGTGTTTGACCTAAAACTGAGGAGTGCTTAGGCACTTGGTATTATATCACTTGTGGCGGCTTGGTGTCTTATATGTTGGTGACAGCTATGGGGTATTGTGACTCAGACTTTCTATATTTATGTTCTGGAACAGCAAGCGTGTGTTGCTCGTGTGAATGTATCTTTAAACTAACTGTTAGAGTCAGTGAACACAGTATTATAAAGGTAAAGTATCTGTGTGATATAACAAGTGCCATAAATGAGAATATGCAAGTTGTGTTGATACACAGAGACAATGAAGGGTATTTATCCACATATATATGCTTTGTAATGAACTTTTATCGGACTGACTGCAAATAGCAGCTTGTTCTTCGCTTTTGGCTTCCCACTGTTTTTGTCGTTGTTGTTGTAGTAAACATGGAGTCTTCCAACAGTACTTTGTGAGTGTATTTTAAGTATATGTTGGTGTGTTGATGAAGTGCTCGGGCACGGATGTTATTTAGAATATAGTTAGTTATTTTAGAATCAGTGGAGTTATTGATAAACCTAGGTGCAGTTCCTACCTATTTAGTCGTTTTCAAAAGGTTAGGTAAGGCCTGAAGCAGATGTACCAGTACGCAGCTTTATGTACACGCCCTGGGAGAGATAATTCTCATGCTTTATCAAAATTCGAGGGATCCTTTCTGGTGAACTCTGGCGCTCATACTACGGACATTTCGATTAATTATTTTTATGTATTTTATTTTAATTAATTTCAGTTAATTTATTCATGTATAATAATATTTCATTTGATGCCCAAGCGTGAGGTAATTATTTTATTTTATTAATTTTTGATTATTTTAACCACATTGCAATGGTTATTAGTTATTATTTTTATTGTTATTTAGACAGATGTCAATTTTATTTATATAATTTATAAGATTTCACATTTTACTGGATTTTTGCCGTCATTTTATAGATAACTTTTTCAAAATTTTAGATCATCAAAATCCTGGCCCTGATGATCGCTAATTTTCTTCCACCGCTTTTCCCACTGCCAGTGCGGGTTGCGAATGCGATCTGTGTTGACCCCGTTTGATGACTGGATACTCTTCTTGACGCCGACTCTGTATCGAGGGATGCCGTCACTATTGCGTGTTTCTGTTGTGTTTGGTAATTTAATGTGTTGTGTGCATTTGAAGAAGAAATTATTGGAATAAACTCAAATACCCAATCCTTGACTCAGAGGAATTTACCATAAGCGATTAAAATCCCAGCCCCGACCGGGAATCGAACCAGGGACCCTCTGAACTGAAGGCCTCAACGCTGACCATTCAGCCAAGGAGACGGACATTATTATTATTATTATTATTATTATTATTATTATTATTATTATTATTATTATTATTATTATTATTATTATTATTATTTTGCTAGTTGCTTTACGTCGCACAGATACAGATAGGTCTTATGGCGACGATGGGAGGGGAAAGCCCTAGGAGTTGGAAGGAAGCGGCCGTGGCCTTAATTAAGGTACAGCCCCAGCATTTGCCTGGTGTGAAAATGGGAAACAACGGAAAACCATCTTCAGGGCTGCCGACAGCAGGATTCGAACCCACTATCTCCCGGATGCAAGCTCACAGCCGTGTGCCCCTGACCGCACAGCCAACTCGCCCGGTATATTATTATTATTATTATTATTATTATTATTATTATTATTATTATTATTATTATTATTATTATTATTATTACAATCATTGTTAGGCTATTATTATGTCTAATATATGTGCTATTTTGAATATAAGGAACTAACAAAGAAATGCAAGTACCGGTAACAATATTTATCACAGGTACTATAGAGTGTTTTTTGTTACAATTAAAATAAAATTGAAAAGTGTATTGGAGAGTAAAAGAAAATACTTAACACCACCCTTGCGCATTTCACTGCTTACCATACGTAAAATAAGAGTGACTATAGCGATGATAGTACTGAGGGTTAATTCTAAAATAACATCATGTAATACCGGGCGAGTTGGCCGTGCGCGTAGAGGCGCGCGGCTGTGAGCTTGCATCCGGGAGATAGTAGGTTCGAATCCCACTATCGGCAGCCCTGAAGATGGTTTTCCGTGGTTTCCCATTTTCACACCAGGCAAATGCTGGGGCTGTACCTTAATTAAGGCCACGGCCGCTTCCTTCCAACTCCTAGGCCTTTCCTATCCCATCGTCGCCATAAGACCTATCTGTGTCGGTGCGACGTAAAGCCCCTAGAAAAAAAAAACATCATGTAATAAAAGTACTTTTTTTGACGGGCTGAGTGATTCTGAGCCCAAGTTGGCAGGTTCGATCCTGGCTCAACACGGCGGTATTTAAAGGTGCTTAAAACACGTCAGGCCTGTGTCGGTAGATTTACCGGCACGTAAAAGAACTCCTGCGGGACAAAAAACGGCACTTCAGCGTCTCCAAAAGCCGTAAATGTAGTTAGTCGGACGTAAAACTAATAGCATTAGTCTATTATTTATTACTAAAACTAGATCTGTTAATTTAATAATAATAATAATAATAATAATAATAATAATAATAATAATAATAATAATAATAATGGCACATGGCCTCCAGAGAGGCCTGATGCAGATCTTCCGAGTGGACGCCCTAAAGGCGACCTGTACGTCTGTGGGGATGAGGCACTACCTAAGATGAATTCTAATGTTAAAGAAGGCACAAACACTCAGCCTCAAGACAGAAGAATTAACCAATGAAGATTTAAATCCCTGACCCATGGGGCAAGACGATGTATTAATTAAAGAGATAAAAAGATACAAATTATAAGAAGCTACAGAAATATTGCCTTTAAGGAAAATGAAAATCCACAGTCTGTTTCCAGTCATTAAGACCGGGTCAGAAATGGAATGAACGAAGCCCCCATCTAGCGGTTGTCGAAGCCTGTCGCACTCCTCTGGAGCAATGATTAATGACTGACAGATGAAATTAAATGATATTGGAGAATGCTGCTGGAATTAAAGATGACAGGGAAAACCGGAGTACCCCGAGAAAAACCCATCCCACCTCCGCTTTGTCCAGCACAAATCTCACATGGAGAGACCAGGATTTGAACCACGGAACCCAGTGGTGAGAGGCCGACACGCTGCCGCCTGAGCCACGGAGGCTTCATTGCCTTTGATAAGGAAGAAATGAAATGTCGTTTGGCTTTTAGTGCCGGGAGTGTCCGAGGATATGTTCGGCTCGCCAGATGCAGGTCATTCGATTGGACTCCCATAGGCGACCTGCGCGTCGTGATGAGGATGAAATGATGATGAAGATGACAAATACACACAGCCCCCGTGCCAGTGAAATTAACCAATGATGGTTAAAATTGCCGACCCTGCTGGAAATCGAACCCGGGACCCCTGTGACCAAAGACCTGCACGCTAACCATTTAGCCATGGAGCCGGACAATAAAGAAGAAAAATCGAGAAGAGGAAGGAAAACAGTGACGAAGAGTAAGGAGCTCCAAGCTCACAATGAGATAGTTTGTTTCTTCACGCTTTTCTAAAATTTCTACACAGGACGGTTGGAAGCTGAGTTGCTCGACATACCTCTGACATTCGCAAGCAGGAGACGTTTTGATCAATCAATATATTTCACACTGTCCCCATTCTTCTTCTTCTTCTTCTTCTTAATCTGTTTTCCCTCCAGGGTCGGTTTTTCCTTCGGACTCGGCGAGGGATCCCACCTCTACCGCCTCAAGGGCAGTGTCCTGGAGCTTCAAACTATGGGTCGGGGGATACAACTGGGGAGGATGGCCAGTACCTCGCCCGGGCGGCCTCACCTGCTATGCTGAACAGGGGCCTTGTGGAGGGATGGGAAGAGTGGATGGGACAGGCAAGGAAGAGGCCGTGGCCTTAAGTGAGGTACCATCCCGGCATTTGCCTGGAGGAGAAGTGACAAAGCACGGAAAACCACTTCCAGGATGGCTGAGGTGGGAATCGAACCCACCTCTACGCAGTTGACCTCCCGAGGCTGAGTGGACCCCGTTCCAGCCCTCATACCACTTTTCAAATTTCGTGGCAGAGCCGGGAATCGAACCCGGACCTCCGGGGGTGGCAGCTAATCACGCTAACCACTACACCACAGAGGCGGACTGCCCCCATTCTAATTGATATATCACATATCAATACTAATTACCAGTGACATGAATGACAGCTTTCACCGGGCGAGTTGGCCGTGCAGTTAAGGGCGCGCAGGAGTTTGCATCCGGGAGATAGTGCGTTCGAACCCCACTGTCGGAAGCCCTGAAGATGGTTTTCCGTGGTTTCCCATTTTCACACCAGGCTGTACCTTAATTAAGGCCACGGCCGCTTCCTTACCACTCCTAGCCCTTTCCTATCCCATTGTCGCCATAAGACCTATCTGTGTCGGTGCGACGTAAAGCAACTAGCCAATGAGAGCTTTGTCCGACTCGTTGGCTGAACGGTCAGCGTACTGGCCTTCGGTTCAGAGGGTCCCGGATTCGATTCCCGGCCGGGTCGGAGATTTTAACCTTAATTGGTTGGCACGGGGGCAGGGTGTATGTGTTGTCTTCATCATCATCATCACGACGCGCAAGTCGCCTACGGATGTCAAATCAAAAGACCTGCACCTGGCGAGCCGAACCCGTCCTGGGATATCCCGGCACTAAAAGCCATACGACATTTCATTTCAATGAGAGCTTTAATTACGTACAGCCGTAATTTAAAACATTTCGTCTAACACCGTATAATTTAATACGTGTCACTTGCAGAGTTAGAATAGTATGTAGCTTGATAACTAATTATATGTGGTTATGATCTGAATTCTAGGTATCTCAAGCACTCCGGTCTCGAGAGATCGCTTGTTATAATGTGGAGTGTAACTCTCTTTCACTTACAACGAACAACAATGCAATGACTTTAGGTAGGGGTTGCTAACAAAGCCTCCCTACCAGCAGAGTTTACTAAATTGCTGTCAACACTCGGTGGGGATGATCCCCCGCAGTCACCACCAGTGGTGTCAAGTAGGGTGGGTAGTGTAACATTCTTAAATATACTGTGGGGTCAGAGTTGGTTATTGTATCTGCTTGGTTGGAAGTCAATCGGGTCCTGGTATGAGGGGTTTTCAAGAAACAACTTAACATAGGTTAGAGCAGTTAGAGGTGAGATTCATAAAACAGCAACCCGCGATTATCCGGAATAATCACCGGACAATTCTCACGGATAACTGAAAACACGGATAGTACGATTTTGTGCCTTTTAATGCTCAACGAAACTTTTAATAATACAGAACATACAACAGCCTACTGTTTGAAAATGCAATAATGTCCAACAAGTAACACATCAATAACCACTTGAATCAATAAAGAACGCCAATAAACAAGTACTTACGTCTATTGTTGGTAAAATACTTGAGGTACCGGTACAAAAGTATACAAAATCCCAATCTAAATTTCGCCAATGTCCATACTGATTATCCTTTCCCGAACTTTTCGGTTAATTCAAGCTTTTATTTTAAAGGTAGGGGTTGCCTGGCCGAGGCGGTAAAGGCGTACTCTGTTCACCCGGAAGGACGTGGGTTCGAATCCCCGTCAGGAAGTCGTAAAATTTTAAAAAATGAGATTTCCACTTCCGGTGGCGCATAATCCCTGAGGTTCATTCAGCTTACACCAAAAATGAGTACCAGGTTAATTCCTGGGGACAAAGGCGGCCGGGCGTAGAGCTAACCACTCTACCCCATCAAGTGCTGAGGTCACACATAGTGGAAGCCTTTACCTTCCACCACTCCCAGGGCCTTCATGTCCTGTACGGAGGTGACTTTGCTCTGCTTTGCTTTTTGTATTAAAGTTAAACGACTTTCTTTCGCTTCGTACCCATGACTCCTATCATAGAACACCAACTAAGAACTGCTATACAGTTCATGGTTTAATGCTTAGTTCTCCGACAAAGCACACTTGCTTGCAGTCGAGAACGCACTAGAATTTCAACAGCGCAGTTCACACGTGTTCAAAATGCTGTGACAAAAATAAAGGAAATATTAAAAATGTAATACAGTAAACCTCGGGGGGTGCACGGATAACCCGCAAACCAGATATTCCGCACTCGGATAAGCAGGCGTTTTCTGTACTACGAATATTGTGCAGCTCTTCTTCCTGACCTTTTCCCAATTTCTTGGAGTCGACGCTATGTGCGGATTTTAATCTCAGTTTTATGGCCGGATGCTTTTCCTGATGCCAACCCTATTTGGGTGGATATATTCACTATTCCGTGTTTCTGTGGTGGTTGGTAGCGTGCTATGTTGTAGGTAAATGAATATGTGTATTAAGGCTAACAAAAACACCCAATCCCCGATCCAGAGGAATTGGTTCAAATCACCGGCCCAGAAGGGAATCGAACCCAGGGCTCTCTGCATCGAGGGCCACTATCCTGACCATTGAGCCAAGGAGCCGGACGTCAGTTTTCCAGCTGGAGAGACCTAATTTCCATCTCAGGCCCTTCCTGCAATGCGTGTAGCTTAAGTCTTCTGGCTAAATCTAAACGATGTATGATCAAAGCTTAATAACAGCTGGAGATTTCAACTTTTTCTGTATTCAAAGTACGTCCATAAACTTTAATATACATAACTACAACAACGAACTTGGTAATATCATCAATCTTTTTAACCTTAAACCATACAATGCAAATCGTAATTGCAACGGAAGAACTCTCGACCTGATGTTAAGTAATCAAAATAATTTAAGTGTAACTAGAGACGTCACCTTGTTACTGCAGCAAGATCCTCGCCGTCCCGCCCGGAACGTACAACTACCTCTGTGCTCAAGCCAAGACCAATTCACCGTCAACATTAGTGTTAAGAGGGCAAACTTTGAACAACTTTACTCTGGACTGACAGACTTTAACTGGGAATCGGTTTACGAAGCTCTGATGTAGATACAACAGTAGATATATGTTGTAATAATATTTATTCAGTGTTACAAGAAGCAGTATTCAAAACCAAACCATGTTCAGACAGAAGATACTCCCTCTAGTTCTTTCCAGAAATAGAACAAAAACTTACAAAGAGCAGAGTACTTTCCCGTGATTTCCCATTTTCACACCGGGCAAATGCTGGGGCTGTAACTTAATCAAGGCCACGGTCGTTTCCTTCCTACTCCTAGACCTTTCCTGTCCTACCGTCACCACAAGACTTATCTGTGTCGATGTGACGCAAAGCAAATTGTAAAAAAAAAAAAAAAAAAAAAAAAAAGTTGTATAGAAAGCGCCATTTTTCTGACTGTATCAGGGAACGATTAAGAGATTTAAGGTCCGAGATTAAGACAAAAATGAAAAGAGCAGTTAGATTCGAAATGTAAAGCAGAATATCGGTACGAATACGAGTACATTTTGGACATTTATTAAAAGTAAAAGACATATTAATGATAAAGAGGACTTATTCACCTTTGATAACCAGACCCTAAATAGTGCGGAAACAATTGTTGAAGGCTTCGCGCAATATTCCTAGTCAGTGTACAGCCTAAGTGAAGTAATTTAGAGCATACCAGCTTGCCCTTCCGTTACTACAGATACGTGTACCATAAATTCTATATGAAAAGAAAACTTTAGCAGGGCCTGACCAGATTCTTCTTTACGTAATCAAAGGCTGATCTGATATTCTCAAAGACCGCTTACATTTCATCTTCGGCCTGGTAATAAAATCACTTCAGTTTCCTTCAATTAGGAAAATGACACGAGTATGTCCAATTCTAAAATCTGGATATTAATAACTATCGGCCCATGGCAATATTATCAGCTATAGCTACAGTATCAGAGTTCACACTGCACAGTAAAATCTCTACATGTCTCAGACGACTCGTTAGAGTAAACCAGCAGTAAACTCAAGACATTTCCAGAGAGCTAGACGAAAGGGGTCATATGGACATTTTATTCACCGAATTTGAAAATGCTTTCGGCAAAATTGATCATGGTGTAGTTTAAACTATGCGCCTTAAGAGTTTCCATCATGTTACTCCATTTTTTCAGCACATATTTCAATGGCAGGGAACATTACGTATCTTATCAATGATTTATATCTCAAGAATACATTGTTAATTCTGGAATTCCATATTTTTCAAACCTGGGCCCGTTGTTTTTCATCGTTTATAAATCACCTATCTGAAAGGATTACACTCTCCCATAATCTACTATATGCCGATGAATTCAAAATATTTAAGCCCATTCACTCGATTACAGCATGTTCTCAAATCCAACATGATCTAGACAAAGTAACGCAATGAACCTTAGAAAATAAGCTTCATTTGAATGTACCCTAGTGCGTGTCGATGCCTTATACTCGTAACAAAAATCTTATCAGATATTCATACAAATTAGGAGTGGAATCACTACAACCAGTAATGGAGAGATGAGACCTTGGATGAACGTGAGCTAACCTTCATCCCGCACATAAACAACGTAACTAGCGAAAGTAACCGAAACCTGGGATTTATAATGAGAAATGTTATGTGTTGCACGAAAATTAATACATGTATTCATTTATACAATGCCATTCAAAAATCGAATATGCGAGCCAAACTTGGAATCCGGACTTCAAAATTCATATTCAAAGCATAGAACAAGTTCAGAAATGCTTTCTGAGATTTCTGCATTTCAAAATAAATAAGTTATAGGATTGTCAGCGACTGCAAAAAGACCTTGACAAAGTTGTGAGATGGACAGCAGACGGTGGTATGATGACAAACGGGCTGAAAATTCAAGTTTTTTCACCAATACGGAAGTCCTCTCAGATTTAATTACTGTGTTGATGGGTTGACAGTAACTCACAGGGACCACTGGAAGCACTTTGATGTTAATATAAGGAAAGATCTTTATCGGGGTAATCACATAAACAGGATTGTTTTTAAAGGTTACAGATCTCTTCTTATGATTATGAGAGTATTTAGGAACTGTAGTAAAGATGTAAAGGAGAGTTTGTATTAGTCCTGAGTTAGTGAGTCTGTTTCCCTACACATTCTCAACAGATGTTCCTCTTCCATTAATTCTCCACATAACAAACAACAATTATCTTCAATTTTTTAAGCGGAATGTTGCGAGCTGTCAGTTGAGAGATGGCTTGGAATGACATTAGTAGACAAATAAGCTTGAGTGGAGCTTTTAAAATTAGGAAAGATAATATGAAGATAAATTTGGATTTCAAGAGGACAAATTGGGGCAAATACCCGTTTATAGGAAGAGGAGTTAGGGATTGGAATAATTTGATAAATTTCCAAATTCTTTGCTATAATTTAAGAAAAGACGGTAAACAAATGATATAGGGATCTACCACATGAGCGACAGCACTAAATGCAGAACGGTGGTGATTAATTGAAAACAAAAGGCACTTCCTTCATGGTATCTTACGAGGAATTACTACTAAATTTTGATATGAAAAAATTGGAATATCGAAGGCAGATGGATGATATGACATGTAAATGCAACTATTGATAATCCTGTCTTCCTATCACTCCTCAATTTCGTACGTAAAAAACGGAACCTAGTTTACAGTACTCTTCTCCACCAATTTATGCTCAGTTTCAGAATTGCCATAGTTAACGGAAATGTTGCCCATCCCTAGGATTGAACATGTCTGTATTTATACTGTAGACATTTAATGATGATAGTTGTTAGTTAGTACGTTAGTTAGAAGTATACTAGTTTGTAACAAATATAATGTATGTTAATTTGGTGTCATTCTGTTGGGTTAAAGTAACTCTAGTTAATTTGGTTATATATTTGATATAAAACAGAATTCATGTAATACTGTATGAGTCTATTGAACAATAAAATAAATAAATAAAATAAATAAATGCTAAAAGATATGAACGAAGCTTGCGAGGAGTGTGGGATGAGAATCAATACATCAAAAACAAAGAGTGTGGTGATCGGTAAAGAAAGAAAATCGGCAAATATCAAGATAGGGCAAGTTCATATCAGCCGAGTAAGAGCTTTCAAATATCTTGAAAGTACAATAAATGAAGAGATGTTAGTGGGTTCGAGCTCTACTGGCGGCAGCCCTGACGATGGTTTTCCGTTGTATTCCAGTTCCACACCAGGCAAATGTTGGGGTTGTACCTTAATTAAAGTCACGGCGGCTTCATTCCCACTCCTAAGCCTTTCCTATCCCATCGTCGCTGTAAGGCCTATCTGTGTCCGTGCGACGTAAAACAACTTGTAAAAATAAAAGATATGAGATGCCATCAGGAGATGAAACCTCGTATTGCTATAGCGAGGGAAGCTTTCAATAGGAAGAGGAGATTATTATGCGGCAAATTAGATAGAGGTTTGAGAAGGAGACTTGGTAAGTGCTTTGTTTGGAGTGTGGCATTAAATGTGGCAGAGACGTGGATATTGAGAAGAGAAGATGAAAAGAAAAGGGTAGAGGCGTTTGAGATGTGGATGTGGAGGAATATGGAGAGAACAAGCCGAATGTAAAGAGTGAGAAATGAAAAAAAGTATTGGAAAGAGTTGGTGAGAAGAGAAGATTGCTGCAAGTTGTAAGAGAAAGGAAGAAAGAAGAAAGAAGAAGAAATGGACGGGACACGTATTAAGACGGAAATGTTTGTTAACAGATGCACTGGAAGGATTAGTTTTGCGGAAAGAGACTGAGAGGAAGGAGAAGGTACAAGATGATAGATCACATCAAAGAAGGAGGAACTTACAAGGATCTGAAGAAGATGACAGAATGCAGGAGAGCACGGAGAACTGCCGTGTGAAAACCTGCCTGTGGGCAGAACACATTATGATGATGATGATGATGATAATGATGATGATTATGATGATGATGAACACTATTGTATTCTATTCTATAGATATATTATCAATAAGCAGAGTAGGTGCACTGTAATTGGAGCCTATAGCAAGCCCAGTTATGTATGGAGATAAATAAATAAATAAATAAATAAATAAATAAATAAATAAATAAATAAATAAATAAATAAATGTGATAGCACGGGACTGACTTCACTAGAAACATACATTCCCTACGATTTTAGCCTCTCTAGTTATTAACTGGTGCTTCAGCTATTTGCTAAGACTATGAAAACATCAGCCTTTGAAATTGCATCAGCCAAGCCGAGGTGGTAAAAGCGTTTTCAGTTCACCTGGAAATAAGCGCGCTCGTTTCCCTGTCGTGAAGTCGGGAATTTTAGAAACGACATTTCTACTTCTGGAAAGGTAAATAGCTCTAAGGTTCTATCAGCCTAGACCTAAAGTGAGTACCTACCAGGTTAATTCTCGGGGGCAAAGGCGGCCGGGGATAGAGCCAACCACTAACTCCCACCCAGTGCCGAGGTTACGCATTGTGGAAGCCTTTGCCTTCCTCTCCTCCAAGAGGTTCCATGATCTGTGCGGAGGTAGCTTTGCTTTATCAACTTTATGAATTTCAGCACATACCCTGTGTTTGGAAGTACTCTCCAATCCGACGTACAATATGTGAAAATTATGCCTTTACAGCTTTCGTAAGTTTCAATGAATACCACTGCATTTAAAAAAAAAAAGTACATTGGCCAAACATGAGATGGTTTTCTTGGCAAGAACTAGATTCTCAATTTCACATCATTCCATATCTACTACGGAACTCCGTTATCCATTGCTCCATCAGCTGTGCATGGAATTTTCAACATCTGTGAAGGTTAGAACAAATACTGTACATTACAGTCAGTATTTGTCACTGTGGGCTGTAATCAACATCAGCAGCTCAAACAGGCTATTGTTACTGCGAGATCCATTTCTTATAAATGAGTTTGAACGAGTGACGTTGGGGGGGGGGGGGTTCGAACTCCGCCTTCGATTGTCGTTAGAACTCATTACACTCCAGGCTGGTGCAGGGTTCTGTCATCTCTCTTCCAATGTTTATATTCAATCCTCGTTCACATCTCCCACAAAGACCCATATAACACCTATGTGAGCGGTATAACGAACACCCAATATCAATTGTATTCCGTATAAAAATGACCACAAACTCCGGGACATCGGAGGAGAATGACCACATTTTAGTCCGAGGCGAAGCTGCAATACCGACCAAATAAGAAATATCTAAACAGAAAAAGAAGAAACAACGAGTCTACATGTCGTTTTGCACAGCTTTAGTATGTCAAGTTCTACACACATCTTTCTTTTTTGGACCGTTATGCCTTTCAGAGTTCAATCTGTAAGCTTTTGTGAATGAACTGAGCGTCTCAAGAATACTCTATTTGCAACTAACTCTGTAGCTTCATTCAGTTCGACACCTCTCACCTTTAAATAATTAAACTGACGCCTTCTTTTCTGTCCGTGGTCGACTTTATAATTGTTCAGAAGATAACCTCTCTTCCTCCATTCGCTTCACATGACCCCACCACCAACACTGTCGCATTCACACAGCTTCGTCCATTGAGTTCATTCCTACATGAAATTCCAATAACAGTAGGACCCCTAACGCATTCATAGAAAATATAATATGTTACTCTGTTACATTAAATTCCAATAAGAAACCATAACATTTCAAGAGAAGGACAAGGAGTCGTAAGGTACGCAGACCATTTAAATAAAAAATTGTTAAATAAAACTACGTAGGCAATTCAATAAGTATCTGCAATTTTTGTTTCTCTAATTGTCTTTAGGTTGGCTCTATGGCGTTGTAAGCTGCCTCTGTGGATCAGCGGTAGAGTGTCGGCCTCCTTATTCCAACATAGCGGGTTCTAAACCCGGCAGAGGTAGTCGGATTTTTGAAGGGCGGAAAAAAGTCCATTCGACACTCCATGTCGTACGATGTCGGCATGTAAAAGATCTCTGGTAACACATTTGGTGTTTACACTACAAAATTCATTAAATCTCAGCCATAGACGCCCAAGAACCCCCTGTGGGTGGGGGCGGTAGAATAACACCCACGGTATCCCCTGCCTGTCGTAAGAGGCGACTAAAAGGGACCTCAGGGGATCTGATCTTTGGAGCGTGGGTTGGCGACCACGGGGCCCTCAGCTGAGTCCTGGCATTGTTTCCACTTACTTGTGTCAGGCTCCTCACTTTCATCTGTTCTATCCGACCTCCCTTGGTCAACTCTTGTTCTTTTCCGACCCCGACGCTATTAGGTTTGCGAGGGCTAGGGAGTCTTTCATTTTCATGCCCTTCGTGGGCCTTGTCTTTCTTTGGCCGATATCTTCATTTTTCGAAGTATCGGATCCCTTCCATTTCTTCTCTCTGATTAGTGTTAAATAGAGGATGGTTGCCTAGTTGTACTTCCTCTTAAAACAATAATCACCACCACCACCACCAGACGCCCAAGAGAGTTTCGGTTTACTCGGCCTGCCATCTAGTGGGGGCCTAGAGTAAAACGGAACGTCGAAATTGACGAGCAGACAGCCAGATGGCGTCAAATTGAAATATCTGCACACGGTAGCTGAGGCCATACGATTATTATTATTATTATTATTATTATTATTATTATTATTATTATTATTATTATTATTATTATTATTATGGCGTTGTGTGCTCACCAGTCGCTAGATGGCACCGTTGTCTACGTCTGTGATAGGTTTCAGCGTTATCAGATCAGTACAGCTTGCCCTGTTGCGATGTAAATATGGCCGCACCACTCTCTGTTTGCACCAAGATAGAACAGCGTTCCGTAATCCGTTTTTTTTAATTTTTTTTTAGTCTGCACCAGGAGCGGAAATTCATAGAAGACTTTCAGCACAATATGGGGACAATGTTTTGCCACAGCGAAGTGTTTACCAGTGGTTTGAACACTTCAAAAGAGGTCTCACGAGTGTGACGGATGGGGAGAGATCCAGGCGTCCATCTACAGCCGTAACTGATGCCAATATTGAACAAGTGTGTGATATGATACTGAATAACTGTTGATAACGTGACAAATAATAGGCCGTCGATTCAGCTCCGATCAACAGGTGAAGGAAGCGGTGCATACGTGGCTTCCTGAGCAACCAAAAACCTTTTCGCAGAGTGTATCAGAAAGCTTGTGAAACAGTGGACCATCTGCATTGAAAAGCAGGGTGACTATGTTGAAAAATGATATCAATAAAAAGTGTATACTCTTTTTGTAATGAATTAAAAAAATTGATTGCAGATACTTACTGATTTGCACACATATTATCAGTTAATAAATACATTTTTCTACCTAGAAAGTAAACGCGTTAGACTGAAAATATGAGGTTGTTTCCTAATTATAGGTTCGAAAATTATACTAACTTTCGCCATCGTGAGTTACGATTTCCTGATCATTTCACACATACGACAGAAAACTTATTTCATGGTATGGTACCTTATCTCAGCCCAAGTAAATGGATAATAATACGTTTGAACAGAGTGATCGGAGTGGTTGCAGGTTTACATATTCACTAGAAAAATAAAAACTATCGACGGAAAAAGACTAGGATTCGAAAGGAAGCGGCCGTGGTCTTAACTGAGGTATCGTACAGCCCTAGCATTTGCATGGTGTGAAAATTGGAAACGGCGGAAAACCACTTTCAGGGCCGCCAACGGCTCATCATGACCCGATAATCGACACGAAAGCATTTGACTGCCTGTAATAACCAATCCCATAGTCCCTCAGTATGGTCAGCATATTTTCTCTTCGTATGTCTTCTCTAGGTCTACGAAACATAAGCAGAACCATGTATTCCTCTCGTAGAATTTTTTGATTACTTGCCGCATACTGAAAATCTAGTCCTGACAGATCTTCCGTGATTTGAAATTGCAATGGTTTTCATCCAATTTACTCGCTGCCATGGCAATAATAGCTAAAAATATGAAGGACCTCCGCAAAATGCTGAGAGAATTAAACAAAAAGTGTGAAGAGTATGGAATGAGCATAAACAAAAAGGAAACTAAATTCACGATACTTGGAGGTAAAGGTGAAAAAGCGACAATCAAGATAGGGGGAGAATGTATTGAACAGGTGAATAACTTTAAGTAAGTATTGTGACTGAAGAGCTTCACTCTATAACAGACATAAAAGCTCGAATTGCCTTAGCCAAGGAAAGCTTCAACAAGAAGAAAAAAATGTTTTATGGCCCGCTAGAGAAAGATCTGAGGAAGAGACTTGCAAGGTGTTACGTAAAGAGTATAGCTCTATATGGCGTTGAAACTTGGACAGAACAGAGGAAGAACAGAGAAGAATAGAGGTATTTGAGATGTGGATTTGGAGAAGAATTGAAGAAGTAAGCTGGGAAGATAAAATATTAAATGAGGAAGTTCTGAAGATAGTGGGAGATGTGAAAAGCATGCTGACCGTAATCCAAAAAAGGAAGAAAAGTTGGATAGTGCATAAGCTAACATATAATACTTTTCTATGAGTAGCAATGGAAGAGATGATAAAAGGAAAACGACGAAGGGTAAGGAGACGATATAAGTTATTAGAGCATTAGAAAAAGAAAGGAAGATTATGTAGAAGTGAAGAAAAGAGCACAAGATCGACAATATGGAGGTCACAGCCATGACTGAACCTGCCGGATGGCAGAACAACCTATGATGACTCGCTGCCATTGATCACACCCTTCTTTTCTAAAATACCTGTGGACGCCTTGCCTGGTACATTAACCAAACAAATAGCTCTATAATTGTTGCAAACCTTCCTGTTCCCTTCCTTATAGACAGGTGCAATTACTGCTTTTCTTTTGATACTTTATCATATGCCTTCACATTCCATGCTAATCCCATTAATCTTTGAAGCAATTTCAGCCCAGAATTCCCACTATTTTTCATACATTCTTGATGCTTTATGACGTTAGTTAATTGTTTCCTTCCAATGATACACAATTTTGTACATAGAATCAGCGCGCTATCCTAAGTCTAGATAAATACATAACGGTAGGGAAACAGTTTACGCCAATACGCTACCTGACACCCTGCCGTTAGAAATTCAAAATGTGAAGCAGAATTCATCGTTTTGAAAGACCCTGTATTATATATAATTTAAACTTAAGGACCAATTATTTAAGTAGCCACATTTGATACGCAAATGATGTGAAGATAGGGGCTCCATGGTGACGTTGATCGATCTATTATCAAGGCAATCAAACACTTAACACAAATTTGAAACATTAATTTTAACTCCACGCTTAACAAGCAGGCAAGAAAAACTGGTTCGTGTTCCGGTTTCTTCATCTTTTACATGTTTGCGTGTGGGTAATGTGAGGGTGTGACGTAGGTCAAACATCTTCATAATTTTAAACGCAGGTATTTCAAGTGTTTCATCATAATAAATAGTTACGGAATTCATATATCTTTAGAAATACACAGAGTGTCTTTTTTCACGTCTTTTGTCTATCGTATCTCAACAAATACACATTAAGTAGCAAGATCGATCCTAGAGTGCAAATAAATGATCTTAATTATTCCAGAAAGTACTGTTATGTGTATATTGTTTCATCTATGTTTTATCTCTTGTATATTCCATCATTAGCAGGCAGGAACACTCACAACACTATAAAGCGAATTGGCATTGGTTCAATAGGCTTTATTTTACTGCCGATGTCATAACATGTTTTTCTGACCAACAGTAGTGCGGGGTGGCAGGTGGGGGGGGGGGGGTATTTTAAGAGGAAGTACAACTGGGAAACCATCCTCTCTCAACAATCAGCAGAGGAGAAGAAGGGAGAGGTCTGACCCTTCAATAGTGAAGGTATCAGCAAACAGGAAGATAAGGGCCACGAAGGGCGCGAACATGAAAGCCTCACAAATTAATACCGTGGGGGTCTGAAAAGAACAAGAGTTGACCAATTGGAAACAATATTATTCAGCAAGTAAACAAAGTGAATTTCTTGGGCTTGACGGTGGATAATATCTCAAGATGGAAACAGCATATTTCTAGCTTATATGATAGGATTGTTCCAATTATTGGTGTGTTCAGGCGACTTAAAGAAGACCTATCACTTTCTGGACAGAGATTGTATTATTATTTCGTGCATTCTCACATCAATATCTATATATATAAAGTAGCTTGTCCTGACTGACTGACTGATTCATCATCGCCGAGCCAAAACTACTGGACATAAAGAAATTAAATTTTGGGGATATATTCATATTAAGATGTAGGTGCTCGCTAAGAGAGCATTTTTGGATATTCCGTCGCTAAGGGGGTGAAAAGGGGGGTGAAATTTTAAAATGAGTGTGTCTATATCTCAAAACTTTAAAAGTGTACAGATGTGAAAATTGGTATTTAGAATCTTCTTTAAAAATAAGGAAACACGTATTTTTTTGTTTTCAGACAATCCCAATAGGAGGGGTGAAAAACGGTAAAAAAGGGGGTTGGATGCCTTTAATCAAAATACCGGTACTTATATCTCAGAAACTGAAGATATTACAGACCTGAAAATTGGTACTTTTGATCTCTTTTAAAAATAAAGAAACACGTATTTTTTTGTTTTTGAAAAATCCAATTAATGGGAGGGTGAAAAGGGGGGTGGGTGAATTTTTAAAAACAGTGCATCTATATCTCAAAACTTTTAAAGTTTACAGATCTAAAAATAGGTATTTAGAATCTTCATTAAAAATAAAGAAACACGTATTTTTTTGTTTTCGGAAAATCCCAATAGGAGGGGTGAAAAGGGGTGAAAATGGATTGAATGCCTTTAATGAGGATACTTATATCTCAGAAACTGAAGATATTACAGACCTGATAATTGGTACCTTTGATCTCTTTTAAAAATAAAGAAACACGTATTTTTTTGTTTTTGGAAAATCCAAATAATGGGGGTGAAAAGGGGGGTGAATTTTTAAAATGAGTGTATCTATATCTCAAAACTTTTAAAGTTTATAGATGTAAAATATGGTATTTAGAATCTCCTTTAAAAATAAAGAAACACTTTTTTTGTTTTCGGAAAATCCCGATAGGAAGGGTGGAAAAGGGTGAAAAAGAGGTTGAATGCCTTTAACGAGGCTACTTATATTTCAGATCCTTAAGATATTACAGACCTGAAAATTGGTATTGGGGAGCCACTTTAAAAATAAGGAAACACGTATATTTTCGTTTTTGAAAAATCCGGATAATGGGGGGTGAAAAGGGGGGTGAATTTCTAAAATGATTTTGTCTATATCTTAAAACTTTAAAAGTTTACAGATGTAAAAATTGGTATTTAGAATCTCCTTTAAAAGTAAAGGAATAAGTATTTTTTCGTTTTCTGTAAATCCCAATAGGAGGGGTGTAAAAGGGTGAATAGTGGGTTGAATGCCTTTAATGAGGATACATATATCTCAGAAACTGAATATATTACAGAACTAAAAATTTGTACATGGGATCTCCTTTAAAACTAGAGAAACGCGTATTCTCGGAAAATCCAATGAAAGGGGGGGGGGGGGAAGAATTCTAAAATTAATTGACTTAATTGTATGAGAATACATACATCTAATAAAAACTAAAGTTGTTACGGACGTGAAAATTGGTATTTTGATCTCCTTTAAAAACAAAGAAATACGCGTTTTGTGGGGGAAACCATCTTGGGGGGCGGGAGTGGAAAGGAGTTGAATTCCTTTCATGAGGACACATAAATCAAAAACTGAAGACGTTAGAGTCGTGATAATTGCTATTTAGAAGATCCTTTACTATTAAAGAAACAAGTATTTTTTGCCGGAAAATTCACTTAAGGGGGGGGGGAGAAGTGTGAAAGGAAGTAAAAAAAGCGAATTATTTTTATGGGGATACTTATATCTCAAAACTCAAGGTAATAGACGTGAACATTGGGGTTTGGAATCTCCTTTAAACATAAAGAAACAATCCTTCTTTTAATTTTTTTTTGGGGGGGGGTAAATAAACTTAACGGCGGTGGGGTGTAAAAGGAGGTGAGACCAATTGATTTTGCTGTTCATAATGTACTTATAAGGAGCCTCCGTTGCTCAGGCGGCAGCGCGCCGGCCTCTCACAGCTGGGTTCCGTGGTTCAAATCCCGGTCACTCCATGTGACATTCGTGCTGGACAAAACGGAGGCGGGACAGGTTTTTCTCCGGATACTTCGCTTTTCCCTGTCATCATTCATTCCAGCAACACTGTCCAATATTTCATTTAATTTGTCATTCATCGATCATTGCCCCAGAGGAGTGCTTGGGCAGCCGGCACAATTCCTACTGTCGCCGCTAGATGGGGCTTTATTCATTCCATTCCTTACCCTGTCGAATGACTGGAAACAGGCTGTATATATTCGATGTACTTATTCTGATCATAAACCGATCTTTCTAATCTTTCCTGAGTTCGTTTTCAACAGCCAACTTTTCCTTCGGAGAACGTTCTTATAGTACAGTAGATTCTCCTGGCATATGAATAAAAATTTAAACACATTTGGAATAAACGATAGGAATGAGATTGACCGTCCAATTGTTCACCTCTATAATAAGGTCAATAATGCACGGAAGTATGTCATTCGTATCGCCAGAAATCCCGCACACTTGCCTACGCGCCACATTGGTGCTGGTCACATTCTCAACAATAACAATGGCAGCAGATGTAATTTACCGCCAAGTAGCGGTCTTGCATCTTGCTGTGGGGTCCAGAACATCTATAATAATAATAATAATAATAATAATAATAATAATAATAATAATAATAATAATAATAATAATAATAATAATAATAATAATAATAATAATAATGTTCTGGACCGTCGTCAAATGTGCGGACCGCGGTGGAAACGGGTCCTGGACGGGTAATGACTAAGAATGCAGTCCGGCCGCGGGTTCAGTACCGCCAAGGCACCCAAGACGACACCACGCCGGATCTCCTGAAGGATTTGTTCCATATTAAAAATGCTTATAAGAAAAGATGGCAAAGATTTAGGGACCCAACTGACAGGGTGGAATACCTGGACCTAGCCTGGGAAGTGCTGGAAATAGATATTGAAAAATGGGAGGAAACTTGCCATAATCTATTAGAAAACGAGTCAGATCGCGAATTTTGGCGGATTCTTGCAGAAAACGATTCAGATCGCGAATTTCGGCTGATTATATATCTAAAACAACATTCAATTATAAATTTCAGTATAATACCGTAGCGAAGCACGGGTATCTTGCTAGTATATATATATAAAATACGAGTAACGTGCCCCGACTGACTGACTGACTGACTGACTGACTGACTGACTGACTGACTGACTGACTGACTGACTGACTGACTGACTGACTCATCATCGCCGAGCCAAAATTCTGGACATAAAGAAATGAAATGTTGGGGATACATTTATATGTTGATGCTCACTAAGGGAGGAGTTTTGGACATTCAGTCGCTAAGGGGGCTAAAAAGGGGGGAAGAATCGTTTAAATGAGTATATCTATATCTCAAAAAATTAACAGTTTACAGACGCAAAAATTGATATTTGGAAACTCCTTTAAAAATAAACACATGTTTGTTTTGTTTTTGAAAATTAACTTAAGGGGGGGGGGGCGGGGTGAAAACAAGTGAGAAAGTGGTTGAATTGTTTTTATGAATATACTTATATTCAAAAAATTGGAGACGTTACGGACATGAAAATTGGTATTTGGAATCCTCTTTAAAAATAAACACGTAGTTTTTGAATTCCGGAAAATCCACTTTAAGGGGGATAAAGAGAAATGAAAAAGGAGTTAAATTACTACCTTTGGAATTAGAGATTAAGTTCAATGCCGCTGTTTATATTTTCAAAAATGTTAACAATAAAATTCATAACAATCTTATCAGAATATAGTACCCACATGACACACGAAAAAATCGGAATACCTGTCAGTCAGGTACAGTAACTTATGGAACAAAACGTCTGAAGAATTATTTGTTTAAAATATACAACGCACTACCTCATGAGATAAAATATATTTCAACAATTAATAAATGTAAATTTAATTTAAGGACATTATTGTTTCAGTCCTACCTGGTCTAAAAAATTGTGTAAAAAATATATCTGTAAATTACTAAGTTAAAAATGTAAATGTTTTTGTTTGAGTCTATTAGTTAGGCTATAATTTAGTGTCTTTCAATTTTATTCTAGGTTTGTGTATAATATTATTTGTATTATTGCAGTACTTTCACTTTTAAATTACATTGCAACTAACAGTTATCACGCCTTGAGTATGTTCGATTTTTTTACATTTTGAATGTAATGCATATGTGCAATGTACAGTGAGCTTCGCTCGTTGGGTCCTTTACGAATAAATAAATTAAATTAACAATAGGAAGAGTGAAAGTCAGGAGCTTGGAACAAATGAGTTGGGTTCAGCTGGAAGTCTCGTGGTGGCCAACCCACGCTCCCAAGTTGAGAGCTCCTGAGGTTCCCTTTTAGTCACCTCTTACGACAGGCAGGGGATACTGCGGATATGTTCTACTGCCCCATCCACAAGGGGAGTAAAGGTAGTGGTTGTAAGGGGCAAGGCAATGCGATTATCGATCTTCCTTAACGATTTTATTTATCGTATGATGAATCTATGTACACACATGTATATAGTTCAGGATAAATGTGCGTAGTCACAAGTCCGTACATTACTATAACTCTAGGTCTAGCATTTTGACCCAATCAACTGCTTCATCCGATGTGCGGTGAATGTCCATTAGCGTTCCTTTGAAAGCTCGAATTGGGCAGTCAGCAACAATGTGGTGGATTGACTGAGAAGAGACACCACATCACAATCTGTAGAGCTAGTCCAACCCCATTTGCACAACAGATGACCACATCTGCCTTGTCCAGTTCTTATTCGATTGATGATTCTCCACTGTCGTCTTGGAAGATCAAATCCTTGTAACTCGTTTGGAAGGATTCCTTAACGATAATCATGCTAGAAATAAGATGAGTTTCAACCCTCGAGGAATGACGTCATCATCCAAAGAAAGGGACGGACGATGAAAGCTGTAGGAAAGGAAAACAGAAAATCACTTTCTGGGTCTAGCAATACCTAATACCGTCAGGTTCTTGAGAGAACAGGAGTTGACCAACGGAGGTTGGACAGGAAAGGTGTTAGTCGCTCAAAAAAATTAGCGCATTGTATTGTATGTTCCCCGTGTTTATATTTGACTTAATTTTATTTATTATCAAAATATAATTGACCTCCCGTAGCTTCCATGGCTCAGGCGGCAGCGCACCGGCCACTCACAGCTGGATACCGTCGTTCAAATCTCGGTCACTCCATATGAGATTTGTGCTGGACAAAGCGGAGACAGGGCAGGTTTTCGGGTACTCCGGTTTTCCCTGTCATATTTCATTCCAGCAACATTCTCCATTAACATTTCATTTCATCTATCAGTCATTTATCATTGCCCCAGAGGAATGCGATAGGCTTCGGCAGCCGGCACAATTCCCATCCTCGCCACTAGATGGGGCTTCATTCATTCCATTCCTGACCCGGTCGAATGACTGGAAACAGGCTGTGGATTTTCATTTCATTTTCAATTGACGTCCGGTGTAAATACAGGGAGGGTAAAATAAAAGTGGCCCGGAAAATACTTTTAAGACTGACGTGGAGAACTGCTCATCACAGGAAAAGCTGGAAACCATGATTTCGATGCACCAATCAGTCACTATCACATGTCTGCGCGTGCGCATCTCCCGAGTACATCGCTGTGTCATTGCGTGCAAATGAGAGAGAGGAGCAGACGTGTTTAGTAACCAGTTGAATCCAACACAAAATAGTGTCACGATAAAACAGCGCGTATTCATTATCGAGTGTTATGCGAAGCACGATTCTTGGAAAACCTGTGCAGAACTGTCTGCGCAAAGGTTCAAGACTGGATGTGTTTTGGCAAAACCTCCAGCAATGCAAAACTTAGTGGGAAAATGACGTGAAACGGGCTCTGTAGTGAATAAAATCCGTAACTATCCGAAAAGAGTTCGAACAACAGAAAACATTGTTCGAGTGAAGGAAAGCCTGGAATAAATCCGACGAAATCTCAACGCCATTTTTCTGTGGGAGTGGGAATAAAGAGATCGTCGTGTCGAAACAACATCAAAAAGTACCCGCATCTGCATCCTTATAAATTTACTGTTTTGCATGCGTTAAAGCGTTAAAGGACTTTTGGATCCTCAGCTTTTCATTTCTTCAGATAAGGCCATTTCCAGCATCTGCTGCGATGTTCATTAACAAGAGTCAGTACTGCGCCAGTCCTATTGTAAATATAGGACATAAAATATTTCCAGTCTGTCAAACACACAACATTTCAATAAAAATTATAACACTACAAACATACCTGTAAAAAATACACACTCTTACACAAAGAATGACATGTTTCGTTCTACAAGAACATCCTCAGATAACTTCCCGTGTTGTAACCGCTTATAGTTTCTCATTACCGAATAATACAGAAAATGAGAAGAAATAATTAATGGACAATTAATTGATACTGAAGAAATATTTGTATTAGCTAGGCATTTTTTTTTTTCCTAGTGGTTTAACGTCGCACCAACACATCGAAGGTTTCGGCTACGCAAGGACGGGAAAGTGATAAGATTGGAAAGGTAGCGGTCGTGGCCTTAATTAAGGTACAGCCCCAGCATTAGCCTGGTATAAAAATGGGAAACCACAGAAAACCGTCTATAGGGCTGCCGGCGGTGGGATTCGAACCCAGGTGGTGGTGGTGGTGCTGGTGGTGATTATTGTTTTAAGAGGAAGAGAACTAGGAAACCATCCTCTATATAACACTAATCAGAGAGAGAAAAAAAATGGAAGCGATTCGACACTTTGATAAATGAAGGTATCGGCCAAAGAAAGACAATGACCACGAAGGGCGTGAAAATGAAAGGCTCTCTAGGCCTCGAGTGCTCTAATACCGTCGGGGTCGGAAAAGAACAAGAGTTGACCAAGGGAGGTCGGATAGGATAGGTGAACGTGAGGAGCCTTGTACAAATAAGTGGAAGGAATGCCAGGACTCAGCTAAGGGCCCCGTGGTCGCCAATCAACGCTCCCAAGTTGAGAGCCCCTGGGGCCCTTTTAGTCGCCTCTAACAACAGGCAGGGGATACCGGAGGTGTTATTCTACCACCCCCACCCACAGGGGAAATTCGAACCCACCATCTTCCGAATGCAAACTCACAGTTACGCGACGCTAACCGCGTGGCCAACCCACTCGGTTGGTATATCGTGACAAGTGTAAAATAGTTATCCGTTAACCATTAATGAAATTTAATGACTCAAACCAACGAAAAAATTTCTGTTATTTTCCATTATTTGAATTCGTAGCTATGTGACATATCTACACATATTGTCACGAATATCATCTTGAGCAGAAATTTCGGGGTGAGCAGCGATCGCTTCGTAGGCCATGGCCCTTCGGGGCTGTTACGCCATGGGGTTTAGTATTTTTTTCTTCTTGTAAGCCTTTGCCCAGTTATTCTGGATTTGGTCCAGATCTACAGCCGGATGCCCTTCCTCATCCCAACCCTCTATTGAAGGATGTAATCATCAGGGCTAGGATTTTGTTGACATGTCATCTTTTAATTGGTTCACAACAGACATAGATAGATAGATAGATAGATAGATAGATAGATAGATAGATAGATAGATAGATAGATAGATAGATAGATAGATAGATAGATAGATGCCTTTATTTTCTGTGGCGAAGTTAGGGCTCTTGGCCCTTTTGTTACACTTAACCACACACACATAATTATTTGTTAATACAATGACACTGATCAACTTAAAATACTAAGAACTACAAATAACACTAATTTTTAAGACAGAAATAAGAATATATACACACAAAGAAGAAAGAAAGAAAGAAAGAAAGAAAGAAAGAAAGAAAGAAAGAAAGAACTGCCTACATAATACAAATTTGAAAAAAAAATTAAGCATTTCAATACACAACGAAAGAAATACGAACGTAAAAATACTAGTAAACTTAATAAAAATATTAAATGAAATTTAACTAATTGTATCCTTACAATACTAGATCTAAGTTAAATACTTTAGTTACTACTAGCTACGTTTAGGCTACTTCTACTTTGTAGATAAAGTACGGATGTTTATATTTTAATTAAATTATCATATTAACCCAATATTTTATTTTATTTTATTTTACAATAATCTAATATTATTTTCACACACAATCACTCGTACAGAAATCCTGATCGTAGTTCCCAAATCGTAGGAATGCTCATTTATTAGGTCATTTTTGTCATGTTTTCCACTTTGTATTTTTAAGTCATTTTCTAAAATTATACGTACCGGGCGAGTTGGCTGTGAGCTTGCATCCGGGAGATAGTAGGTTCGAATCCCACTATCTGCAGCCCTGAAAATGGTTTTCCGTGGTTTCCCATTTTCACACCAGGCAAATGCTGGGGCTGTACCTTAATTAAGGCCACGGCCGCTTCCTTCCTACTCCTAGGCCTTTCCTATCCCATCGTCGCCATAAGACCTATCTGTGTCGGCGCGACGTAAAGCCCCTAGCAAAAAAAAAAAAAATTATACGTCATTATTTGGTAAATTTATGGAATTTATTAGACTATTTTATACTTTTTGAGTCATTTTCTTACATGTTTGAGGATTTTGAAGCATTTATGCGTGTGGTATTGGATATTATCACAACTTTGAGTGAGGATGAAAACGGAGGCTTGAGAATCTTCACAACCCTTTGTCAATCTGGAGACTAAATGAACTTTGTTCACGACTTACTTGTTGGAAATGTCTACTTTCCAGGGGAGACACTTCTAATTGGAGAAGTCTTCCTCGTGAACAGTCGAAAGTTTCTTCTGAACACTCGGAGCAAAGTTCTCTGCGAAACGTAAAGAATTTCACCTTGTTTTCTTGACATGGCAAACGCCCAAAAGCTTATTCAATCAATCATTACTGATCTGCACTTAGGACAGTCGCTCAGGTGGCAGATTCTCTATCTGTTGTTTTCCTAGCCTTTTCTTAAATGATTGCAAAGAAATTGAAATTTCTTGAACATCTCCGTTAGTAAGTTATTCCAGTCCCTAACTCCCTTTTATTATCATGTCTATAACATAAATATAGGCTAAACCAACTCGATTAGTAAATTGATTGTAAAATTTCATTTTAAGATTTATGCCCTTTTTTCAGTTTTCGGATCATTTTACTGGATTTATGCCACCATTTTATAGATTATTTTTAAACATTTTTACGTCATCAAAAGCCTGGCCCTTGTAATCACTATTGTATGTCTTTGCGGTGGTTGGTAGTGTAATGTGATAAGAAGAACTGAAATAAAACATTATTTATGGAGAGTCTCTTGTTTCTTAGTTTCTAATTCCCACTGCAATTTTCATTCGTACTACTGATGAGTTTTTATACCAATGTATAATACATGCCAAACCCATTAGAGAGATTGAAAAAACTAAAAATGCTAACCCTAAGATGTTTCCCCAAGATTTGAGCAGAATCTGTCTCATATTATACCTGAAGAAGAATGAAACTTAACCTAATCTTTAATTAATCCACAAGAGATGATACAATAGCCCTCATTTAAGTGGTATTATTTGGGCGATAAAAATCGTATTCACTCTTACTTAAACTCGACCAACCCTTGCACCTGTTTCTTTCTACAAATTGTCTTCTATAGTTTGTGAATGTAAATGATGAATTGCATGAGATAAACGTGAGCCTGTGGGGATGGGGGAATTGCCTGGGGGGACACAGCGTTTTTAAATGCTAAATCAACCGGTACAAGAACAGTGCCCGCCACACCTGTTTCTAGAGAACATCCTTGCAGCTGCTGTTGCTGTTAGATCCCCTGATCAACGTCCGCCGATAAAGAGACCGCAACTCAATTTTTAAAACGGACATAATTACAGAAAAATGGAATTTGAAACGACATTCATTTCACTAAGTTATTATCAAGATGCCATATTCCTCAATTTGTTAATAACAATATTTAATATCGAAAGACTGTCTAAATGACAGATCAGCGATTAAGTTTAAGAAGTATCACCTTAAAGGAGTCCGGCTCCATGGCTAAATGGTTAGCGTGCTGGGCTTTGGTCACAGGGGTCCCGGGTTCGATTCCCGGCAGGGTCGGGAATTTTAACCTTAATTGGTTGATTTCGCTGACACGGGGGCTGGGTGTATGTGTCGTCTTCATCATCATTTCATCCTCATCATGACGCGCAGGTAGCCTACGGGAGTCAAATCGAAAGATCTGCATCTGGCGAGCCGAACTTGTCCTCGGACACTCCCGGCACTAAAAGCCATACGAGATTTCATTTCTTTTTTCACCTTAAAGGTAAGCTCCTTGACCGATGAAGGAAGGTGAGCTCTTTGAGTGATGAAGGAAGGAAGGTGGAAGAAGAAGACGACGAAGGAAATAATAATAATAATAATAATAATAATAATAATAATAATAATAATAATAATAATAATGTTATTGGCGTTATAACCCACTAACTACGTTTTTACGGTTTTCAGAGACGCTGAGATGCCGGAATTTGGTCCCGCAGGAGTTCCTTTACATGCCAGTAAATCTATCGACACGGGACTGACGTATTTGAACCCCTTCAAATACCACCGGACTGAGCCAGGATCGAACCTGCCAAGTTGGGGTCAGAAGGCCAGCGCCTTAACCGTCTGAGCCACTCATTCGAACAAAAGAAGACGAAGATGAAGAATCCTAATCTAAAATAAGTAGGTCTACATATTTTGTATGTAACGTACAGAGCAGGGATTCTTAACCCGGGGTCCATGGACCCCTTGGAGGTCCGTGGATAGATTTCAGAGTCTATGCAAGTCATGTAAAATTTTAACATTTATATTCTCTGTACCCACGTTTAACGTGAACAGAAAAAGGGTATCGAAACATTTCCAGCAGTCTTCTTCTTCTACCGCTTTTCCCACATTCTGTGAGGTCGCGGTTGCAACCAGTATCGCACATGTGGATTTGGCCCTGTTTTACGGCAATGCCCCATCCGGAGGTATGTAATCACTATGGCGTGTTTCTGTGGTGGTTGGTAGTGTGGTGTGTTATCTGAATATGAAGAGGAGAGTGTTGGGACAAACACAAACAACCAGTCACCGAGCCAGAAGAATCAATCACACGCGATTAAAATCGCCAACCCGGCCGTGAATCGAAATCGGGACCCTCTGAACCGAAGGCCTCAACGCTAACCATTCAGCCAAGGAGACGGACTGAAAAATGTCTAGCCTATTATTATTATTATTATTATTATTATTATTATTATTATTATTATTATTATTATTATTATTATTATTAATCTGCTTACCCTCCACGTTCGATTTTTTCCCTCGGACTCAGCGAAGGATCCCACCTCTACCGCCTCAAGGGCAGTGTCCTGGAGCTTCAGACTTTGGGTCGGGGATACAACTGGGGAGAATGACCAGTACCTCACCCAGGCTGCCTCACCTGCTATGCTGAACAGGGGCCTTGTGGAGGGATGGGAAGATTAGATGGGACAGGCAAGGAAGGGGGAAGGAAGCGGCCGTGGCCGTAAGTTAGGTACCATCCCGGCATTTGCCTGGAGGAGAAGTGGGAAAGCACGGAAAACCACTTCCAGGATGGCTGAGGTGGGAATCGAACCCACCTCTACTCAGTTGACCTTCCGAGGCTGAGTGGACCCCGTTCCAAACCTCGCACCACTTTTCAAATTTCGTGGCAGAGCCGGGTTAGGCAACTGATCACACTAACCACTTCACCACAGAGGCGAACATTATTATTATTATTATTATAAAGCATTACAGTTAAATGGCTGTGTGTGTTGTGATTCCGTTTGCCACTGCTGTACTGTATTGCTTGTGATTATGACATCCGAAATGGGGAGCAACGTTGATGAGATCATCTTGCTTCCTGACAGCCATTTCTTCGCCCACTCTCTTCTCCCCCACCCCCCTGGTTTCATTGGGAATAATTTCTTATAGTTCGTCAAAAAGGGAGCTATCAATCGTCACTGATAAGTAGCAGCGCAGAGGTTGCCTTGAGAAGGACGTTCTGAAATATCCTGAAAAATGTTTGCTTGTTTGTCGTTTGCCTCTTCGGAAGGTGCGAGGGAGTAAGAAATATAATGTACTCAAAAACGTAAACACTGGAATAAAATTATATCATTAGAGTAAAGGATGATTGCAAAGCTCTGATTTTCACGTGGATGTGCTTTGGGCTGCGGACTGTCCGGAACAGTAGCGACGATTGGGAATTGGAAGTGGAGGGGGGGGGGGGAGCAAAAATGTACAGAATATAGAAAGTATCCGGGTTTGTGAGAATGTAGTGGTCAGGTGTGGGGGTATATACATTAAAACTGAAAGAAAAAAGGCTAAAAAATTGTAAGTTTTTGAAGCTCTCTGAGCGAATTTTGACAGAGGTAAGATTTTGATTCAATAACATACAATAAAACTTTCAACAAAGAAAAAATATTACCCGGAGGCCCGGGTTCGATTCCCGGTTCTGCCACGAAATTTGAAAAGTAGTACGAGGGCTGGAATGGGGTCCACTCAGCCTCGGAAGGTCAACTGAAAAAGGTGGGTTCGATTCCCACCTCAGCCATCCTGGAAGTGGTTTTCCGTGGTTTCCCACGTCTCCTTCAGGCAAATGCCAGGATGGTACCTAACTTAAGGTCACGGCCGCTTCCTTCCCTCTTCCTTGTCTATCCCTTCCAATCTTCCCATCACCCCGAAAGGCCACTGTCCAGCATAGCAGGTGAGGCCGCCTGGGCGAGGTACTGGTCACCCTCCCAGTTGTATTGTAAGGTGGTAATGTTTTGTCGAATTCAAACTGAGAGAAGCCGCTTAAAATTATTTAAGAAAAATGCTCTGATTATTACTGTTATTATTACTATGTGCAAACGGAAATGAAAACTCCCTTGCATTCCTTCTTATTTAATTTAACCTTTCAAATCTAGCCTGTTTATAATCCTACAATAGTTTGGTTTGAATGAAAACGCGAGGCGTTCGAAGGTACACTATATATTTTAATCTTTCAAACGTTGTACAATACAATCAATAATGCAGCTATACAAATACTACACAAAAATAATTGTGCACTATACAAATATGCACAATTGAATGTAATTC
This sequence comes from Anabrus simplex, assembly GCF_040414725.1. NCBI lineage: Eukaryota > Metazoa > Arthropoda > Insecta > Orthoptera > Tettigoniidae > Anabrus > Anabrus simplex. The sequence goes on along the minus strand of NC_090270.1, from coordinate 134,017,770 downwards.
CTAATTTGATTATGTTGTATTTAAAAGTAAATCTTTTTCTTAGAATCTGCTTTACGTCGCGCCAACACAGATATGTCTTATGGTGACGATGGGTTAGGAAAGGCCTAGGAGTTGGAAGGAAGCGGCCGTGGCCTTAATTAAGGTGCAGCCCCAGCCTTTTCCTGATGTGAAAATGAGAAATAATTGAAAATCATATTCAGGGCGGCCGACAGTGGGATTCAAACCCACTATCTCCCGGATGCAAGCTCAAAGCCACGCGTCCCTAACCTCACGTCAACTCGCCCGGTCCTAGATTGATTAAGCTCTGTTTATCACTTAATGCGTTTAAAAAAATATCTTATTTAACAGTGTATTATAGGCTAAACGATTTAATTTAACTTAAAAATAAGTATCTACCAATTAGAAGTAAAGATAGTAGTAAATACAATATTTAACTTTGCTCTAGTACAGCAAGAATTAGTTAAATATTTAATATTTTTATTAGTAGTATTTTTTACTTTTGCATTTCTTTGAGTTGTAATGGTTCAAATCCCGTTACAAGCATTCATTTGTATTATTATTATTATTATTATTATTATTATTATTATTATTATTATTATTATTATTATTACCGTGTTTTTGCGGTAGTTAGAGGTGAAAGAAGGTGCGGGTGTGAACGGGTCTCAAGCTACGAAATTAGAGTTCATGTAAAATTAACAAGGTTATATTTTCTTTTCAAAATAAAGAAATAACAAGCATGGCAGGTACAGAGTAGCAAGTCAACAAAATGTAGTTACAATATTTACCGGATTTGGGCTTCGCGCCCCGGCTTCACAATTCTTGGGCAATCAGCCCAACCTTACTCCAAAATAAGTTTTAACAGAGGGGCAGAAAACCCAATTCATGCTCAGGAGCACTTGCTCCAAATTACACAGAAAAGCCTCCTCGAGGCATACAACACTCAATTTTCAAGAAAGAGCCACTCGCTCTCAAACTTTAAGCCTCTCAAAGGCCACACCAAACTCCACCTTCAAGTTGTCCTCTCAGGACATAGACACAGGGGTAAAATACCCAACCTACTGAGGTCTATTAAGTGAGAAAAAGATTAATTACATGACCTCTAAAATAACAATTTGAGAGGAGGCGAACTTGCGCTCCTAATACACTTTGTTTAAAACCTACTTGGCACTAGGCCGTTAATACAAGGGCTAATCCCATACTAAAGAGGTGACTTAAGAAAGAAACAATTTACATTACGTTAAAGAAGAATAGGTTGAGAAAAATAAGTTCACCTCAAAACAATATGAGTGGGAGCTCGAGAGGGTTAAGCACTCTCTATCCCGATATGCAGTTTAAAGATAGAATAGATACCAAGGGTCTTTACATTTTAAGGAAGGTTACATTATGGAAAAACTTCGGACCCGCCCCGAGAGTTAAACTGCTGAGCTAGCAAAGAAAGAAGTTATTAATCGGCCATTACCTTGTTGTTGACCGCTGCCGAAGAAAGAGGCGCTTCCCGCCCCCTGCTATGTACTTTACACACTGAAAGATGGTACAGAAGTGGCGCAGAGACCCAAAAATCAGCAGTTTATATACTCTCGCGGAAAGTTCGAGGCGTTTCAGGGAAGAAAACACCCGCCCACAATCACTTTATTGGTTAGGGATAAGCAGCATATTCAAGTTGGGGGAAGATACACCAGATTGGTCAGAAATTAATTAAAGAAATTCGGGATTGGCTAAATACAAAACAAGGGGAAAGAGAGGGGTATACAGCCAACTTAAACAATAACAGAATTTTTTTTAACAAGAAACAAACTTTTGAAATAAAAATTTATCCAAAAAATAGTTCTTTCACATCGCACTAGGGTGCACCATTGTAGTTTTTCAGTAGTGTCCTCTAGAAGAGAAAGTTCACACTTCTTACTACCGGTAAAACAAAAATACATCAAAAGTGGCACAGTTCAAAAACTCCAAACTTTCCACGTAGTGACATCTTCTGAGAAACTTGAAAATTAATACCGTCAATAAAGTTCAGACTTCCTCCAGCAGAGGAGTTTCAACTGGCGCACATTTTAAATTAGCGGCGTGGAGGTGTTACCGCCCGGTACAGACCTCTCCCCCCAAAAGTTCCTCCAGGGGTGACACATGCAATTTGTTTGGAAACAAGGTCCAAGTTTTGATGTTGATATGGAGATTAATTGCAGAAGTATTTATAAGATTTTCTTAATTTGGTTTGATTCAGTTTCAAAATTTTTGTTGTAACTGGTGAAGTAAAGTCTTTATGTTTGTAGAAGTTTAATTCAGAAGGAAAACTTTAGTTTTTAAAGTTGAGGAAAATTTTCTAAGTCCACCAAATATTGCAGTAGAATACCCAAGAAAAGGTAGTAAAGTTGAACTGGAATGTCCATATAGCTGGATATGTACTTCAAACGTTGATGATTTTAACGGCCAGACCAGCCGCCACTGCTTGCGTTCAGATGAGGCCGCCCGGGCCCCTCAAGTACCCTGAGATACCGCTCGCCCGCACTATGAGGGGAGCAGAGGTGTAGAAGCACGCCGCGCCCGCGGTGAACATATACAGGCTGCGGGCCAGTAGCAGGTCGTGCGCCGCACATCGGCCTTGGCCGGGAGGAGAGCTCCGGCTCGCCGTGCACATGTCGTCCTCGCTGGGGTCGAGGGGGCCCTTCCTCTATCCCAGTCGCGGCACGGCGCCGCGCGGCTGCGGGGGCACTGAAACATTAAAGCTAGGCGGCAGAATTTGTTGGACCATCATCTTTTTTTTTTTTGAGGGCACAGGCTTTGTGGAGAGGTTGAGGGGCCAGCGGCGTGCAGATATCCATGGCATTAAATAAGCCACTGTGTAGAGTGGAGCAGGAGACGGGAGCGTGGTAATGGCCGTGGCAAGGACAGGATGGCAGTTTAACGGTTCGGGGCAGGTTTTACAAAAATGCTTACATATAAAACAAAATATTATAGAAGGGGCAGAAAGCCTTAAAAGTGAAACTCAAAAAAAATATAACCTTCATATTCCTTTCAAGATAATATGAGGCAAGTTAGCACAGCAATTATACAGGTTTCACCTGCGACAGGTGAACCCTAAATATCCTCTCGGTGGCTGGATTGCTTAATAACAACGTAACCGGCGTAAGGAAATCGAGAATGACACACGGCCCATGAAATCTGGGGGCAAGCTTGCCCGCGGGAACAAAATTCTTGACCATTACCTGGTCACCTACCTTCAAATGGGTGGGTCTCCGTCCACGATCATACCTTTCCCTAACCTTTTCATGAGACACTTTAAGATTGGCTTTAGCCTTCTTCCAAAGATCTTTAATGTTATCCGGATCTATTGTCTCAGGTAGAATGTCACTCAGAGACCAGAGGTTAGAGAACGGCGTGTTGGGAACAAACTTGAACATCAAAGAGGCTGGAGTAAATTTATGTGATTCATGAACCGCCGAATTCAAAGCAAAAGCTAACCAATGCAGGGACGTGTCCCACCTGGAATGATCTTCATGATGATAGGCAATAAGCGCGGACCTGAGATTACGGTTAACCCGTTCAGCCAGAGATGGTTGAGGGTAATAAGCAGAAGTAGTCACATGAGAGATGGACAGGTCAAAGCAGAATTTACGAAAAAGATTTGATGTAAACGCCTTAGCATTATCAGACACAATATATTGGCACGGACCAAAAGAAGCAAAAATTGAATTTAGGCAAGTAATGGTGGACTGGGCGGTAGCCAGCTTAGTCGGAAATAACCAGGAAAATCTTGTAAAACCATCTACGCATACAAAGATGAACTTGTTAGCATTTCCCTTCGACTGGGGGAAGGGTCCTACATAATCAATATACAGGCGTTCCATGGGGCGCGACGCTTGATGAGAAGACAAAAGGCCTACCTTGGTGGACATGGTTGGTTTACTGAGCAAACAAGATTTACAAGCTTTTACTAGTTCACGGATTTCACCGTCCATACCCTTCCAGATGAACCTTTCACGAATCTTTTCACGAGTTTTAAAGATTCCAAGATGCCCCCCTAATGGGGTCTCATGATAGTACTTGAAGATCATAGGCACAAGAACAGCTGGAACGACAACCTTCATCATCTTATCATGCCTCGAAGGGCAACATAGAACACCATTCCTCAGAACATAAGGGACAACATGTTCCCCAGAAGAAAGGGTTTCCATTATCGGAGCCAGAGTCGGATCTTCACGTTGGTATTTCTCGATATCCCTAAAGAGCATGGGAGCATCTGTTAAGATGGCATTAACACCAGATCGTATGGACTCGGGAGGTGATGAACTGTCGACCGGTTCGTGGGTCTCGACGTCGATGGAAAACATACGGCTGAGTCCATCAGCAACAACATTTTCGGTACCTCTGATATGCCTGACATCGAATTGGAAGGCAGAAATTCGGATGGCCCAACGGGCTATACGACCAGTACGACGCGGCCTACCTAAGACCCAGCTTAAGGCTTGATTATCTGTCTCCAGGTCGAATTTGACATGTTCCAGATAGAGACGGAACTTCTCTAAGGCAAATAAGACTGCCAACCCTTCGAGCTCATAGATAGAATACTTGGCTTCTTGAGCCGATAGAGTCCTAGATGCACAGGCGATGGGTCGCCTCCCTAGTTCAGTCTCTTGAAGAAGGACTGCAGCAACTGCTGACGACGACGCGTCAGTTTGGACGATGAATTTCTTCGAGAAATCAGGCATAGCAAGTACAGGGGCATTACAGAGAGGTAATTTAAGATCTTCAAAAGCGGCTTGTTGAGAAGGTCCCCACTCGAATTTGATGCCTTTCCTACGAAAAAGGTTCAAGGGCGCCGCTCTATTAGCGAAGTTAGGAATGAACTTCCTGAAGAAATTCACCATACCAATGAACCTGGCAATACCTTTGATGTCCTTGGGAGGTTTAAAATCACGGATGGCCTGTGTTCTAGAATGATCGACTGCAACACCATCAGGTGACACAATATGCCCTAGAAATGACATAGAGGGCTTAGCAAAGGCAACCTTGGACAACTTGACAGTTAACCCAGCCTTACGAAGGCGATTGAGAACTTCTTGCAGATGATCTAGATGTTCTTCAAAGGTCTCCGAAAATACGACGACATCATCCAAGTAGTGATACAAGTACTCAAATTTGATGTCGGAGAAGACCCTATCTAGCAGCCTAGTGAGTACAGCTGCTCCCGTGGGGAGCCCGAAAGGCACGCGGTTGTATTCGTATAAATTCCAGTCCGTGGCAAACGCTGTAAGATGTTTAGACTCTTCCGCAAGGGGAATTTGATTGTAGGCTTGATTCAAATCCAAGATGGTGAAGAACTTGGCCTTACGGAACCATGAAAAACAAGAATGAAGGTCAGGAAGGGGCACAGATTGTAACACCACCTTCCGATTGAGAGCCCTATAATCAATGACAGGCCTGAAGCCCCCTTGGGGTTTCGGGACTAGAAAAATAGGTGACGAATACGCCGACTTAGAGGGCCTAATAATACCATCCTTCAACATCTGATCGATGATTTCTTTCAGAGCCTTCATTTTAGGTGGAGATAGCCTATAAGGTGGAAAACGGACAGGAATTGAATCCGTGACCTCAATTTTGTATTCAATAAGGTCAGTAACACCAAGAGTATCAGAGAACACCTCTGGAATGACTGACATAATTTACGAATACTATCAGCCTGCTCCTCAGGTAGATGTCTAAGGTCTAACAACATCTCATCCTGGGTAGGCGAAATAGATGAACATGATACAGAATTACACTTTAACAAGGGAATTTTACAATTGGACGCAAATTTGAATGTGCACGACTTACTCTGAAGATCGAGCACGAGACCAGTGTGAGAAATGAAGTCAGCTCCCAATATGATGGGGCAAGACAGGTGCTTAGCCACAAACAATTTGATTTTCCATGTAAATTTAAAAATACGAATTTTGACATTTACAGAACCTAGGATTTCCAATGGAGATGAATTAGCCGAAACATATTGAACAGGAGATGAGACATAGTCAGGTAGTTTACAAACAGATTTCAATTTAGAATACCATTCAGCCGAAATAATCGAACAAACACTGTCTGAATCTAAAAGAGCTGTTACAGGTTCATTATTTAACTCAAGTTTGAGAAAAGGGACCGGTGCGGGGGTATACGCCGCAATCCTAAGACACTCTTTGGGGCATTCAAAAGATAGATTTGCAAATTGAACATTCCCTGAATTTACGACCTGTTTGCCAGGGGCTGAGCCTCGGGAAGATGGATTAGTCGACTCAGCCGAAGCCACTAGTCACTTTTGATTGTTGTTGGAAGTTGCACCTGAAGTTGAGCAGGAGGGGGTGCTATTCGAATTGGGACAATTCTTGGCGATATGTGAGAAAGCCCCACATTTAAAACAGCCTTGTGATGAACCAGTTCCATTCCTTGTCCCACTAGATTTGAGCAATGGGCACTTGTTCCGAAGATGGTCGGGCGACCCGCAAGCATAGCATTTACGAGGTGTGACTGGTCGGCGAGGAGGAGGAGGCCGAGGATTACCAAAAGAAGGAGGAGGTTCTTTCGCGACACGCAAAGAATCGGCGTATCTAACTCCTTCCGCTGAGACGGCCAATGCTTCAAGTTCAGAGAAGGTTTGCGGGCACGCCGCGAAACACAAATATGACCTATAGGATGGTGAAATTCCTTCTACAATAGCCTGTACAATCTGATCTGCAGGAAAATGAAGGGCAAACACCCTAGTATAGAATTTAATATCTTGGATGAAGTCTGCTAAATTTTCATCCAAACGCTGTACACGATAATAGTACTTCTGAATAAGGGAGGACCTGACCCTAGCCGGGATGAAGTTAGCTAACAAGTGGGCGTGGAAATCCTCAATAGATGATTGCTCGGTAATGGCTCTTACTATTTTGTCTGAGAGAATACCAATTGCATAGGGATAGATGATTTGCAAAATCTGACATGGGGAAAGAGAAAACACAAGGGCATGATCCTGAAATTCAACTAGAAATCTTAAAAATGAAATTACGTCACTGGTGGTATTAACGGAAAACTTAGAGATACCTCTGAGCAACATTGCCAATGGATGAGGCAAGCTGCTAAACCCGGGTGACATAGTAGGTAAAGGTTTCAGTGGCAAGGAAGTTAATTCAGAACGTATATTATTCAACGATGCACGGCGTTCAGACTCGTTGTCCAATGGGGCAGAGATAGTTTGAGCAGCAACGGTTATCCTACTGGCTTCTCCCTTAGGAGGCTCTTCCTCGCTACCTACATTCATCGTGGTGGGTTGATCAATTTTGGGAGGAACTTCCCCAGTTAACAATTGAGTGACCTTGCTAGATAATTCAGAAATACTTTCAAGCAACGTACTAGCTTCCTTCCTCTGAACGTCATTCAGCTTCAGAGACAACAGATCGTTAACTCTATTTGAAAAATGATATAGCCTGGCTTGCACGCGCTTAATTTGATTAGGAGAAGGATCATTTTCGTCAAAAAAAAACTAACTACCGATGCTAGCCCAGTAGTATTCTCGGTGATTGTGGAAAGAGAGTCGTCAATTTCTTTCTCTCCCAAATTGGGGATGGAAATGGGCAAATCAAGGGACTCTCTAAGCTTGTTGGTGTCTATCGCAACCGTGCCTCCAGATTGCACATTTCGGATAGTTAACTCATAGATCAACTCCTCCTTGCGCAAATAGTTAAGATGGAGAACATCGCGAGGGCCGGGCATGATGACAGAACAATTTTGAAACAGGAAAGATCAAAAATTCCAGCAACTGAGAAAATTGTTAGAGTTTGAATCAAAGCAATGTTTAGCCGTCAAAAGAGGCTAAATTGAGACCCATTCAACCACGCTCTGCTACCACTTGTTACCGTGTTTTTGCGGTAGTTAGAGGTGAAAGAAGGTGCGGGTGTGAACGGGTCTCAAGCTACGAAATTAGAGTTCATGTAAAATTAACAAGGTTATATTTTCTTTTCAAAATAAAGAAATAACAAGCATGGCAGGTACAGAGTAGCAAGTCAACAAAATGTAGTTACAATATTTACCGGATTTGGGCTTCGCGCCCCGGCTTCACAATTCTTGGGCAATCAGCCCAACCTTACTCCAAAATAAGTTTTAACAGAGGGGCAGAAAACCCAATTCATGCTCAGGAGCACTTGCTCCAAATTACACAGAAAAGCCTCCTCGAGGCATACAACACTCAATTTTCAAGAAAGAGCCACTCGCTCTCAAACTTTAAGCCTCTCAAAGGCCACACCAAACTCCACCTTCAAGTTGTCCTCTCAGGACATAGACACAGGGGTAAAATACCCAACCTACTGAGGTCTATTAAGTGAGAAAAAGATTAATTACATGACCTCTAAAATAACAATTTGAGAGGAGGCGAACTTGCGCTCCTAATACACTTTGTTTAAAACCTACTTGGCACTAGGCCGTTAATACAAGGGCTAATCCCATACTAAAGAGGTGACTTAAGAAAGAAACAATTTACATTACGTTAAAGAAGAATAGGTTGAGAAAAATAAGTTCACCTCAAAACAATATGAGTGGGAGCTCGAGAGGGTTAAGCACTCTCTATCCCGATATGCAGTTTAAAGATAGAATAGATACCAAGGGTCTTTACATTTTAAGGAAGGTTACATTATGGAAAAACTTCGGACCCGCCCCGAGAGTTAAACTGCTGAGCTAGCAAAGAAAGAAGTTATTAATCGGCCATTACCTTGTTGTTGACCGCTGCCGAAGAAAGAGGCGCTTCCCGCCCCCTGCTATGTACTTTACACACTGAAAGATGGTACAGAAGTGGCGCAGAGACCCAAAAATCAGCAGTTTATATACTCTCGCGGAAAGTTCGAGGCGTTTCAGGGAAGAAAACACCCGCCCACAATCACTTTATTGGTTAGGGATAAGCAGCATATTCAAGTTGGGGGAAGATACATCAGATTGGTCAGAAATTAATTAAAGAAATTCGGGATTGGCTAAATACAAAACAAGGGGAAAGAGAGGGGTATACAGCCAACTTAAACAATAACAGAAATTTTTTTTAACAAGAAACAAACTTTTGAAATAAAAATTTCTCCAAAAAATAGTTCTTTCACATCGCACTAGGGTGCACCATTGTAGTTTTTCAGTAGTGTCCTCTAGAAGAGAAAGTTCACACTTCTTACTACCGGTAAAACAAAAATACATCAAAAGTGGCACAGTTCAAAAACTCCAAACTTTCCACGTAGTGACATCTTCTGAGAAACTTGAAAATTAATACCGTCAATAAAGTTCAGACTTCCTCCAGCAGAGGAGTTTCAACTGGCGCACATTTTAAATTAGCGGCGTGGAGGTGTACCGCCCGGTACAATTATTATTATTATTATTATTATTATTATTATTATTATTATTATTATTATTATTATTATTATTATTATTATTATTATTATTATATCTGTATTGTTATTGTAATTATTATTGTTTTTTGATTCAATTCTATAATCTAAATCGCTCTGTATTAATTAATTATCGCTTGCTTTATTGTATGTATGTATGTATGTATGTATGTATGTATGTATGTATGTATGTATGTATGTATGTATGTATGTATGTATGTATGTATGTATGTATGTATGTATGTATGTATGTATATTAGCATCAAAATAATGTAAAATAAGACTAACTGCCTAGTATCAGATATGGCTATGTTTTGTGAAACCTTTTGAGATTGCAACATATGGTACAACACTGTTACAGTAACAGTCGAGTCATCGCTCTGCCATTGTACGCATTTAGCGATGAGATCATATTTAGGGAGTCCCTTGTTGGCCTGAGTCTGTTTCAACATAATATGTAAAATTTGTAGCTGGGTGGGAGCGACATCATAGTTTTTTTTTTTTTTTTTTTTTTTGAGATTACGTAGGTGTGACAACTAGTGTCTATATATACAAGGACCAGTCTTCTATAGAGTCAGTCAGATGGATGGAGCCTTGGTCGATTGATAGTCAATTGGATGGAGAGACCTCAGTCGGTCAGTCAGTTGGATAGTGCAGTTGGTTGGAAGTAGTTGGTTGGACGGAGATGAATGGAGAGACTTGCCATGAAGTCAATTGGAGTTAATTGGAAGGAGACGAATGGGTAACAGTGATATGGATACGTAATCGTCAGTGACCAAATGGATTATATGTTCGGAGTGTGTTTCGTGCATCTGTTCGGTCGAGTTCTTGTGTCAGTTTGGTGACAGCCGAATATTGAGTCGCCGTAATGCAAATTAACAGTTATCAGTGAATTACTTGTAATTGTGAAGTGTAAATATAACTTCAAGCCATGCTATATCTCGTTTGTGAAACTAAAAGGATACATCAACAAATCAGGCTTGAGATACCTACGTCTGTTACCAACTCAAAGGAATACGTCGTAATAACACTCAAAGTGTTAGAAGTACAGCCAAGTGAACAGTGAGGGATAAATGTCTTGTACAATTTTTAAATGTCCGGTCAAGAGGATTTCAAATTTAATGCCTACAGTTTCCTTCAGTTGTAATGTCAGAGTTTTATATTCTCTTTTGAATTATCGCAGCAAATCTCACTCGTTAAAGTTAATTTTTAAAGAATAGATTTGTTTAGTATCTAATATAATTGATTGTTTCATTTATATAGTAGATCAGATAACCTCACATTTTAATGGGGAAACCGAACGCCAATTTCCTTTTCCCAGACCAAACCAAACCAAACCCCACGACACTTAACGCCCCTTGAAAGGGCACTGGCCTGCCCAGCAACCACTGCCCAACCCGAAGGCCTGCAGATTACGAGGTGTGGTGTGGTCAGCACGACGCATCCTCTCGGCCGTTATTCTGGACTTTCGAGACCGGGGCCACCATCCCACCGTCAGATAGCTCCTCAATTCTAATCACGTAGGCTGAGTGAACCTCAAACCAGCCCTCAGGTCGAGAGAAAAATCTCCGATCTAGCCGGGAATCGAACCCGGGGCTCCGGGCGAGAGGCAGGCACGCTACCCCTACACCACGGGGCCGGCTCCGTTTTCCCAGAACCTATATGTTATGCTGTCAAAATAAGCTTATTACCTCAAGCCCTAGAGATATTCAAGACTCTCATTCTATTATCGTTATATCTATTTGTAGATGGCGCCCATCAACTATTGTATGTGTAAGTAATCAGGTAAGTACTAAGTGTGAGTAGATAGTCCGACGATTGAGCATTTTATTTTATGAATATTTTAATATTGTTTTAATTCAGTTTCATATTTTAAAATCAGATTGAGGATTAGTCACAGAGTTATTGTATTGAAGTTAATATTTTTCAAATCTGTATTGTGTAGTCAGTTCCTTTTGTGTGTGTGTGTGTGTTTTCATACGTTTGTCTTAAACATTAGTGTTTTTGTAGTTCTTAGTATTTTAAGTTTGTCAGTTTCATAGTAAGTATGTATGTATGTATGTATGTATGTATGTATGTATGTATGTATGTATGTATGTATGTATGTATGTATGTATGTATGTATGTATGTATGTTGGGTATTCACCCCGAAGGCTGGTATGATCCTCAGAGATCTGCCAACAGCTATAACAATAGCCTAGGCGTCAGTAAAGAGGCATACTGGGGAAATGAGGAGAGAGGTAGTTGCCCGTTGCTTTCCGTACTGAGCCAGAAGTTGCTATTACATATCAGTCTACCAAGCCTACTGAAATACATGCACCAACCGACCCCATAAGCGATATTTTCACACCATTCATAACAGGGTCTGGCTGCATAAGGAATGGTATTACTAGCATCGCTCATACCTCGGTCACTTTCATATTGTCAGAGCCAAGGATGAGACTGAGACAGGTCAATGAAAGTAACTAGCCCATACCAGAAGACATAGCGCACTGTAAACACTACATCTCACCAGCAAAGGGATAGTTTAGGCTATGTGGATGTGGTTAAATGTAAGAGAGGACCAGGAGTTCTAACTTCGCCACGGAAAATAAAGCGTTCACATATCTCACTTCATACCCGAGCCCGTAGAGAAATGGGACAACGGTTGGACAAACATAGGCCTACAAGTATTATCTGATCCTGTAACAATTAAGAAGGGGGTCCCACAGCGCAGTATTATTGAACATTTATGTTTTCTTATACGTATGTGAATGATATGAGTAAAAAACTGGAATAACACATCAGGTGTTTTGCTGATGATGTTATACTGTATCGAGTAGTAAATAAGTTACAGGATTGAGAGCGACTGCAAAATGACCTCGACAGTATTGCGAGACGACACAGCAGACAATGGTGTAATAGTAAACAGCACAACGGGATGAAGTCAGGTTGTAAGTTTCACCTCTCAGTGGAGTGAATGTACCTCACAGGGATCGCTGTGAGTACTTAACGGTTAGTAAAAGGAAATATCTTAGAAAGGTGAGGACATTAATCACGAACGATCGGCGATTAACTGTGCGCATAATAGCGGATGAACTGCAGATTAACCGTGAATCCGTGCCACAAATCGTCACCCAGAAGTTAGGGAGAGGAAAACGTGTTCTCGTCTTGTGCCACATCACTTGACTGACGATCAGAAGCAGGCACGTTTAGAGGCTTCACAGGATTTTGTCGAAACGGCGGATGCGACACCAAATTTCTTGAACTGTATTGTCACTGAGGATGTAACCTGGTGTCTTAGGTACGACCCTCAAACGAAACAGCAAAGCATGGAATGGCGTTCTCCGGGATCTCCTTGTTGGAAAAGGTCAGAGCCGAAAAGTCACGCATCAAAACGATGCTCACTACCTTTTACGATAGTCAAGGCATTATCCATAAGGAATTCCTACTTGAGGAAACGACAATGAATACTGCACGGTACATTGAAATTTTGACCCGTTTCATAAAACGTCTACACGTACGCACAACAAGGTTCATGGTTTTTTGTCCATGACAACGCTCGCCCACACACAGCCAATATCGTCAAACAGTTCATGGCAAAAAAGGGGGTGGTGCAACTTGAACATCCCCCATACTCGCCAGATCTCAATCCTCCAGACTTCTTCCTATTCCCACGACTCAAACTCGCTTTGAATGAAAAGAGATTTCTGACATCCAACGAAACCTGACGAGGCTTTTGGACACCATCCCAAAGGAAGCCTTCTTGCAAAGTTTCCAGGACATGTATCGCCGATCTCAGCAGTGCATAGTTATGGGAGGGGACTATTTCGAAGGACAGTAAGGTCACTGCCATCTATGTTCATCTATGTTGATATTACAGGACTATTCACCGAACTTTTCTGTCACAAGTTGTATACTGTAGAAACCCCTGGTCATTAGCTTCCATGCTTTAATTTGCCTTGTGGGTTGGGGCAGTACAATAACACCCACCATATCTCCTGCGTGTCGTAAGAGGCGACTATAAGGGGCTCCAGGGACCCTTAACTTAGGAGCGTGGGTTGGCGACCACGGGGGCTTTAGCTGAGCCCTGGCATGCTTGTGTCATGCTCTTCACTTTCATCTCTCCTACCCGATCTCATTTGATCAACTCTTGTTCATTTCAGACCCCGTCTGTATTAGGCCACGAGGTCTAGCAGGTCTTTCATTTTCACGTCCGTCGTGGCCCTTGTCTTTCTTTGGCCGATACCTTCATTTTTCTAATTGATGGATCCGTTCTATTTTTTCCCCTCTGATTAGTGTAATCAGAGGATGATTGCCCAGTTGTACGTCCTCTTAAAACAATATTCACCCCCACCCTTGTGACAACAATGGTGCGGCACTACATTCTCTATGCGGTCCGTCCTTAATGTTATATGTGGTGGCTGCAATAATATCTTGACTATGCGAAGTAGCTCCTATGGGAAGAGCTTTCGCATTACTGGCCATCCGCATGATCGTTTGCAAGACTACTTGTTATTTCTTTATTCTCTCTCGACCGCGCGTCAACATTTCTGTTTTATTTTATTAACTTCTCCATTTTCTACCTTGAAAGCCTAGCAGGCGGCCATGGACCGGAGGTGACAGTGGCTCTTGCGCGCCGGGGATGTCTTGGTATGACGGGTATGACCGCGACAGAGTAACGAGTGCCGAAAGGAGATATGGGATTGCCTGGTGGGTTTAGGAAGGTTTCTCATAACTTCTCCTGTACGGAGGGGTGGAAGTAGCTGGCAGAAGACTAGCCTTTGCAGCTCAAGTTATTCTGTACCCTTGTACTAGGCTATGTTCCTGCATTAGTTCTCACGTGTCGGTCATTTGTGCAAACAGGTAGGTCACACGGGCTGTGAGGCGAACGTCGGAGCCTCACGCCCCCCCCCCCCCAAGAAAAAGACATGTACTAACACAACTCTATTCTCTTTATCTCACCTTGAAAGAGGTAAACCTTGTCGAGCAGGGCTGAGTGATGCCCATCCGACCAGGCCTCCAGAGATGTCCATCTCTTCGGATCGTTGACGAAGCGCCAGGATGGTAAGCAATTGAACGTCATGACGTGGCTCAGATACTGGAAACAGATTTCTTGCTTGCCAACATCGATGTCTTGGTGTAGAGGAACAAGTGCTTGGATAAGAATAATGAGTATGTTGAATAGTTATGTGTATCAGTGTTCTACAACAATGCATTAGTTTATTTACCTGTAAAATAACATTTATCCGTGCAAGATCTTGTTTCCTTATTTTTTTCAAGGTACCGTACATATAAAGTTATAACGGATAGTGCCCGTTGTCGTTGAAGGGTCTGCCTTACAAAGGCTGCACCACTCTTAGTAATAAGCCATACAAAATACACCATGGGGAGTACAAAATTACCTGTACTTGCGGCAAGGTATACGTTGGTCAAACATGCCGGATCCGTTGGCACTCGTATCAAGAAACACAAACGTAATATCCGTCTCAACCAGCCAGACAAATCAGCAATAGCTGACCACGCCCTATCAACGGGTCATGATGTCGCGTTCCAAGATGTTCGACTGCTACGGAAATGTTTTCATTCCTTCCTTTAAGGAGGAGGCGGGCCTCTTAGACGGCGACGCCGTCACTTAGGCAGGATATGTCTTGCCGGTGAAGGAGATGCTTGGAGAAAGTGAGGGGGTTGGCGTTCGTGGTCTATAATAGGAACTGTCTCAGCATTCGTCTTAATGCAGGAGAATGGAAAACCACGGAAAACCATTCTTAGAACAGCCGAAGTTGGGGACCAGCCCATCTCCGTCTCCCGAATACAGAGGCGTAGAGCCACGGTACAGCCGTGGCCATCCCTCCTCTGTTCAGTTGGTCGGTCGGAGTGCAGGGATGTCGGACCACACGTGGACTCAGACTCACCCTGCATCCGCCGATCAGATGTTCGATCTCTTACCCACACTAAACACTACAGGTAGTAGTGGCGATTGGGAATTGAGGGAAACAAGTTTACAGACAACAAAAAGTACCCGGATTTGCGGGGGCGGGGGTATATAGATCAAAACTTTAATAAAAACCAAAAAGGCTACAAAATTTTAAGTTTTCCGATGCTCTCTGAGCAAATTTCGACAGAGAGGTTAAGGCTGACAGTTTACCAACTTAAGTGCAGTAATAATAGTTTCTTGAGATTTTGATTCAATACCATACTATAAAACTTTCACCAAATGAACAATATTACACATGTATTACAATTAAATACAATTATACAATTTAAAATAATTTAGCATTTGACTACACACTAAGAAACCAACAGACACTAAAGAGACTGCCAGACTGACGAATGCGCATGGCAAGCGGGTGAATCATACCTTAGTGTCCATGACCTTGGCAAAAAATATACCCCTGCTACCCTTCCTCACAAATTACAGTATACTAACTTACACGTTGCTGCGCGAGTCTCCGCACTTGCTGTGGTGCTATGCAAATCGACTAGCCGCGACGAACGATATTTTGTGCGTATTTTCACTAATAATTTTGTTAATAATTAAAGAAATTAAACGAAATATTTACCTGATAAGACAACAGGGCTTGTACAAATTGCTGTTTTTAAAAAATAATTCCTAGTTTCAGCTGGCTAAAATGGAATAAAAATGTAAGGTGTTCTCCACTAAGTACCCCCCAGCCCCCCCCCCCCCCGACTAATTGCCGCTACTGGTTCCGAGCTGTCAGTGGAAAGATGGCGTGGAGTGACACTGGTAGACGAATAAACACGAATGGAGCTTTTAAATCAGGAAAGATAATAATGGAGTTGAAATTCAAGAGGACAAATTAGGACAAATATTCATTCATGGGAATGGGAATTAGGGATATGAATAATTTACCAAGAGAAGTATTTGATAAATTTCGAAGTTCTTTGAAATCATTTAAGAAAGGTCTAGGTAAACAATTGATAGGGAATCTGCCACCTGGGTGACAGTCCTAAATGCAGATTAATTTTGATTGATTGATTGATTGATTGATTGATTGATTGATTGATTGATTGATTGATTGATTGATTGATTGATTGATTGATTGATTGATTGATTGATTGATTGATTGATTGATTGATTGATTGATTGATTGATTGATATTTAAGTTTCTTTATCGTGTTAAATGTGGCTGAATAATTTAATGTTGTTGAGTAAAATTAAAAATGGTAGATGCAAGTGCAGTATTTAAACATGAAAATAAATTAGGTCTAAGCTCTTTTCATGGTACCGCGTTAAAATATTATATTTTGAGAATTGATGCCCCGTTTTGAACCTTCAGGAATATGGTCACCCTGAGTTTACCGGTATATGGCAGATTTTGGTACCAGGCGCGATGTTTTCTAGAATTTACGTGGTATGTTTGTCGAATAACAATGCGATTTTGTTATACTTTGCGTGAAACGGTGATGGAAAGACCTTGTAGATTAGTTTTTCTCCTAGTGCATGTTTATGTTGTCATAAGTATCGCCTTGGCTCTACCCTCCTAAATAGCTTAGATCCGCCACTGCTTGATTAGTAAATCGTTACAGTTTGGTGTTTGCAAAGTATAAATCGAAGACTAATTTTTCACTGAGTGATACTGTATGTCTTGTCTTATCCAACTGTTTCTAGTTAATTGCTGACAGAACTGAGCACCCAAATATAAATGTATACTGGGCGAGTTGGCCGTGCGGTTAGGAGCGCGCAGCTGTGAGCTCGCATCCGGGAAATAGTGGGTTCGAACTCCACTGTCGGCAGCCCTGAAGATTGTTTTCCGTGGTTTCCCATTTTCACACCAGGCAAATGCTGTGGCTGTACTTTAATTAAGGCCACGGCCGCTTCCTTCCCATTCCTAGGCCTTTTCTGTCCCATCGTCGCCATAAGACCTATCTGTGTCGGTGTGGCGTAAAGCAAATAGCAAAATAACGTAATATGTTAATGCTAGAAAGAAGTGAATGTCAGGCCTAAATATGCAACTTTTTCGTACATAAGACTTAACTTTCCGTAGCAGTAGCAAGTTGGAGATATCTGCTTTGGCCTAATCCATAAAGTTGGTAATTTACTAACTCTGTAGCCTAATCCATGTGTTCCTTTTAGGTTGCAGCAATAACTAGGTAGGCCTACTACAGTTGCGTAACTATATTTTGTCGTTTGTCTTTATTCATAAGAAAAATCTGAATACACTTATCTACTAGTACAACACAATTTTCTTAAACACGTGTCTTCTCGACCCGCTGTAGCCGCCATGTTTTTCACTGTCCTGTGCACTGTAGCCAAATCTATATTCTGGTTCGTAATAAAAGGTGGCTGAGGTTCAGGAAAACTGTTCTCACTGATTCTCAAGAGCTACTCGTTGAGAAATTGAGGATATTTACAAGATGGCTGCAGTGTCTTAAAGTTTGAAAGTGCCAGTAAGAAACAAGTTAGTGCGATTAATGTCAATATGGATTAATCCCTAATCCCTAAGAAGTACGTGGTGTTTATGTGATGTACTGGGAAATAGTCTAGTCTATGTAGTCCGAAGAGGTGCAGTTAATTTTAACAGACATATCAATAGGTGGTTATAATTGAACGTTAAAAGTTACCTATTCTTTAACCATTTTTTTTTTTTTTTTGCAGTTAAATGACATAGATTCTAAATATTGATTAAAGAAGTGGAATAAACTTCATTTTTCGTTTACGGTGATAAAATCACCGAGAGTGATGTACAACTAATATGAATACTTGATCCATTTCTCTCTGTTGACAGCTGTCTAGTAAAATTAATCATGACGTGCAGTTTCAATTAATTTGATTTAATTAGAGATACTACAGCAGTAACCGCTTGTTTTGTAAATCACAGGACCAGCAAATGGTCCAAATCTAAAGAAAATTCCTCTTTGTACGTTTCCCGCCACGAAACCATAATATCAAATAATAGCAGTGGGCCTATATTGGCAATACTGCGTTGAGCCTAGCTTATCACGTGGCTACTCTCCGTACCTATCAATCAACAGTAAACAATATTCATGTGTTTTAGGTAATATTTATATCCCATCGGAGAAAAGAAGGCACTAAAATGATAACCTCGTCGTGAAATTAATAGTAACTGTTCAATGCCTCAATATCACGGGAAAAAATTTCAGTGATGTGGTGTTTTAGAAAGAAAAATAGTCCAAAAAACAGAAAAATGGCTTATAGCCTTAGAAGCAGGCAAGGACATTTTTAGGTTAATTCGACGCACCCCACAGTTACCATTCTGGCGCGGTTTTACAACGAAAATTTAATGTGGAATAATTCTACTTATACTCCACGGCATCGTAATAACATAACTCTATGTAGGTATATAATGGAGCCAACGTATACTTTGAACGGCGAAATTGTCCATCTTTGTGAATACATCAAAGGTAGATTTTATTTCACAACAATTCCTTCGAGAAGGGAACTTAAAAGTACTGTGAATTTTCATTTCTTCTCGATCGACAATGAACTTGTTTACCACAATTATTATTCCGACTTCGGTCCATTAAATCTGGGAATGCTGTACAGGTATTGTGTGAAAGTAAATACCAAGTTAAAATGCTTTTCAAACGGCAAAAAGAAAGTTGTGCACTACACTACAACAAATCCAGAAAAAAGAGCAAATGCTGCGTTCCTCGTGTCTTGCTATGCTATGATTAATTTGAATATGGTGCCCCGAGAAGCCTACAAACCATTATTATCAGAGAAGGGCCCAGCATTTCGTCCCTTTCAAGATGCTTCTATTGGATACTCCCCGTATCAAATACGACTAATGGACGTTTTGGATGGTGTCTACAGGCAAGTCTCTTATTGGAATCAATAGTTTAATTTATAGAATTTGGTGTGTCGGCAAGAGAAAGCTCTTAGTTTTACGTGTTCAGTGACTGCATTCGTCGATGAATAATAATTTATTTCCGAGATTAATTCCGGTACGGTACTTCGTTTCCTACGTTTTATAATACGGTATATGGTGCTTGTTTACGTTATATTTTTCGTTCATTGTACAAGAAGCAGTTTGGGTCATGCTGGACATAGTTGATTGAAATGTTAATCTAAAGATTTCAGCACCGGTTATCGATAAATTCGTTTTCTTAAATTTGTATTTTAAGTGTAAACTACCAAGCAGGTTAGGAATTTATCAACTGAAAATGTCGCACTATATCTGGTTAGGTTGTCGTCCATCTGAAATATTATTTTTGGCTGATCGAATTGTGATCAGAGATAAGGCTTTTTGAAGATGATGTTATTCTGTACAGAGTAATAAATACGTTAAAAGATTGTGAGCAACTGCAAAATGACCACGATAATGTGAGATGGACAGTAAACAATGGTATGATGGTAAACGGGGTTAAAAGTCAGGTTGTGAGTTTCACAAATAAGTCCTCTCAGTTTTAATTACTACGTTGATGGGGTAAAAGTTCCTTATGGGGATCACTGTAAGTACCTAGGTGTAAATATAAGGAAAGATCTTCATTGGGGTAGTCACATAAATAGGATTCTATATAAAGGGTACAGATCTCTCTGCACATGGTTATGAGAGTATTTAGAGGTTGTAGTAAGGGTGTAAAGGAAAGGGCATACAAGTCTGTGGTAAGACCCCAATTAGAGTATGGGACCTCGTCAGGATAACTTGATTCAAGAACTGCAAAAATCCAAAGAAAAGCAGCTCGATTTGTTCTGGGTGATTTCCGACAAAAGAGTAGCGGTACAAACATGTTGCAAAGTTTGGGCAAATATTCGTTTATAGGAACTGGAGTTAGGGATTTGAATAACTTACCAAGGGAGATGTTCAATACATTTTCAATTTCTTTGCAATCATTTAAGAAAAGGCTAGGAAAACAGATAGGGAATCTGCCACCTGGGTGACTGCCCTAAATGGAAATCAGTATTGATTGATTGATTGATTGATTGATTCTTCAGAAATAAATCCGACTGAAAATTATGATCTCTGGAGAATGATTACCATAGGAAAGATATAACTAACACCATTATGTGATTACGAGTTGATCGTTTTCACATAATACAGGGTTATTATTATTACTATTATTATTATTATTATTATTATTATTATTAATATTATTATTATAGTACCAGAGGCAAGAGCAAAAGGTATCTTCCACGGAAGTTTCAGTGTCATTTACGGCTATGACAGAATGGAAACTGCTGAGGTATACGTGGTGCTGAGTAACGCACGTTCAGAGTATCGATACAGAAGTACATCTGGATGTTATGAAAGGCGCTAACTTAGGTACTCATAGGGTAGTCATGTTGCAATAGCACTTCCTGGTCCATTGAGGAAAGCAATAGCAAACTACCTCACTCCTCATCCCGCCTAATAAGCTTCATTATGGTCCCACTATAGGTTTCTTGCGGTTTCCCTCGTAACCCGATAACCTTTGATGGAGCTTGTTTGAGGATCCAACAAGTCTCAAGGCTGAAGACTTAATAGACAGTGATAATTGACGTGATATGTGGCCTCTGGAGAAGCCTGGTGCAGGTCTTTATAATTGACGCCCATGTGTGACCTGCGCGTCTATATACAATTATGTAGGTTACGGTATGTGTGTATTTTAATGATAGCCTACTCCTGTCTTAATGTCACCATTCGACGGACTAATAACCATAAACAGCGTCATATGCCCTTACTCCATACGAACACTGCGGAGTGGTCTGGAATTGAACCCATCTTTTTGGCATGCAAAATAGTGATTAGAAATTATATATATATACCTTACACATTAATGGTAATTCTTCGTTTCCAACAAAGGGACTCGAACCAGCTAACCACAATGCCTAAGCGATCATCGACAGCAGTGAGAATTAAGGCTGTAACACATCGAATGTTAATATATGAGTCTAGTAAGATGATGATCATCATCATCTGGAGCAGTTTCCAACCACAGGCTGGGTCTGCTTGAAACATAAGCCTCTCCATCGTTTTCTGTCCATCCACCACTTTTCTTCCATCGCTGTCGTAGTCCAGTTCCTTCCTCTTGCCTCGATGCTCTTCTTTACACCTTTCAATCATCTGTCCCTCGGTCTTCCTCTAGGTCAGGAATGCATTCGATTCTGATCCACATGAACATAAAACCAAAGCGAGTAGAAAAAACATAACCATATTACAACTACAAATAGCCTACCAACCCTCAGATAGCAACAGTGCTGCCCCTAGCAGACGATTCATCACAGTCCCTATACTATCCAACAGGGAACAACTTAAGAGCTCACACTTTCTCTTCTACTTGTTATGATCAAACTATGAACCATGGAAGAGACAGACGTTGTTTCTCATCTTAAATTTTGTCCGCCTTCATAGCGTAACGGTTAGCACTATTAGCTGCCGTCGTCGGGGTCCGAGTTCGATTCCCGGTATTGCCAGAATGTTAAGAATGTTAGGAAGGCTGGTATGTAGCTCACCTTCATTTGGAAAAGGGGATGTCGGGACGAGGATTCGAGTTTGACCGGTTAGCCTGCTGGCCTGTGGTCTAGGAGTTCTCGGGTTCGATTCCTGGCCGGGTCGGGTATTTTAACTTTAATTAGTTACTTCCGATGGCTCGGGGGCCGGGGGTGTGTGCCATCTTCATAATTATAATTAATCATACGTAGGGCCCCATCTTCATAGACGCGCAGGTCGCCTATAGGGAGTCAACTTGGAAGACCTGCAGCAGGCCACGCGTCATTATTATTTTACCTTTTTAATTTTTTTTACAAGTTGCTTTACGTCGCACCGACATAGGTTTTACGGCGACGATGGGATAGGAAAGGTCTGGGAGTGGGAAGGAAGCGGCCGTGGCCTTAACTAAGGTACAGCCCCAGCATTTTCTTGGTGTGAAAATGGGAAACCACAGAAAACCATCTTCAGGACTGACGACAGTAGAGTCAGAACCCATTATCTCTCGAATGCAAACTCACAGCTGCGCGCAATTAACCGCACGGTCAACTCATTCGGTCCTTAAATTTTAGTTCCGAAAGTCGTTGCTGATAAGCTGCTTTGCTGACTTATTTACATTTGCAACTCCCCTAACAGGTTATTTTTACTAGAATGGTAAGTTCTGCTGAAGTTTTAAAACTGCTGAAATATTGAAAGGACAGTAAAGTCTTCCTCGTACCGTACCGAAGGCCACCGTATATTTCATTTCCTGAAAAAGAGGTATGTTTATATAAAATTATGTTACCTTGGATATTTTCACGGGATATGAATGCCTTGTCACTGGTTTCTGAGCAGAACACCGCAAGCTCACTGATCTAGCGGTCATTGTAGATTATAATGATCCTGAAAATAAAACACTTGAAAATATTCATCTCAAACATTTGGACTCTTGAGACGAGCAAAAAACAAACAAACAGGAAATAGAGGCAAATAAGAAAATAATAATGTTACTGGCTTTACATCCCACTAACTACTTTTACGATTTTCGGAGACGCGGAGGTGCCTGAATTTAGTCCCGCAGGAGTTCTTTTATAATGCCATTAAATCTACCGACACGAGGCTGACATATTTGAGCATCTTCAAATACATCGGACTGAGCAAGGATCGAACCTGCCAAGTTGGGGTCAGAAGGCTAGCGGCTCAACCGTCTCAGCCACTCAGCCCCGGCAATAAGAAAATACCTTGGCTCTTTTGTATACTACCCTCCGCGGGTGGGGGTGGTAGAAGTCGTAATAGGCGACTAAAAGGGGCTCCAAGGGCTCTTAAGTTGAGAGAGGGTTGGCGACACCGTGAGAAAATCGTGACATTCCTTCCACTTGTGCCAGACTCCTCACTTTCATCTATCCTATCCAAACTCTCTTGGTCAACTCGTATTGTTTTCCGACAACGATTCTGGGAAAACTTATAAGAATTGGCTTGGAGAAAAACAGTAGGCTACTTAGCTCGCCCGAGCGACAGGCGACTCGTTGAAGCAGCAAACGTCTTTCTATATCGGCCGTTGGAGTCCTCACTTTCTAGAGGTTTCAAAAATACATATTTTCTTTCATTGTGTTTTTTTAAATGATTATTCTAGCAAACACCTGGTAACTCCCAATTTTAACATACATATCTCTGCCCAACCCCTGTCCCGTTCCTCTACGATGTCGGACATGAAATGAGATGAATCTTCGAGTTAATCAGACGAGTTAATGCGATGAAATGAATGACGTGATAAGGAGATGGTGAAAGCTTGTACCGGCTTTGTGTCGCATAGCCTACTCTTGTCGAATAGCACCGATGACTCTGTTCAAGGCTTAACATCCCCATTCGATGTACGGATCACCATTAACAGCGGCATATGCCCTCACATCATATATGAACACCAACGGCCAACATTCTGATGGTGAAGATTTTTCAACCAACGAGACTCGAACCGGCTAACCACAGTGTCAGACCATATAGACTTAACGATCATGGCCACCAGGCGATCCCCCACTGTAACATGCAAATATGTACTCCTACCAAATTCAAACTCTGGACTATTAACAATATGAAACAACGAAGAAGGAAGGCTTTTTGTTTTGTGTTTAGCGATCGTGTAGACGAGCCCGTTAAGGCATTTGTTTAACTGGAATAACATGGGTTCGAATTCCCGTTAAGAAGTCGAAAACTTTAGAAGTAAGACCTCAACTTCTGGAGAGGCATATGATCCTTAGGTTCACTCAGTCTACACCAAGTTCTGGCCAGCTACAGGCCTAGAGCTAATTAGGCAACCCGTACTTATCTCGCTTAGAGATGTTTTGGATAGTGAAAGCCTTTACCTTCCCACCTTCCTTGGTCAACTCTTGTTCTTTTCCGACCTAGACAGTATTACGTATGGAGGTCTAGGGAGTCTTTCATTTTCATGTCCTTGGCGGCCCTTGTCTTCCTTTGGCAAATACCTTCATTTCTCGAAGTGTTGGACCCTTCTATGTTAATAGAGGATGGTTGCCCAGTTGTACTTCCTCTTAAAACAGTGATCACTACCACCACCTATTTGAAGATCGAACTTTGTTACCAGGGTGCGAAATCGCGGGGGGGGGGAGGGATTTCCCCCCACCAACGATTTTATCTCAAACATTCACACCCCCCACTAAAATTGCCCGGGGGGATTCTTTCATTATAAAATAATGAGGAAAATGTAGAACACATATAGTTTATTACTGAAATTAATGATTTTTACTGTGCATATTTTCATAGAAACATCAGCAATAAATCAAATGACTGCCAGACCTTGAGCAAGAAAACAACGCAGCAGTGGCAATCTGCATCTGCAGCCTATTGTTCATGTTTCATTCTGGCAAGTCCATCTGAAACGCAGGCAAAAATGTAAATTACTTGAAGCTCTCCTCCCTTGTCATTGCTCTAAGTAGCTCGAGCTTACACCACTCCTATACTTCTTGGTGAAGGCGTGTTTCTGATAGGTATCCAATAGGACAATACTCACTTACAGTGTGTACAAACCAACAAATTTGTTCCCTCAGCATTAGCCCTGGTAGACGAAGGTTCCGTTAATAAAGCAATAAGTCAAGACAAATCGCGCCTCCTCTGGCCTTTCATAAGAAAGGGACAGTCTATCATAAACTTCTCAGCTGGCTGGAATAACTTTCTAATGTTTATCATTCTTGTTATCACAACAAAATTCAAGTAAAAGATCTACAATTTACATTTTTCTGAGGGAGGAGGTATTTTATTTACAGGGGAATTTTATACCCTCTCCCCCGTCAGATACTGCCTGAAATAAACACCAGTATTTAAGCCCTATGTTCTTTCTCCCCCTTCCACCACCACTTCTTTCTGATTTTGCACCCTGTTTGTTACATTACACAATATTCAATTTTAAATTTAGAAACTTGTGGAAAAGAAGAAAGCTGATGACAAATAAAGCTGAAATATCCAGCATTTTTTTCCAAATCTTCTAAAGAGCCAGGGGAAAGTATGTCTAATAGTTTGACATGCCCATTGTCCAGTGCGTCTCAACCTGCTCTGTTGTATTACGGTGGCCAAATCAAGTTCAGACGAGTCGCAGGAGGTAGTCGTTTCAGGCAAGTATTTTCAAGTACAAGATACCATGATAATGTTATTACTTTACGTACCACTAAGTACATTTGTATGGTTTTTGGAGATGCCGATGTGTCAGCATTTTGTTCCAGAGGAGTTATTTTATGTCCCAATAAATCTACCAGCACAAGGCTGATGTATCTGACTACCTTGAAATATCACCGGACTGAGCCAGAATCGAACCTGCCAAGTTGGGTTCAGAAGGCGAGTGCTCTACCTCCTGAACTACTCAGTGAAGGGTAAAAGACTCGACAGAATTACCAGAGTTAGAACTGGTGTTTTCGAACACACAGAAGAACCTGTACCTAGTAACTAGAACTAGAGCCGTGATAGCCTAGTGACATAGTTGCTGGCTACTCATGACGGCAGATGCAGTTCGAATGCCCACCAATGCATGAAGAGTTTCTGATAGAAGTATGTGCGCCCCAGTGGTCCAGTTTTCATATAAAACTGGAGATACCATGGCTATGGTCAGTCTTGTAAAATACAAGTTTGCCTTTTTTGAACTGGAGTCTTCAGTCGTGGTTCCAGAAATTATTGAACACTACAACACAGAAATTCAACAAGAAAGAAGGAAAATCACTATTGCCTAATTCATTGCAGACAGAAATAGTATGTCTTGGTTCTGAGAACCGGTACTTACCAAATATTGAGGCACCTGACAAATAATCTATATGTATAAAATCGGATGTTGGTATGTTTGAAGCTAATAGACTCAAAAACTACTGGACCGATTTTGCTGAAATTTTCACAGTTTGTTCTTATTACATTTGAGAGGGATTATGAAGTGGTTTGAACAAAATCTGATTGGTAGTTCGGCACTAAGGGGTGAAAAATAAAATAGGGGAAGATAAGCAAACCGCAAGACAAGTCTGATCAGCAGGTTGCCTACCCAACAGTATGTGAAGAATATGTGTTCCTTAAAACTTATTTCTGCTTTTATCTGGAAAAATTACTGTAGCAGCAAGAAACCCCTAGCCCCCCTAAAGGAAGGGGGGTGAAGCTTAAAAATCCAAAAATGACAATATTAGTGACGAATTCATAGTCTTTGGGGTAGCTGAGATGAACTGTGACACTCTGAATGCTGTTTAAGTCAAAGTTTGTTCCCAATCGGTATGGTAAACATATTATGACTTACTGTTTGGGAAAGAAAACTGTAGGGTAAGACACACATATGGGTGGGATCATACAACTGAAGATGTTACAGACGTTAAAATTGGTATTTGGAATCTTCTTTAAAAATAAACACATTTTTTATTTTTGGAAAATCCATAAACTATATTATCAGTATTAAATGTTCATAAAATTATTGAAGTGGGCAGGAAAAACAATATGACTACGACAGGCATATCAAGATGAGTTATCTGACCTATTTATAAGGAATGCTGTGGAGCACCGCACATGTCCACTAGTCATTCTATATAATAAATTGGTTCCAAAGTATTTTAGTCCTGGTAAGTAAGTCACTCGTTTACAGATGGTATATTTTCTGTCAAAAAGGTAGGAATTTTGTTTCTATTTTCTCTCTTCTCCCCATCAAGACATCAGTCTATATTAGAACAGGAAAAAATATTTAACAATTTTAAAGCACCTGAAAGGATGAGCATTGATCACAGTGCCAAGGCAAATCTTCTAACGTGTTTAATAACTCTTCATTGCTATAGATTTTAAGAGACACCAGAGTGTCAGAATTTTGCTCCTGAAAGGAGTTTTTCAATGTGATATTAAATCTTCCGACATGGGTTTCTCATATTTAAGCACTCTTAAACATCAAACAGTTGCGCTGGGATTTTAGCCTTCAATCCCAAACATAGAACGTGAACACCTCAACCAACTACTCTACACAACCATTAGACATGGAAAGAAATCTAGTACAACCTGATATAATGGAGTACGTGATGTAGAATGAATTGTAAGGGAAAAGATAAAGTAGCTTGAAGTCTAGAGGAGAGTCATTCATTTTGTAAAATGCTTGGTGGATGTTAATAAAAAGTGCATGTAAAGTCAAATGTGGCTGAACATTTGATTTGATTTCATAAGGCCTACCTAGAGATGTTCATGGATGTTGATATTTAGAGATTCTTTCCTCAGCTTCTTTTTATGTGGTTGAAGTCATCTTGAAGCAATTATTTTTTGGAGCATGAAAACAGAAAGCATTTTAAATGCCATTAAAAATCAAGAGTCAGTAACTAGATGGAGTGCAAGTAATGAAGTTATGGAGTCTATCAGCAAGTACTGTACATTGAAGAGATCCTTCCAGATCTTCTTCCCTTGATGAACAATGAAGACAAAACAATGAAATAAGCAGTGACACAGGGAACATTATACAACATTGAAGTATATTTCTAACATATTAAGACTTCTGAACAATGCTCTTATTCATTTGACTGAGTTAAATAGAATGTGGATCATAAAATTAACTTCTGTAATACCATCTTGGATTTGAAAGGTGCCAGAAATATTCTTCTTTTTTTCTTTTTTCCTTTTTTCCTTCAAAAGAGAAGCTTTAGATAATAAGTTGCTAGTTGAAAGATACACTCTTATCAAAAATGGAATGTTGAGGTTGTGAGACAGCAAGGGCTTCCGAGATGCTGGACTAACTGCTATACTAGAAATGAAGAAAATCATTCACATGGATACGGACAAAAGGTTCACTCTTTTGCAGATTGCCGATTCAAAGTCTAGGTTACTTTTAAATGTCAGCATGCTGTTGTTTTACAGTTTTGACAATAGTAACTTTAAGAATGAGTATAAGTATGAGCAATTGGTACTGCTGTGATATTGGTAAGCAGGGCTTTATTTAGAAATTTTTCAGTATATAATGTTGCTTTCAATTTGCCCTGAGGACATAATGGATACCGGTATCTGCAATACCAAAAGTACTAGAAGAAAGCTGAAACGAAAAGTCATTGCTATGAAGACATTAGATGCCACACAAAACTTGAAGGTCAATATACTCAAAATGTATAAAAGATAAATCCCTGGGTAACATAGTGCAATACCACTACCTACCAAAGATAGGGCAGAGCAAACAGAGTGGTGGTTAAATGGGTCTCACTTCTACAGTCAGGCAGAATTCCTAACATAGGGCTAAAAGTTGATCTTGAAAACCAGGATCTTTATCTTGACACTGTTCTCATATATTGCCAGAAATATGCACACTACAAAGGAGAGATATGAGAGTAATTCTAAAAATAAGTTTTGCAAGTTTATTATGCACAGGACTTTTTATTTAGGAAATGAAACACAGCGTCATTAGAAGGAGATGTAATAAATCTTTTATTTTTCCACCTAGTTTCTAAGAATACTGACACACTTCTCATACCTCTTCACAATATTAAAGAAGCCATTCCTAAAAAACTGATCAGGAAGCCTGGGTGCTTCCATTCCATGCAAAAAACTGCTAGCCTTCCTACTTTTAACAAGGATGATGTTGCAGACTGATGTCCATTCTTTGAGATGTGTGACTGCGACTGAAAGCCAACTGTCTACGCACCCATTGTGCTGCCAATTTGTTGTACTCAGGCATGTTCGAACTTCAATGAGCTCCTCTTACTAATAGTCACCTACGGTGACCCATCGGTTGGTGTGAATAATGGTATCTATACATTCAACGTTCATCTTTGTAGACAATGTTGCTGGGTGTCCAACCTGCAAATTGTCTGCCACACTCTCATGCCCGTCACAGAACTTGTGACGCCATTACCGATCCATCTGCTCCAACATGACATCTAGACTGTATACCTTGACAAATTTCTGTACCATTCGTGTCACATGCCCATTCACAGTCGTGGTCGAAAACCACCCTAACCTCCTCTTTTGTGCACATCTGTAACTCACACCTATCAGCCACCGTGGAACAATCACTTAAGACATGGGCAAGCACAACATGGATCCTTGCGATTACATCACAGTGACACAGACAAATGTCTCTGACCTATCTGTGCTGATGCAACATAAAGCAAATTGAAAGGAAAAAAAAAAAAGAGAAAAGTAAGGAGGGAAAGAAATGTCTCTGAACTACAGGTGATACTAAATTTCTTCTTAGGTACATTACTTTCAAACATATAACTTTCTCTTCTGTCACCCTTGTCTAGGGTTGGCCTGTGGATCAGTGACCTCCATTTTGTCCTCTCCTTGTTCTGATCCACTTTGATACCTTATATAGGCAATTATTGCAGTGGGCTCACCACACCCAAAGGTATTTTATACCTAACTGCAAATTTTCAATGAGGCCTCCCCTAACTGGAGAACATATGCTGCATACTAGATTTCAACAGCATTTCTTCCACTGGGGAACCAGCACCCACTTAAAGAGTGCCTTCGCCCAAAGCCGTTGACCCCTTTAGAGAGAAGGGTTATTTACCACCGCCCAACACTTGGCACTGAGTCCCTGGTTGCACTGTCTACTCGATCCTGTGGCAGGTAACCCTAGCCATACTAATTTCAAACATATAAATAGGCAAAAATTATTTCTGGAACTACCTTCATGCTAGTTAAAAGGAAAGTTCTTAGAAGTCCTCTGAAGATATATGTGTATGGATTGAAGATGTCAGATTTTTGATGGGAGGGGAAGAATCTCTGGAAGAAAGGCCAGGTTTAGATTCAAATGGCTTAGGCACACGAGTATGGTTGGAACAAGAACATCACGTACCTGTACAGAGAGAGCAGTAATTGGTTGGGGACCATATACCTACATAGCTAGACTGGTGCAGAGAAGATGTCCAGAAAAGAAGACTGAATAGGAGATCGATAGTGAAGAGTGAGGTATTGTCAAATGCAGAACAATGGAAGAGGCTCATCACTTAACATCACCCTATCTGACATCCTAGAATGATGATGACAATGAGGTACAGGTAATGAAGGGGTCAGTTAACTGATTCAAAATTAGAGGCTATGGAGGAGCATAGTTTATCTAGACGGACTTCTAGAGAGATCACTGCAACCCATTGCAGTCTTTACAGAGAATACTCTGTGTGTGTGTTTTTTTTAATCATTTATTAACAGCATGCTCCATTACAGAAAGTAATACTACATGCTTGTGTATACATAATGACACTACTAATTAATACCGGATTCACAAGTTCATATTTTTCCACTGGCCAGTGGCCCAGTGATTTAATAAAACTCTTACAAAGTCATCTCTCTCGGATTTGACTAATTTACACTCCCAAAGAATATGGTCAATCGTCTGATGATTTGTTTCACCACACACGCATGTAGAGTCATTTGTTATTTTGAACCTAAAGAAGTATTCACCAAATTGTCCATGGCCTGTTGTCATAGCTGTCATATTATGACTTAGGTTTAATTTAATTTTCAGTCTAATCTGTACATTAGGAAAGCATGCTTTTGTTATGCTTCTGTTTGTAGCGTTTTCCCAATAGTTCTCCCACAATCGAATGGTTTCCTCTTTCAGGTCTTGTTTGATTGTACAGATAGGTGTTCGATCATACACCACTTGTAAGTCCAGGTTGTTTGCAGCTTGTATGGCCAGATGGTCTGTAAGTTCGTTTCCTTCATTGCCAACATAAGCCTTGATCCATGCAAAATGTATGATCCAGTTTTTTTGCTGAAAATATTGTAAAATACTTTGTATTTCTTCTAACAGTGCATTGTGCTTGCGGCTATTTCATAAAAGATCCAAGATTATTTTACTGTCAGTGTGTATTACAGCAATAGTCATAATGCAACCATAAGGGTGGATGGTAAATGCTCAGAATTTTTCAATGTGACAAATGGAGTCAGACAAGGATGCATAGTGTCATCCCAACTCTACAATATCTACGTAGAGTATGTAATGAGAAGAGCACTGGATGGCTGGGATAGTGGAATTTCAATCGGTGGTAGGAAAATTAACAATTTACGCTTTGCTGATGATACTACACTCACTGCAGGCAGTGGACAAGAACTTGATGAATTGCTCTCTAGAGTGACAATCATTAGTTCAGATTTTGGTCTAGAAATTAACATGAAAAAGACCAAACTAATGGTTATCAACCGACAAAGTCAAATCCCAATCCAAATAACAGGATGTCTAAAAGATCTGGAGTTGGTGAATGATTGTGTATATCTGGGCTCCATAATCAGTAACACGGGGAATTGTGATAAAGAAATAAAACGACGGATTATCCTAGGTCGTGCCGCAATGGTTAAACTCACAAAGATCTGGCAGAACCGGGCATTATCCAAAACAGTGAAAATAAGTTTGGTGGAATCACTGGTGTTCTCTGTTTTCCTGTACGGTTGTGAGACCTGGACTGTGAAGGCTACTGACAAGAACCGAATGGATGCCTTTGAGATGTGGTGTTGGCGGAGAATGTTCCGTATACCATGGACAGAAAGAAGAACAAATGCCTCCATTATAGAAGAACTGAGCATCACAAAACGTTTATCTTCCCACGTTAGTGAAAGTTACCTCCAGTTCCTGGGACACATTTTGAGGAGAGAAGGAGACAATTTAGAAAAGACCATTCTGCAAGGCAAAATTGAAGGCACCAGACCAAGAGGCAGAACAACAAGTAGATGGTTGGACCAAGCAAAGAAGATCACTGGTCTCCCTCTTCACAATATCTTAAGAAGAGCTGAAGACCGCTCAGCATGGAAAAATCTCGTTAAGGATGCAGTACGCAATGAGGTCACGACGCTCAGCAGTGAGTAAACCGACTGATGATGATGTGTATTACAGCAGATTTTTCAAGTATATTGTCTATGTCTTGTAACTTCTCAAGGGCCTTCAGTACCGCAACTTGCTCAGCCTGATTGTTTGGGCATCTATTATATAATTTGAACCTAAGTTGGTGAGTTAATTCAGAGTTGATATATATATAACTATTCCAAACAACTTATACTTACTTGATGGACGCGATTCCCTAAATCCTTACGTCCCAATCATGATCCCTTTTATGTTGGTGTATGAGCTATTTAATGATCAATAATTATGGAAGGTCTAGAGAAACTGTTAGAAGATATGGAGAAGCGTAATCGGGAGGCTATGGCCAACCTGCAGGCAAATTTATTTGGGAACCAAGATAATCTAGAAAAGAAGTTTAGTGACACACTTATTGCAAATCAGGCCAATTTAGAGAAAACTCTTAGTGAGAGATTCAGTGAAAATCTTAGTGCAAGTCAGGCTAATTTAGAGAAAACTCTCAGTGAAAGTATTAATGCAAACCAAGTTAGATTCAAAGGGAATCTGAATGCAAAGTTGGCTGTTGAATTTAACACAGTTCAAACTAAATTAACCAAGGAATTAAATGCAGACCAGGCTAAGTTAGAAGGCTGGCTCATGTCACACAAGACATGATGCAAGGATTAGATGAGTACAAAGACGAAGTTGAAAAATAATTCCAGAGTGTGGAAGACAAAATTGATAATAATATATCTGACCTGGCAGCTGTTAAATCAGCATGGACCAAATGCTTTACAGGAGTGAGTGAGAATATTAAACAGGTCGAGAAGGGTATTCGCCAAGAGATTAAGGTAGTTCAAGCAAACACTACTGAGAGGTTCGAATATTTTTACAAAGTCCTAGAAGGGAATCAAGATTAACTCAAAACGATTAAGTCAACTTTGGTAAAGGAGATTCAGAATGTGAAGACGGAATCGAAAACTGAAACTGAACCCTGTAAAGGAGAATTCACTGAGGGAATATAAGACTTAGTAAGGGAAATGAACATGCTTAAACTCCAGAGGGAGAGCACGAGCTTAATAACTGCCTCGTTCCTTGAGAAGCAAAATCAACTAGAAAAACGAATGACTGGAGAACCTAAAATTTCAACTCCTTGGATAGTTCAGGACCAAAATATAACAAATCCATTCAGCGTTTCAGTAGGGGATAACAATAGCACCCAACACCTAAATTCGACAGATCAACCTCAAATTGTCAACATCATCAGACTCAACAATGTAAGAGGAATTACTCCTAAGAACTTCATAAACAAACTTCAGGATTATTTCCGAGACACCAAAATTCCTCCTGAACGACAACTCTATGTAACAGAATGTTATCTGGAAATCTCTGTTCACACGTGGTTTGTCGCTTTCAGATTTTTGTTTGGCGATTTTGATTGTTTTAAGAAGGCATTTATGGATAAATACTGGAACAGTGACGTCCAACATAATCTGAAGACGGAGCTGTATGCCAGAAAATATGTATCACCAATGCCAACTAAATACTCTGATTTCTTCTCAAGCCAGCTCAGGAAACTTAGAGAGCTAGATTCACCCCCGACTGAGCAGGAACTTGTTAAAGTTATAATTTGACAGTTGCCACCCGACGTTCAGAAAATTATGATCGCCTCAAATGTCCAATCTACAATCCAGGCCGAGTCGATACTAAGACAACTCGATATGACATCCAGAGAGCCTGTCAGGAATTTCAGAGGTCAATAACACCAAGTTCGCCAGATCACAATAACTAGAGAGGAGGAGAAGAGAGTCCACTGCATGAAAAATTCTGAAAACCAAGGGAGAATCTGGAGAAGACATCAAGAAGATAGAAATATACCCAGAAACCATTCATCAGTTTCCAGACGAAGGAATTCTAGAACCTGGGAATATTTCAGAAGGATTATCTGAAGAAGACCCTACACAAACTACAGACGAGAATGAAAAAGAGGTCAAGACTTCCATCAACCAACGTAGAGAGGAGACCGGTGTGATGAAGGAAAGGAGAGGTACCTAAAAGAATTCAGAACGCGGCCCAAGAAAAAGTAAAATGGAAACATGCCATACAAAATCAAAACACTAACCCTGACATTGTAGGTGCCGAGAGTCTACAATATCAAGAGGAGAGAAGAAGAGAACAAGACAACAGTAAGACTAGTAATGGATAAAACTAAGGGCCCAATAAAAGAAATCAGTATGAACTAGTTGGAGATAGTCTCGATCCTAGGAATTCCAGCAGTAATAAATATCAAGAATGGATTATAGTACAAATTGACTCATGGATGACAAGGTCAGATAATAATAATAATAATAATAATTTTGTGTGGCTATTTCTAGCCGAGTGCAGCCCATGTAAGGCAGACCCTACGATGAGGGTGGGCGGCTTCTGCCATGTGTAGGTAACTGCGTGTTATTGTGGTGGAGGATAGTGTTTTGTGTGGTGCGTGAGTTGCAGGGATGTTGGGAACAGCACAAACACCCAGTCCCCGAGTCATTGGAATTAGATGTTGATTCCCATAGGGAATCTGAAATATTTGTCCTGAATGAGCAAATTTATAATACCAATATAAATGGTCCGTTATTGGACATTATAAATTTTCCAGCTAGCTCATTCTTGGTTGCCAGCGTTTCGCCCTCGTGTGCTAGGGTGGGCTCATCAGTTGGTACCTAGCACACCTACCAATACGCTGGCTAGTGCATACCGTGGAGGCCACTGCGTAGGCTAACTGGAGCCACCGGCAGTGCCAATGCACTATGAGACTTTGTCTCATCACTAAAAATTGATGCCTGCTTGGCCATCAGATGATATAGATGTTGATTCCCATAGGGAATCTGAAATATTTGTCCTGAATGAGCAAATTTATAATACCAATATAAATGGTCCGTTATTGGACGCAGTGGCCTCTACGGTATGCACTAGCCAGCGTATTGGTAGGTGTGCTAGGTACCAACTGATGAGCCCACCCTAGCACACGAGGGCGAAACGCTGGCAACCAAGAATGAGCTAGCTGGAAAATTTATAATGTCCAATAACGGACCATTTATATTGGTATTATAAATTTGCTCATTCAGGACAAATATTTCAGATTCCCTATGGGAATCAACATCTATATCATCTGATGGCCAAGCAGGCATCAATTTTTAGTGATGAGACAAAGTCTCATAGTGCATTGGCACTGCCGGTGGCTCCAGTTAGCCTACGCAGTGGCCTCCACGGTATGCACTAGCCAGCGTATTGGTAGGTGTGCTAGGTACCAACTGATGAGCCCACCCTAGCACACGAGGGCGAAACGCTGGCAACCAAGAATGAGCTAGCTGGAAAATTTATAATGTCCAATAACGGACCATTTATATTGGTATCATTGGAATTAACCAATGAAGGTTAAAATCCCTGACCCGGCCGGGAATCGAACCCGGGACCCTCTGAACCAAAGGCCAGTATGCTGACCATTCAGCCAACGAGTCGGACACAAGGTCAGATGATCTCTTAAAGGAACAACTAAATTCTGGAACATCAATTATATTACCTATAATTTCGGCCCATATTTGTGATGTCAACGTAAAGTGTTTAGTAGATACTGGATTCACTATTAGTGTCATTGCAACATCATTTCTGAATGATCTTAAAGACAGAAATGAAATTCCAATTATTCCAGTGTCACATGTTAAAATTAGATGCATTATTCCCGATACAGTCATGTGCAAACAGCAAACATTTTTGGATGTTGACATTGGAAATACTAAATTTTGTACTTATTTTTGGCCATGTCTCAGATAAAATTCAATATAATTCTTGGAGCTGACATTTTGCCATCTTATCAGGCTACTATTGATAAGAATGCTAACCAAATTCATTTCAAGAAAGCTGACCTTTCAGAGGTTGCTTCATTTCACTCATATGGAGTAGATGATCTGTGCACTTTTCAAATCGAATGTGATGCTTTATCTCCGGCATAACCAGGAGATCGAGAGGTCATAGAAGAGATTCACATGGCCATGGATAAGATATTAGAAGAGGGTGAAAGGAGTGTACATCAATTCGATTTAATCAAGATTAAAGCTAAGGAAGCCCTAGGAACAGACCAGGAACAAGCTCAAATCTGAGATTTATTGCTAAAGTACAAACTCTGTTTGATTCAAAGCCAGGCATGATTCCAGATTTTAAATACTCATTGGCTCCCGTTCAAGAAGAAGGCTTACCCGATTCTTGAGAAATTTCATTCTAGGGTAGGAAAAATCATAGTAGAAGTGGAAAAGGATGGAATTGTCATGAAGGCCTGGAGTTGCAAATGATAAAAGCTATGTACAAAAATTGTGTTAGTAGTGTGAAGACTAGTACAGGAAAAACAAAATGGTTTAAAGTTGAAACTGGTTTCTGACAGGGAAGTGTACTATCCCCCATACTATTCATCATAGTCATGGATGAAATTCATAAGAACATTAAATAGAAGTTGGGCAAAAAAAGTCATGTTGTTTGCAGATGATATAGTGATATGAGTTGAGGATGAAACGGAAGTGCAAAAACAAGTAGATGTATGGAATCAAGAGATAGAAAAATTTGGTATGAAAGTAAGCACAGAAAAAAGTAAAACAATAGTGATGACAGGGGGAAGGAAGAAAGGAACAGGAAAGATAAAACTGAGTGGTAAATTTCTGGAAGTGGTTAAAAGTTTCGAGTACTTGGGAAGTGTGATCACAGAAGATGGAAAGATAACCAAGGAAATTGGGAAAATAATACAACAAGCAAACAGCTTCTACCAGAGTGTAAGGGGTATTTTGTGGAACCAAGATGTCCCGAAGAAATGTAAGAAAGAATTATATTCAACCTATTATGAACCCATACTAACCTATGCAGCTGGACTGTGGACTACAACAAAATGAGAGGAGAGTAGAATACAGGCAGTGGAGATAAAATTCCTAAGAGGTATCAAGGGCAAGACCAGAAAGGATAGAATTAGAAATGAAGAGATAAGGAAAAGGACAGGTATCTTGAAACTTCAAGACAGGATAGAAACAACAAAGCTAAAGTAGTATGGACATATGATGAGAATGGGAGAAGAGAGAGTGCCAAATAAAAAGCTTTTTCAGAGAAGTTAACAGGAAAGGCACCACGAGGAAGACCCCGATAGAGGTGGACAGATTCAGTGTGGAGTGCATAGAGAAGAGGGGGGAGGGAACAACTAGTTGATGTACTTAAAAAGGAGAAGAGTGGTGGAGAGACAGGCAGCGATGGAGATCCTTGATTCACAACCCGACCCGGGAAGCTGAAAATGGGAAATGAAGATGATAATGTCATGAAAGCCAGAACACCATTTATTAACCCTTTAGTGGCCGTTTCAAAACCTGATGGTTCACTAGGAGTATATTTAGATGCTCGCGCAGTGAATGAGAAATTGATACCCAAGAATGACCAGGCTCCAACCGTCAAAGATATCATTAGGAAATTCAAGGACATGAAATATTTCTCATCGGTCGATTTTACATCTTCCTACTACCATACTCTCTTGGAAGAAAAATCGAGATTGCTTACTGGGTTCATGTTTGATCAACAAACCTATATTTTATGCAGATTGCCTTTTAGTTTGTGTAATGCCAGTGCGGCATTCATCAGAGCCCTTGATCGTTGTCTCACAGAAGAAGTTACAAGCTTTACTGGAAGATATATTGCTGATTTACTACTAGCAACTGAAACCCTAGAAGAACACATGGTTAAACTGGAGAAATTGTTGATTAATCTTTCACGAGGAGGTTTCCACAGCCTTTAATAGGTCATCTATCCTTCAGACAGATGCGTCTAACATTGGAATCGGTGCTATTCTATATCAAGAAGAAGCTGACGATCCTGAAAAGAAGACCTACCTAGCCTTTGTCAGTAGAAAGCTAAGGAAACATGAGCATTACTCTGCTACTGAACTAGAAATGTTATCAATTGTGTATACGCTAAAATATTGTCAAAAATTAATCTATGGGTTTCCTATTATTATTAGAACAGATCATCTTGTCCTAACATTCATGATGAAAACTACTATGGCTTCTGACAGAGTATTTTGATGGAACCTATTTGTCCAACAATTTAATCTTCAACTGGAGGAATAATTTATTGGCCGACTGCTTGAGTCTAAACCCAAATTTGGAAACTGTGGGCATTCCCCAAATCAAATTAATTCCCAAAGATCAGGACTTTTTGCACAGGCTCAGCTATTTGAGACAAGCCCAGAGAAGAGACTGGAAATTGAGGCCCATAACTGACTTCATGGAAGGAAAACTGACATCAGGTGAACCCGTATATAGGAAGATGCGAATGAAGGCCTGGAACTACCAATATCTAGATGGAATTCTATACAAATTTGTGAACACTGCTAAATCTAATTTAAAGGCTGTTGTACCTCTTAAATTACAAGAAGAACTTACACGGCATGTGCAAAGAATTGCAGGTCATGGCAGCATAGATAAGACAACAGCTATGATCCAAGAAACTCAGAACTTTTGTTAGGAACGCTGTGAGAACATGTGATATCTGTCAGAGAGTCAAACAACCCAGCTCTCACCTGCTTCAACAGAATCCTATTCCCATCATACCATCAGGACCAATACAAACTGTATGCCACGGACCTATTTGGAGAAATCCTGACATCTAAAAGGTGTAACCATCAAATAGTTGTTAGAGTTGACGTATTTTTTAAGTATGTGACCTTGTATCTGATTCAGAAGGCCAATTCCAAGTCATTTTTACAATGTATTACTCATAAAATCATACCACCTATGGGCAAACCCAAAGCACTACTGACAGATCATAGTTCACAGTTTACTTCTATTGAATTCCAACAGGCTATGGTCTAATTAGACATTAAACATGTATTAAATTCTGTCAGACACCCATCTAGTAACCCGGCTGAAAGGGTAATGCAAGAACTAGCTAAATTCTGCCGAATATTTTGTGGAGATTCTCATTGGAAACGGATGGATGTATTGCCCATAATAATGGAGTGTTCTAACGGTACAATTCATGAAGCCACAGCACAGATTCCATCAGTGCTTCATTTTAATAAATATCATGTTAGACTATGGGACAATATTATCCGAT
This sequence comes from Anabrus simplex, assembly GCF_040414725.1. NCBI lineage: Eukaryota > Metazoa > Arthropoda > Insecta > Orthoptera > Tettigoniidae > Anabrus > Anabrus simplex. Next base: position 133,978,660 of record NC_090270.1, on the reverse strand, counting down.
GTCCAGGAGCCCTTAAGCCTACTCTACAGGAGAACATAGAACAGCCACTAAATGCTTAGAGTCATGCTGAAAGACGTCAGAGAAAATTTCATGACAAGAAATTGCACAGACCTTTGAAATTAAGTGAGCTTGTGTTACTTAAGAAACCGACTGTATCTGAACCTACCAACAAAATCTATGCAGATTTGCACTCGTATTTGTTGGGCCATATAGAATCGTCAAAAGTCTTTGGGAACAATTCGCATAAAGTTCAAAGTCTAGATTAGACGTATGAAGCAGTCAATAATGCTGCCAACCTAAACAGAGGGTAGACATTCAAGTGAATACCATTCAGGAGGAAAATCATCCTCCGAGGGAAAAATGTGAGGATCCAACCTACCATCATACAGCAACCCAGGTCAATATGCCTGAGGAAACGTGTAAAGAATGTCAAGATCTACAGGCTAAACTTCTGGGAGATTTACGTTTGTTGTAGGCAGCAGTTGAAGCTGATGATATGTCGTATGGCTTTTAGTGCCGGCATATCCCAGGACGGGTTCGGCTCGCCAGGTGCAGGTCTTTCTATTTGACTCCTGTAGGCGACCTGCGCATCGTGATAAGGATGAAATGATGATGAAGACAACACATACACCCAGCCCCCGTGCCATTGGAATTAACCAATTAAGGTTAAAATCCCCGACCCGGCCGGGAATCGAACCCAGGACCCTCTGAAACGAAGGCCAGTACGCTGACCGTTCAGCCAACGAGTCGGACAGTTGAAGCTGATAATTCTAGGTTACACAAGGAGCAGTCTCAGCTGTTAGAAGAAAGAAACATTAAAAGCAGACAGTAGTAAACTTAAATTTCCGGGAACATTAATGTTGTGAATATATCTGAATAATGATTTAATCTGCCAAGCAAATCAATCATCAACCAAGGGAGATATGTCCTTGTCAATTTTGTGTTTTTCGAGTATTTAATTATGTGCCTGTGTCATTTATATGGTGTGGGCTATTTTTCAAGTTGGTGACAGTCTGTTATCTCATTCAGCCAGGTGGCCAGCGAGTTGGAATTTCTGAAGTAATGATTTTTCCTTTCACCCTCATCGATCGAACATGTGGAGATCACATGATAAGCTTGCCTGTCTCAAGGTTAAACCCAGTGCCTCATGTGCTCGCTCTTCCTCATGTAACATTCTAGAATGATGTGAACCAATTACGAGGAACAATTACACGTACGAATGCCAATACTAATTATTTCAATGACCAGACTTCCAAACGTGAGGCTGTTTAAACCCAGTGTTTTACCTAGCTTACCCCCTTACTCTTCAAGAAGTCTACGAGCCAAGTTAAGTTACATGTGCACCTGCATAAATTATTCTGGCCTAGCACGAACATTTTCTAAAGTTTTGTGTCAGTTTCAGTTCAGAACTAACTTCAGAAGAGAGAAGAGGATCACAACCCACTGTTATTATAACACCAGTCCAGGATGTCAACTACAAATTCAAGAGGACCAATTCATCCGACGTGGGACTTGAAATCTACATCAACCATGTGGCACTAAGCATGTAAGGGCCACTAACATCGGAGGGAGAATGTGACGGATATCATGCCAGCATAGTAGACCGCTCCGGGAATCGAGTTCCATTGCAATATTTAAGTACCTTTCTGTAATATTTTCTGTCCATCTATTTAGAAAATTTAATGTTCTTCTCTAAAATAATATTTCTATTAGACTTGAGTAATTTAGTGATATTTTTCACATTTTATTTTGCCATAGTACAGGTAGTTTTGAATACAAGAATGTGTGTATTGGGCTGTATTAGATTAGATGTAGAATAGTTTGTCTTCTGAGAATATTTCTCCCTCAGTGCAATTAATAAAAATCATGCCTAATAATCAATGTCCTCTCGGATAAATAAGAATTTAAAATGATCATTTCAAATTTTAATGAAACATTGTGGGATGAGTTTTAGGTTGTGTTTTATCCATTGCATTGCCACGCGATAATGCAGATTGTGTCATCTTATTTAAATATTAATTCAGATGCCGATGGTAGATTTAAAAATCACTACTAACAATAATAATAATTTAAGATCGGGTTGAATGAAATTATAATGGCCATGAGTGATAAATAATGTTAGAATTGTTCATGTGGAATATGTGAGGTATGTTCAACTATTGTATAATTTTACCTGGAAAATGGTAAAGCCTGCAGGCAATATTATTGAATTTTGGAAGCATGTATCATGGGTTACAATGCATTCTGATAAAGTGGAGTATGTGTTGAGATGTATTTCAATATTTAAGATTAATAATAATTTTTTGACACTCAATGACCACGTGTCAGAGGATAATCAGTGTTAACCCAGGCGAATAACATTGTGATTTTTTAAGATATCACCACTGTAATGTCAAGATAATGTTCAATTAAGTGATCATCTGACTTCCATCACGAATCATGTCAGTTGTTGAGCATATTGAATTTAAATGAAGGTCATCTGTCTATGGCATTCAACATTCTTCCCCATGATAATAATCATAAATAAAAATAAAGCCTAGGATCCGAGTGTAAATTTTCACATAAAATTCGAGTATCCTGTGTTTGCATGGTGTGAGAGTGATGTAGTTTGTAATATTTTGCAGTGCTATTTCTTGAAATGTGGTTCTTAGTCTGACCACGTGTTCAGTACGGTGGATCAGATTATTCTGGCATTGTCTGTGATTTGTTCGTATTATATGAGATTGCTATTTAAAATTTTTATGCAAAGATTAATGACAGATTTAATTCTATGATAACACAATTTTGTGGAAGGTGAATAAGATTGATAAATTCTCTGAAGAGTAAGCATAAGCAAAGATTTATAAAAATAAATGAAAGAATTGTAATGCTAAATGTAAATTAGCAATTATTAAGTTCATGTAAGGACATGATTAACTTCAATTAATTCATCTAATGATTTTTCAAGAGTCTCAATAATTCATATAATTGAGTTAATCATCTCAACTTGTGTTATTTGAGAAATTATCATTAGCTGAGAGAGAGTAGAGTATATTTTTGTAAATATTGTACAGATTCAATTAAAAAGGATACCATGGTTATCCACCACTCAGTTTAAGTGGACATTTAATGTTTTTGTTCATGTTTAAACTGATATAACTGAAATCAAACTTTAAGACATCATGGAGATTCAGGATGTTTTTAGGATGGAGTTCATCCACCCAAATTTCATTTTGCTTAGCCAAAGGAAGGCTAATTTTTCTTTTTATCGCTTACAGAATAGGCCAATATGTCAACGCTATTCCAGACATGAGAATTGATTTATGTGCATTTATTCAACCATTCTAACTTTGTGAGCTTCAAAAGTAACTTCAGCAAGATATATTTTGTTTGTTAAATTCATTTTATTGTGTATATCTTATAATAAATGTCAAGCCTGTTTTTAAATTGTTCTTTTTCTTATATTGTCATCAGCCCTTATCCTTTAAATGCCTTCAAAATTAGGACAGCTTGCAAACAAACGGTCCACCTCGGGATTTCTCATGTGCTGGCTGAGCTTGACCAGTATGCAGGGGGCAGTATGTATGTAGGCATGCAGTGATGGGAAAAGCAATACAAATAATTGGGTTCAATAACAGTTACCTGAAAAATATTTTACTCAATACTATTTTTAGAATGAAGGCAGAATATTTCTACTCTATACATTCCTCTATGTTTACCTGCATCTAGGGCATGGTCTAGCAATGACACATTTTGTGACAACTGATTAGTTAGAAAATATACTTAATTAATTTTTATGAAGAACTAAAAAATATGTATTATTTTCCTCCAGGGCTCTCCAACATGGCTTCTTCAGTTTTGATGACTTCGATTTGGAAGAATATGAGTATTATGAATCAATTGAGCATGGAGACTTGAATTGGATTGTTCCCAACAAGTTTCTTGCTTTTTGCGGCCCAACATCTGAATTAAATTCCATTTATAGAAAACCAGAGAGTTATCTGAAGTACTTCAAGCAAAATAATGTTACAACTGTAATTCGTCTCAACAAGAAAGCGTATGATGCTTCTAGGTAAGATATGACCTTTTCAAATTTCCATTAATTTCCAGCTGATTATCAATAATCACTTAATAATAATCAGATACAGTATTGGATTCTTAAGAATACCGTTGTTCGCAAATATTTGCACACCCATGTGAGACCACTGATAGTCATCTGATTTCCACAGGATATGTTTATTATACAGTATTGAAGAAATTATTAACATTTTATTGTCATATACACTCTCTGATCAAAAGTGTCCAGGCACCTAGTTGAAACTGCTCTTTCAGTGCTCCTCGGATGTACTACCTAGTAGTGGACATTAATCAAACTCTACGGTGGCGGGGGGGACTGTCTACAAGGTGTCAGAATGTCTCTGTGGGAATCACAGACCATTTTTTTGCAACACTGTAGCAAGCATTGTTAGTGAAATGGGTCACTGAAGTTGTAGCAAAGTCACCATTTTAGTTGATCCCAGAGGTTTTAGATAGGATTGAGGTCAGTGCTCTGGGTTAGTCAATCCTTTTCTGGAATCTTACTGTCCACAAACCACTCATGAACAGGCCTCCTTTGTGGCAGGGAGAATTATCAGACTGAAACACACAATGTTCATCTCTGAACTGGTGTTCTACTGTAGACAATAAGAAGCTGTTCTGTAGTATTATGAGAGGACAAAGTCTACCCTATCCTTCCAAATTTCACTGTGGGCACTGTACAGGTAGGCACGCATTGTTCACCTGACATTTGCCACACTCATACCCAACCATCTGACTGCCACATGGTATAGCATGATTTATTACTCCAAATAACGCATCTCCAGACATTCATGGACCAGTGGCGGCTCTGTTTATACTACCTGTGAAATGTACAGTTTATGGGTGGGTGCCTGAGCCTTGAATCCCAGTCCTCATACATCTTAGCTGTGACATATCTTCCTAACTCAAAGTTATGTCACAGCCAGTAGCAGCGATTGGGAATTAGAATTCGGGCGGCAAAAAATGGAGAGACAACAAATGTACCCAGGTTTGTGGAACATAAGGGATACAGGTGGGGGTGGGGTGTGGGATATAGTCTATACTTCAAAACTGGAAAAAAAGAAAGCTACAAAATGGTGAGTTTTTGATGCTCTCTGAGCAAATTTTGACAGACAGGTTAAGGTTGACAGTTTACCAACTTAAGTGCGGTAATAATAGTTTTTTGAGATTTTGATTCAATACTATACAATAAAACTTTCACCAAAGGAACAATATTACACATGTATTATGATCAAATAGAAGTACGGTGTGATTATACAACTAAAAATCTTTTAGTATTTGACTACACACTAAGAAACCAACAGACACTAAAGAGACTGCCAGACTGACAAATGCACATGGCAAGCGGGTGAACCATACCTCAGTGTCCATGACTCTGGCAAAAAGAAAAAGTATTTCTGCTAAAAATGTTGTTAATAATTAAAGAAAATAAAGGAAAGAATTAGTTGATAACACAACAGGGCTTGTACAAATTGCTTTTATTTTTATTTTTTATTTTATCATGAAATCATGCATCCACCATTTCATTCATTCATTCATTCATTCATTCATTCATTCATTCATTCATTCATTCATTAAATCCATTCAAATATATGGTTGTAATTGTAGGATTCCGTTAAAGTATGTGTAACGTGCAATTTTACAAATTGCTATTTTAAACAATTCCTGTAATTCCTAGTTTCAGTCAGCTAAAGTGGAATAAAAACATAACGTTTTCTCCACAATGTGGAGGGCGACTGGGCAGTGTTCATAGATGTCAAAAACAGCTGAGTGACTGTGAAGTGCAACCTTCTTTTGTTTAGGACTGAAAAATCTTTCTTGACATATTATTGTAGTCCATATTGCCTTAAGATCTAGAAGTGGATGAAAGTGTGGTCTCTTTATCTGCTGCAATAAAAAATTTAATGAGACCTTAATATTCCATATATGGAAATGATATACAAGTTTTAGATCAACTTCAGTAAGAGGGATGTGGACCTTCCTTTTCCTTTTAATATTAGGGACAGAATTAACTAAAACAAGGTTTAACTTCATTCCTCTCACATTAAAAGTGCATGAGATATTTTTATTTAGGCAGCATCAGTTGCAAATCAGCACAATGTTGAAGTTCTAATGGCAATAGATAAAACAAATACTGTGGATTTGACAATAAGTCAAGAGTTTCATCTACTGTATACTTCATGGTATTGCGAAGTGTAGGATCATCATCATCTTCCTTCCAAGTATTGACAATGACATCAATGACATTTTGAGATTAGGAGCATTTCCATTCTTACAGGCCACATCCCAAGTCATATTTCAATAAGAACCTGAAAAGAATGTGCAGGAGAACTAGACTTGCCTTTGTAAGGCATAACAAATTGCACATGTGTCATGATGCTCTTCTAATCTAATTTTTTTTTTTTCTTTTGCTAGTGGCTTTACGTTGCACCGACACAGATAGGTCCTCTAATAGGAACATGAAGAAGAACACATGGTGGAATAAACATACGGAAATGACAAGCCAGCACAGGAAGAGGGAGCAATAGAAAGAGGAAACAAAGAGAAGCATGAAAAACAAAAGGACAAGGACAATCTCCATATCTTCATACCTGTCTTCATATAGATGGTTTCTCACCTGTCTTCATATAGATGGTTTCTCTTCTCATCAATCCCCTTCTTCTACCATCAATTTCTTCTCAGCCCTTGATGAGCTTGTTTCTGCTTCTGACTTCTATTTTTCTATGTAGGACTTGATTTATTTCTGTGTTTATTTTTAAATAGGCATTTGAAGGAAAATACTTTTTGCACAAAAATGTGGATGAAAAAGTTAACAAAGTTGATATGGCTTTATTCATTAACATTGGGAACTCCTTTAAACTTAACCAGTCCATATATCAAGGAATATATGAAGGAGTATTCCCTGAAGGTTTTTCCAAGTCCCTTCAAATTCTGTTAAATTTTTTTCATCCATAGAAAGTCGTGAAGGATATCAAAGCACTCAGTTTGATTGGTATTGAAACAAGTTTCCCAAAATTTTTTTTTTGATGAACAATTCAACAGGGTCTTGCAAAAATATAAACTGTTCATTTTTGAGAAAATATCTGCCAAATAAGCCCAGGTCTGAAGTCAGCTTTCATTTTCCATACACTTTGATTGTGAAAGGCATGGATGGTGAGAAAAACTTGAACTTCGTCTTTAAGCTCAAACAATATGAAAACAGTTCTACCTCAAGACAGCCACTTAATTTAAGTATGAGACAATAAACAGTTATAAATGCTCCCCATTTCCTCACAAACTGGTGCAAAAAATGAGGGAATTGGTAGGGCAAGCCTTAAGAAAATTGACAATTTTCACTGCATTGTCCAACACAGATTTCAATCCTTCAGGCATATGTTTGGAAACAAGAGCATGTCTATGCAATGAAGCATTTGATACCACTCTGGCATCAAACTCAGCATAACACCCTGACATATATTTTACACCATCTGAGCAAAAGCCTATACAGCGAGTCCAGTCTATTGTACTTCCAAAAAATTATTCATCAATTAACTTCAATATATCTTCTCCTGTAGCTCTCTGCAGAATAATAAGTCCTCTTCTACAGGCTCACCATTAACATAACAGATGTAAAGCAGTAAAATGGATAATTTTGCAACATCAGTCGATTTGTCAAGTTGAATAGCAAAAGCTGTTGACAGAAAATAACTTTCACTCAGCCACATCAACACTCATGCCAGTACAGCAGGGCCAGCAGAGGAACTCCTGTAAGCATCTATTTGACTTTACTTGATCTTCAAGTTATTTTCTATGCTGTTTCCACTCATTACCAATACAATGCTTTATGAGACAAACTTGAGTCCTCATTCTTAGAAAACAGAGTTCCCCTATGTTTACCAAATTTAAATGTAATATTTAACTGCCAAAGAAATCATAACGTTTAAATGACGCTTTGTATCAGAAGACCTCAAGACCTCTTTTAATGTGTTTTCTTCAGATTTTTAATCTTGGCCTTATTTTAATGAAAATTATCAATCATTTTATAATATAGTTACTTTATACAGTAGGATTTTAACACCCCCCCCCCCACACACACACACACACACACACACAAAGAGACTAGAAAAACCTGAAGTGTTCCTATTATTGTCCATGCCTTACTTTGTACTTCTTATGGCCAATTTTAACTTGTGTCCTTGAATATTGGATCTCTTGTAATTGTTTTTATCAGCTGAAGATGGCCCTAACTAGGGGACAAAACACATACTAAAATGTTGAAGATTTTATAATATATTCTCTTTGAATATTTAATCTAATGTATTGAAAATATAATATAAACATTATTTTCAATACGGATGAACAGATGAAATTTCTGTCTTGTAATTAGTGTATATGTAATTAGAAAAAGGAATTTATGACAGCCATATGGAATTCTTCTCACCTTCCTGATTCAAAGCTCCAAAACCATGCCCTCCATGGATCCTTTCCATTTCTTCGTTTTTTTCTACCAATATGTCCGTTCAAATGGCCCTCAAATTCTGCACATCGCTCATGGGGTCTGCCTTACGCTGGCCATGCCTCTCGTTCTGGATCTGACTCACTGTGGACTTGATAGAATTTTACGACCAGATTACCTCCCTGACGTCAACCCTTCTCCTTTACCTCGACTTGGGACCGGCACTAGGACTTCCAAGCAGTAATCCTAGCCCACTCTTATTTATCATTCAACATATACAATTATAAATTAACAAATGAAAAGTATGCACTTCTTTCGCTATGAAGGGTAGAATGACAACAAGGTCATGGAGTACGGTAAATGAATAAGTTTTCTCAAATATTTTGCAAAATATCTGCTGAAAGCATATGGAATAGACAATAATTAAGCCAGTTACACAATCAAAACATGGTACATGGTTCATATTAACTAAATGAAAATAATGTTTGTAATTATCAATACTCAAATATTTATTTATTTAGCATATGGCAACACATTGGAATATATAAATTATATAATAAAATAAGAATGGCGTTATAACAATTAGACAAAAAACAGAGTATACAATGACAATGTATGCACTTATACAGTGAGAGTTAATTTGTTTATCCAGTTAACAGCATCTGGAGTCAACGTTAGAAAGTCTTTCAGATCACCCGAGTATGATGTAATACTACACTGTTACACACTGTGTTGGATGGTCTGGGGAGTCGTTCCACAAACACAAGATTGTTCAGAAATTTTGTTCCATTTGTAGAGGAAGTCATTATATACTCCAGGGTTTGTATGAATCCTGTTGGCAGTTTTCCACGTATATCAAGGCAGACCAAAACCAGCTGGTTTAATTTGGGTATTTAAAACAGTTACAATATCTAGTGGTGCATGTTGGATCCATTTTTCTTCCCAACGATCATTTATATTGAAGCCCTTATCAAAAAGTTCAACAGCAGATTTTATTGCTGGATGTCTGGATTTTACTTGCTTGGTGTGAGTCTCCACTTGTGGTAATATTGCCATAGGATTGAAAGATCATCTGTCAATATCCTTTCATATCATAGATTATATTCACACCATAGGAATCAGAGGTCTTCATAAACAAACTGAATAACCTACAACTCTATCAAATATTATGTTATTCACACCCGGAAAACACTAAAAAAATACATATTGTACGCGCACCTTTTAGCGATAGATTTTTTTCCGGGTTGAGGAGTAAGGAGGAAGCTCTGTCGGTTCCGGTTACACTGCCAACTGAATGGAAATGAAATCTGAATTGAATTGATAATATTATCGATCGATATGAAGTTTCTAAACCTTTATTTTCTTAAGCCAACAACTGTGTCACCCATACATTATATAGCATTTCTCGATGCTAATCTTGTTCCTAGCATGAATTCTATAGTTTGGCTTTGCTGTGTAAACAACAACAGTATTAGTACGTAAAGTGTACGTCAGATGTCGCAGAGCGATGCATAAGCAATTCATAGCTTGTGTTTCAAAGGTTGCCAATACGTATCTCGAAGATAACAAGAGGTCGACCGATTCAGCACTAGGGTGTCCATCTATCACTAAAAGGTGCACATACAATACATACACTATAAAGAGAATACCTAAAATCACTATTCAAACCATAGGATAATCATCAATTAATTGAAAAACCATATAAATATATTTTTTTTTAATGGGATGCTTTCTACCTTTCATGATCCAACTTGGTCATTGCCATTAGTTTTCCAGCTATAATTATTAAAAACCTAATAAATTCCATAAAAATAGAGTAGTATATGTTGGTTGTTATAATGTCTATAGCTTATGATGATTTGACTCTTACAGCTTCACTTCTGCAGGAATTGATCACTATGACCTCTACTTCCTAGATGGAGGGGTTCCATCCAATTCAATCCTAGCCCAGTTCTTTGACATCAGTGAAACAGCCAAAGGAGCCATTGCTGTTCACTGCAAGGTACTTAATCAAACATTAAACAATATTTATATGTTGCCTTGAACTACTGTTTTACATTCCACTAATCAATTTCACATTAATGAAGGACTATTGTCCTTTCTGGTAGATTTGTAACTGAGTAGGAAGTATTCTCATGTAATGACTTATCAGTCAGAGAGATAGAGAGAGCATAAAATGACTTCAGGGACAGTTGGACATATTTCTCATGACTAGACATCAGATTTATATGCTGTATAAATCACCAATATAAGCATGCAACAACTATGCTGCAAAAAGTGGTAAAATATGTACTTAAGTATGCAATGCTATTAAACACTTTCATGAAACGCAAACAGAATATTCCTTTACTATACTCATGCAGTTCACCCCCACCAATACATAAAATCATGATCGGGAATAAACGACTGAATGAAAAACAAAAAATCGCACTCTACTTACAGGTGCGACCATTCCACTAGTACCAACAATCCGTGCATAGTTTGTGAGACGTATCAATCTATCGGTGTTCAATGTTAAAACATATGCATACGTCTCCTGGATAAGACACAGTGTACTAATCAATACAAATAATAATTCATAATGATTAAGGCAGTAAGAAAACACAAATGTGAAGAAACACACTTAAATGCACATGCCTCATTAATTTTACACTGCACACCCTACTTTTCCTGTTTATAATTTGCTTTGCTACACTACAGCAATCTTCTTTAAGTTTTCTGCTATGGAGAATGATCTCTCTACAGCACTGACACAGCTAGGTCTTATGGTGACAATGGGATAGGAAAGGGCTAGGAGTGGGAAGGAAGTAGCCGTGGACTTAATTAAGGTACACCGCAGCATTTTCCTGGTGTTAAAATGGGAAACCACGAAAAACCATCTTCAGGGCTGCCGACAGTGGGGCTCCAACCCACTATCTTCTGGATGCAAGCTCTCAGCTGTGTGTTCTTAATCACACGTACAACTCACCCGGTTGTTCGTTTTGGAGGTCTACATATCGGCAAACAAAATATGCATTTGCATACATATCCGATGTCTACTCATGACTAAACCTGCCAGTTTGATGTTTAATCTATTTTGGAATGAGAGAACTCTTCACTTTCCTTAGTCATTAAAAATAAATGAAAGTGCTAAAGAAGTAGGAAGGTTGAGTAACTTGGTGAAATATGTATTTGAATATATCATTTTAAAATCTGATTTAATTTTACCACTGTAGAGTACATGAAATTCATATTTAGTTCTAATATGCTCTGCATCATAGTGTATAATGGTAATTTTCTTTTCATTATTACAAAATACAATATACTGCTGGAAAAGAGAAACTGAAGATCCCTGTAATATACTGTCAATTTATACTTCACAAGAATATCTATACTGACGTGTAGTAGATATTCTGATTCACTTTACAAAATTACTGCTTGACATGTGACAGAATGCCATTCTTTTTAACATGTTATCTATGCCTGGGCTCCTAATGTGTTTCAGCAAAGCTTAGTGTGTGATGTAAGACTAAGTGAAATTAATGGATGAGAACATGGTTTCTCTGCAATTAAACTTTTTGAACCGAGCTCGATAGCTGCAGTTGCTTTAAGTGCGGCCAGTATCCAGTATTCGGAAGATCGTGGGTTTGAACCCCACTGTTGGCAGTCCTGAAGATGCTTTTCCGTAGTTTTCCATTTTCACACCAGGCAAATGTTGGTGCTGTACCTTAATTAAGGCCACGGCTGCTTTTTAAAATAAAAATAAAAATTAAAAAAAACTTTTTGAGAGGGGTAATGTGGACTGTAAAAAAATTGGATAATTCTATCAGAGAATGGATGCACTTATTGGATGTGAACTGCTGTATATGTGCTGCTTTCGATGTTAAGAACAGTGGTATAGACATCCGTCAAAACTGAGTCATTACAAGGGCTGAAGCGCAGACCACATTGCTTCAACAACACATACCAGAGTCAATGTGGTTGTCAACAGGAACAGCAAGCCTGCATCCTGAAGTATTTTTCCAGTTTTCCTTTGATGCTTTTGTACCCATTTTCCTATGTAGTATCGGGCTTGTCCATAGGAAATCCCACATACAGGTTCTGGGCCAACAAAATGTGTTTCTGTCCCTCTCCTGGCCAGTTTATCTTCCTTTTCATTTCCTTCTATACCTGCATGCCCATATTATTTTGACAATGTTGTACTTTGAGAGCTTTAGGAGAAGTGAGTGGCAATACCAGACAAATTCTGGATATTATCCGGAGTGCCTCTAGTGCATTAATGGCATTAATGGCCATTTGCCTGTCCATACAAATGAAAATGTTCTTATTCCTATAGTTCATTTTCAGATTTTCTTCAAGACATGTTGTGATAGCTATCATTTCAGCTTGAAAGACTGTAGTGTGTCTGCCCAGGCTCATCTGGATTGATCTCTCAGGTCTTCCCCCGTTGATCCCTCCTCCTGTGCCATCACCAGTCTTTGAGCCATCAGTCCACCACACTGTATCTTCTTTTTCAGTATTCCATTTGTTGATATCCCAGTCTTCTTTTTTTATTATCTGGGTCTCAAACGATTTTTCAAAATTGTACTTTGGTACCATCTGTTTTTTAAATTTCATGTGGCTATTTCTAGCGAAGTTCAGCCCTTGTAAGGCAGACCCTCCGATGAGGGTGGGTGGCATCTGCCATGTGAAGGTAACTACATGTTATTGTGGTGGAGGATAGTGTTATGTGTGGTGTGTAAGTCGTAGGGATGTTGGGGACAGCACAAACACCCAGCCCCCGAGCCAACGGAATTAACCAATGAAGGTTAAAATCCCTGACCCGGCTGGGAATCGAACCCGGGACCCTTTGAACCAAAGGCCAGTACGCTGACCATTCAGCCAATGAGTCGGATGTACCATATGATAAGAAGGCATATGTAGAACATCCTCTGTTATTACTCCGTTAATTTTACAGTGTCCTAGATTGGGTCTTTGTGCATTCCAGCACTCTGACTGTGCCAATCTATATGAATTCATTCTAGCTTGTCCTTTTATGAATTTGCATAGTTATGGGAGTTGATATTTAGAAATTTCATGATCCGTATTGAAGTGGGATTACAATAATTGAAATTAATTAATGGGGGTCCTCCTATTCAATTAATTTCAATTATTGCAGTGATCGGAGGTCTAAGGCTTCTATCAGCGTAGTTCTCATAGCCTCAGTTATGGCTATGCATGCCATTCTCTGTAGGCTATCCAATCTACTGCCGACTTTTCCTTGACTTACTGTCTGCCACCAGATGATTGCAGCATAGGCCATCAATGGTCTAATGATCATTGTGTATATCCACATTACCATTGATGGTCTTAGGCCCCATGTCTTCCCAATGGCTCTTTTACATACATACAGCAAGTTCTTGGCCCGTGTTATGTTCCTTTCTATATGTGGATTCCAGGTTAGATTTTTATCTAACACTACATCTAGGTGCAGTGCCTGTTCTTCCATATATACATCTTGCCCAAAGAGCCTCGGTGATCTCTTTCCCTCTAATTTTCTTCTTCTTATAAAAGGGACCAGAGTTATCTTGTTCGGGTTGACTGATGGTTGTTCTTCCCAACAACAGATCTCCACACGGTTGAGTCATCTTTGCATGAGGTCCTGGATAACACTCATCACCTAACCTCGTACCACAATCACAAGGTCATCTGTGTTTCCTTGTGTATAGAAACCTTGTTCGTTGAGCATAACTATCGGCAGCCCTGAAAATGGTTTTCCGTGGTTTCCCATTTTCACACCAGGCAAATGCTGGGGCTGTACCTTAATTAAGGCCACGGCCGCTTCCTTCCAACTCCTAGGCCTTTCCTATCCCATCGTCGCCATAAGACCTATCTGTGTCGATGCGACGTAAAGCCCCTAGCAAAAAAAAAAAAGAGCATAGCTATGAATTTGTTCACCACGAGGTTCCACAGCAGAGGTGAAAGACCTCCTCCTTGAGCACAGCTTCGGGTGGCCCTAACCATCAGCATTTCTTCAAACAGGGTTGCTTTTATCTTTATTCCGTCTGACATGGATTTAATCCATTTGACGATGGTTTTACTCACCTTGCTCTTTTCCAATGCTTTGATCATAGAGTCATAGGTTGTATTGCTGAAGGCTGCTTCTATATCAAGAAATCCCGCCAGTGCATTTCTTTATATTCTAGGCTTTCCTTTAGTTTACAAACCACCTGGTGGAATGCTACTTCAGTGGATCTGCTAGGTCTATATGCAAACTGATTTCTATGTAACATTGAGTTCAGTTGCACCATTCTTCTGATATATTTATCCAGAATTTTCTCCATTGCTTTTAACATGAATGGTCTGTATGCTTTGGCTTGGGCATAATTTGCCCTTCCAGGCTTAGGTATGAATGCTGCTTTAGCTTCAGACCATGATTTTGGCACGTACCCTAAAGCTAGACTAGCTCTGAAGAGGTCCGTCAGCGCACTGACGAGTATCTCCCATCCTTCCTGTAGGAGTATAGGAAGTATTTCATCTGGCCCTGGAGCCTTCATAAGGTGAAACGCGTTGATTGCCCATTTTACATGGTTGTGTTTTATTATTCTGTTGGCACAGTTCCAGTCTGCTCTTCAAGCTCTGGTCTCTGTTCCAACCGTTTCTTCTTCTATCATCTCCTCAGCCTCAGGAAAGTGACACACCATTAGCATCTCCAGCGTGTCCTTCCCCGCCTGACTAAACGACCCATCTGGTCTCTCCAGTGTACCCACCTGATTTATATGGGTTGCTTTAAGAACTTTCTGGAGCCCTGCTGTTTCAGTGTGTGATTCCACTTTCTCACAGAACAGTCTCCAAGATTTTATTTTTGCTTTCTGTATCTCTAGGTTATAATCAGTGAGTTTCCTATTATATACGTCCCACATACTATTTCCAGATGATAGTTTATACAACATCCTAACCTCTTTTTTCATTTTGGCTAGTTTGTTGTTCCACCACCTTACTTTTTTGGTATTTTTCTTTTCTTTGAGAGGACAGTTGTCATGGAATGAGACTATAATGGCCTCTTCTAATAGTTCCACTGCCTCATCCAATTCTTTCTGTCCTCTCACGTTAGTTGGACATTTATGTACAGCCTTCCCTAGAACATCTCTGTATCTATCCCAATTAGTTCTTTTTGGGTCTTTGTACATCTCAATCCCACATAGTCTCGCATCTATTGAAAAGTGGATGTGCTGGTGGTCTGCCAATGATGGTTCCTTCAGCACCTTCCAGTCTTTAATAAAGTTTGCAATATGCGTAGTGCTTAGTATAATGTCTATTACCTCCCTATGATTTTTATTTATATATATGTAGGCTTGTTTCCTAGGTTTAGTATCGTCAACTCAGTTCCAATAATAAACTCTAGTAACGGCTTACCTCTTGCATTGCAGTTCGTGCTGCCCAATGCTGTGTGGTGTGAATTTGCATCTGCTCCAAGGACTAGGTGTTCACCTTTCTTCTTTGCGTTGCAAATTAGGTTCTCAACTTCTTCTGATGGTGGCTGATTAGTTGAGTCATATGGAAGGTATGCAGAGCCTATGGTTATTTCTCTGGGACCTTTCCAATTTCCAAGTTTTATCTTGGCGCGTCTAAGTCCTTTGAACAATGTTCCTGCAACAGAAGTCATTTTAGTTTCCCGCTCACAAGTAAACATTTCTAGGCACATTCGATGTAGTATCGTACGTTAGCTTACCTCCAGATACTGCCAGTCCTGCTACTCTGCCCTGAACTACCCCTGGCTCTTGTATAAGAGCCACTTCGATAGCCTCGGACTTGAACTTCCTGACGAAATTGGCCACAGCTGTTTTTTTATATGTTGTAGGTTGCCCTGTAGAAATGTCAGTACCATCCTTGCCAACGCTAGGTTTTGTTTTTCCCTTAATTACTTGAAATTTGATCTGCCCAAGTCCAAGCTTCCGAGGCGGTAAATGCGTGCTCGGTTCTCCCAGAAACACGTGGGTTCGAATCCCCGTCAGGAAGTCGTAAAATTTAAGAAACGAGATTTCCACTTCCGGAGGTGCATATGGCCCTGAGGTTCACTCAGCCTACACCAAAAATGAATACCAGGTTAATTCCTGGGGGCAAAGGCGGCCGGGCGTAGAGTTAACCACTCTACCCCATCACGTTCCGCGGTTAACAATGGTGGAAGCCTTTACCTTCCACTCCTCCAGGGGCCTTCATGGCCTGTATGGAGGTAACTTTGTCTTTGTCAAGTCCAAGCTTGGCCTTAAGGACTCTCTTCTTGAGCTCTTTAAAATCTCTTTCATTAAGGGCCAAAACAATTGTCCTTCCTGTGTCATCAGTAGTTGTTGCATTCAGCACTCTCCACTCTTTCGTCGGAAGTATGGTGTCATGCTGATGTATCCTGACAAGCACATCATCAACCTTCATCTTGTCAAATGGGGGAGGAAACTTGGTAATGACCTTTGTAGTATTCAGCACCTTCCTGGCTTCTGCCACCTCCAAATTCTCCCCTTTCCAAGGTTTGCAATTGGCCACTGTCTGTTCCAGCCAGCTTTTAGTTTCTGGATTTGTACAGATCAGTACCACTGCTCCACATTCCAGCCTTGGTGACTCGAGGAAGCCTGGAAGGCATCTGTCCGACAGCAGTTTCACTTGCATTATCAGAGCAGATGAAAGTTCCTTCACGTCTTCCTCCTTCAGTTTCCCGTCTGTCCGACTCGTTGGCTGAACGGTCAGCGTACTGGCCTTCGGTTCAGAGGGTCCCGGGTTCGATTCCCGGCCGGGTCGGGGATTTTAACCTTAATTGGTTAATTCCAGTGGCTCGGGGGCTGGGTGTTTGTGCTGTCCCCAACATCCCTGCAACTCACACACCACACATAACACTATCCTCCACCACAATAACACGCAGTTACCTACACATGGCAGATGCCGCCCACCCTCATCGGAGGGTCTGCCTTACAAGGGCTGCACCCGGCTAGAAATAGCCACACGAGAAAAAAAAGTTTCCCGTCTGGAAAGGTTTTTGGTATTATTACTACTTTGATTGGAGCTAGTCTTTCCCAAGAGGACATGACCATCTCTTCTTTCTGTTTCTTGGTGGGCGGTTTTGTAGCCGAACTTGATGGCGTACTATCCTCCGACCTTGGCCTTTTGAGCGTTGTCAGAGGAATAGCCTCTCGCCGACCCCTGTTGCTTGGCTTCTTCTCCGTCCAAGTTCCAGCCGCTATTTTGGCTTCCTTCCTCACTCTCTTCCTTTCCTTGTAATATGCACTGTTGCGAGGTGGTCTGTCGATATGAAATCTGTTGATTTTCGATGCAGAAATCTTCAGTTCTGTCTCTACGGACGTTCCTAGTTTGCTTGTGGTAGCAGTCTGCTCTACTGGAGCTTCTGTTGCCATTTCTTGTTTTGAGTCGGCGACAGCCTGTCCAATTGGAACTTCTGTCTCCATTTTTTCATCTTGGGCTTGCTCCCGGATCTGCTCTACTGGAGCTTCCATGGCTTCCCTTGATGTTGAAGTTTTTGAAATTGGTTTTTTATAAGCATCCATCTTTCAATCAATCATAGGGTTTTTGTCCCTTTTGGGTCCTGAGCATCGTTCTCACCATCTGTGGCGAGGCATACTGCCATATATTGTCCTCCCACAGCTCAGGCTCTCTGTAGCAGAGACCACACCCCTCAGTTGTCCATCCAGCGGCCTGCCCCTGGCCCGAACCTAGTCAGGTTTTTTTCCCTTTCAGTAGGCCTACTTATGTGGTCTCCACTTAGCATTATCATGACTGAGTTTACAGTCATGACTTTCCCCCTAGGTTGGGATCGCCCCTTTCCCAACACGCGGCTCGTCCAGGCTACGTAGAGCAAAGTGATGTGTTGGTTCCAGCACCCTGCAGTGAGCCTTCACCTCAATCACCAGCCCCACTTCACCTGAATCACCGTATCACCCATGTGGAGGAACAATGGATGCCTCTCTAGCATGTGTGGGCGAGGCCTCCACTTCCATGCCTTGACTTGGGCTAGTAGCACACAAAAGGATTACATGGGAGACTGAATAACTAAGTGGAGTGTTTCATCATGACAGCAGGTTCTGCTTTTATGCAAGTAATGGTGGACTACATGAATGATGTACTGTAGATCTGGAGAACAACATCATCCATAGTGGGTTAGTCCACAACAAACTCCTAGCATTGTGGTCTGGATTGCCATAAGTTACAACATATGCTCACATAGGATGTTTCTGAAGGGAATGTTCATCAGCATCAGGTGCGTGCAGATCATAATGCTGACATATGTACCATAATATTCCAGGAATATTAAGCCTGTCCACATGCTGTGCAGATGTTGAAGGATTTCCCTGACTGGCACATACACTGGAGCTTTCTCCCACAGGAACACATATGAGCCAGAATAGGTTGAAACTTCATACATTCTGTAAGACCATCTAGAGTTCTTACAGAATTTTGTCGTCAGGTGCAAGAGGCATGGAATAATGTATTGCAGGACGATGTTCATCATCTCTATGATTGGTGAAGGTGGTGATTATTGCTTTAAGAAGAAGAACATCTGGGCAATCATCTTCACCTCTGTGATATGCTGCATGCAAGAGCGCAGAATCTTGTTAAAATCCATGGATGATAAACAAAATATTGATATGATGTCTAAATATTGATGTCACATCCTATACAGAGGAACTTGGGTATGTATTGAGCTGTGTATGTAATCATTTACTTCAAGCCACCAATATTAACTGAACAAATTGAAAGACATGTTCAAGCTGTTGTAATTTATTCTTTCAGCAGTATACTTTTGCTTTTTATAAATAAGAAAAGTTAAGATCACATTTTATAACAAACTATGATATATCTTATCTACATTTAAATATTTAAACATTAGTAAATGATAATCGGAAAAAGTATTCAGATATAGAAAGTGTTCTCTTTGTCTCAAATCCTGTAGGTTTTTTTTTTTATGGGCTTGGTTTGAGCACAAGGTCAGTTCAACTGTTTGTTTGGTTTTTATCACCTCTATCCAGGTAGCATGGATACTGTAAGTAGCCGGTATAGCAACATGCAACATTCTGTAAAATGTGATGTATATTAATGAGAACAACATTTAGAAGAAAAATAAATTCTTTTTCTTTCCATTTGCTTGGCCTGCCTCTAGGGAAGTAGATCAAGTTTTTCTGAGGAAACATTGTTGGGAAGCAGATCAAGTTTTTTAAGGAAATACTGTGATAGGTAGCCTTGATCTCGTTTGCAGGTGACCTCATAAGAAAAATGAGAATAATTCAGCCAGGATACTATTGCCTTATCCTACCATAAACAATGGGAAAATATAGGAAACACTTGGAAAATCAATAAAAGTAAGTCAAGAAAGGAAGCAGCAGTACATTTTTGTCTTAATTCTGATCATGACTGTATAGCGGCAAATCTTCATCGAATCAAAAATTTTAATAGTAGCTCCTGAGCAATATGTAAACAACAGAATTCTACAGTGGACATCTCCAAATATGCCTATAATTGGACCACATCTGTCAGTACCTCATTGACCCGCTGCAGCTGTATTGGAATGCCACAAGATTGATGGACTCAATCCAAATACTGCCATTAGAAAACAAACAGCATGTGTGTATTTATAAATCAATGTCTATAAATTTCTATTCAAAGATTTTGTACCTGTTATGGACATAATCATTATTAATCAACCAATAACACTCCTCTTTCAATCTAGTTCTTCCCTCCAATTATTCAATGTCCATTACCATATCATCATCAAGTTCTGATTAACAGGTTTAGCATACACAGAAATAAAATACAGCAGATCCATCATTGTTTGAGGGAGACCTACATTTATTCTGTCCTCTGTTAGAAGCCTAATTATCTCCCTCAAACTCTCTTTCCCTCATACTTCTTAATGCCCACTCACACCCACAATCCCTTCACTTGTATTCCTCAGACATTCTTTAATCTTCATAATGGAAATAATGAAGTATTATGAAAAATCAATGAAAATAAAATAACCTATTCTGTGAATTTAAAAAATCAAAGAAAGAAATACTGTATAATACACAAGGATTTGGCCCAGAAGCTTTCTCTGGTATGATATGGTGTAGACTGTACAACCAGCTATTCTACTGTAAGTGTTGGGCAGCGAGAAATAACCTGACATCCTCAGGGAGCCAATGGCTTTGAGCAGATGATCTCCTCGAGATGAGATGGAGGGCCCTCAATGGAGGAAATATTACCAGAACCCACTGAAAACGTTATGTTGGGCAGCAGCACCATCAGTATCGACTTGATGCACAGAGCATATCGTGCTCGAGCTGTGTCAAGAGCGAGGAATCTCATGCATAACTAAAACTATTGGTTTATTGGCTAGGTGCTATGGTGCGGAAGAGAGAGGGACCTCACTACACTATTATTCCCATAAACACTATCATCATTTCTGCTTTAAACAGACCTAATTCTTCTTGCAACCTAGCTGACAACCAGTATATCTCCAGTTCCAGACATGTAGGCCACCAGACTGCATGTGTGAAATCTGTGATTGGAAAAGCAAAATAGAGTATAGCTACTTTGAAAGTCTGAGGACTTTTAGCTCCAGGAAAACTTCTCCTGCAATACAAGAACTGGAAAAATATAACATATTTTTTATTTTTTATTTATTTACTCAAGAAAGGGCACCTGAGCTGAGGCTCTTAATGGTGCAATACAACGATTACATTATTTTTTTTGTTTACGGCTATTAGAGACCATGTTAGGTAACAGTTACATGTTTCTGGAAGCCTTCTTCACAGCCCAAAACTTTAGCGTCCTTTCTCTGGCAGCCTGTCTTCTTTCTTCCGTCCACCCACGGTTAAGTTTTGGTTCGTCATGGAATCCCTGGAATTTGTTGATCACTGACCTAAACTTTGTTCAGTTTATGTCTTCTGAATTTAGTCCCACCTGTTTGAGATCCTTTCTCACCTCCCTGAACCATTTTTCCGACACTTTAGGTCTGCTGTCTAGTATTGTGAAAATCCTTTTCGTTAGTCTCTTCTCATCCATTCTAAATAAATGCCCATAGAATTTAAGTGTCCGTTTTCTCATAGACTCAGTTAGCCTTTCATTGTTACGGTGTCCGACTCGTTATCTGAATGGTCAGCGTACTGGCCTTCGGTTCAGAGGGTCCCGGGTTCGATTCCCGGCCGGGTCGGGGATTTTACCCTTCATTGGTTAATTCCAATGGCCCGGGGGCTGGGTGTTTGTACTGTCCCCAACATCCCTGCAACTCACACACCACACATAACACTATCCTCCACCACAATAACACGCAGTTACCTACACATGGCAGATGCCGCCCACCCTCATCGGAGGGTCAACCTCAGAAGGGCTGCACCCGGCTAGAAATAGCCACACGAAATTATTATTATTATATTATTGTCACAGTAAAGTTCTTCCCTTCTTCGCAACCTATATTGTCCATCCACAATCTTTGGACCCATTATTTTGTGAAGATCTTCCTTTCGAATTTCTCAGCTTCTCTCAGTCCTGCTTTCCCTGTCATTTGGAGGCATTCACTAGCATACAGACATTCCGTTTTAATCACTGTATTGTAGTGCCTTAGTTTAGCTCGTGTGGAGATGGTTTTCTTCTTGTATATAGCATATGTCCTATGAAAAGCCACAGCCATCTTCTCCTATCTGGATTAAATATTGGCAGAGTTTACAAAATATTTACAATACAACCTTATTTCTAAACACATTACAGTCTTAGAGAAGAGGATAAATATAAATATAAATATAAATATAAATATATAAGACCACTGTAGATTACTTGGTTCATAAAATTTACTGCTCATTTTCTTTTGTCCATTGATTATTTATTTTTTGTTTAAATTTTGAAATTGTTGTTGCCTGTTGTATATGTTTAGGGAGAGCATTGTACACCTTCACAGAGTAGTGCCATAAGGAGTTACAACCATACTTACTAATTTTTACAAATTCAGTATGAACTCTCTGCTCCTTGAGTGTTATATGAGTGTATGTCAGAATTTTTGATACAGATAGTGTTTGTATGAACCAAATTATGCTTAATTTTTTATACCATCTTAGCTGAAGCTTTATCACGTAACATGTGGAGTGGTAGAAGTCTTCATTTCTTATACAAATAATCTGTAGGTGTTGAGGGCAGTAAATTATAAAGTATTTTTAGTGCTCTTTTTTGTAAAATGACAACTTTCTCAAAGAGTTCCTTATTGCAACATCCCCAAACATTAATCATATAAGTCAGGTGACTTTCAGTGAGAGCACGATAAATAGATTTAAAAAACTTATGGTTGAATTTATATCTTGGTCTGTGAGGCACTTCAATTGCTGGAGTTATTTTTTTGCATATGGTTTTAAATTGGTCATCCCAGTCAAGCATTTCATCTATTTTTAAACCTACAAATTTAGCAAATTGTACTCTTGGTAAAGGTTGATCAAAAAATGTTAATGTAAGAAGATCAAGAGGAGTTGCACATGAGGGCTTGTGAAAAATCATATAGTTGGTTTTGCTAAGAGTGATGGATAGTCTATTGTTTGAAAGCCAAGTTTGTAATTAACTAATGTCATACTGCATTTTTACCTCATTTTCTTTAGCAGAATTACCAACATAAAAAATATTTGTATCATCTGCAAAAGGAGATAATTGTCCTTGTAATTTTAGGAACCCTATATCATTCACAAATGTTAGAAATAAAACTGAACCCAATACTGAACCCTGAGGAATTCCAATTGATACAGGAAGAGAAAGACGTTTTGCATTTTTATATGAAACGAACTGTGATCGATCACCAAGATAATCCTTAAACCAGTTCATCGCTACACCTCTTACTCCTGTTTCTTCCGGTTTTCTGATCATGATCTCGTGATCAACTGTATCAAAGTCTATAAATAACCCAGATATAATAGGCCTACTTATAAAAGTAATTATTCTTAAGAAGGAATTTTAATAATCTTATTTTAACATTTTTAAAAATAATATTTTGGCTAAAATGGGAACGATAGAGATTGGTCTGTAATTGTTTACGTCTAATTTATCTAGGCCTTTATGGATGAGTATAACTTTGGCAATTTTTAACAATGGAGGAACTGTGCCTTCAGCTAATGATTTGATAATAAATGCAGTGATGAATGGAACTAATTCGGTTGATAACTGTTTGAGAATTGTGTTGCTTAAACCATAACAATTGCAACCACTGGAATTTGTTAGTTCTTTTATCATGCATGTTACTTCTTTGTTGTCAGTTGGATACAAGAATAAAGAATTTCTTGGTGCTGTGTGATAACTATGTGGATTACTGGTACTGCTTGTAGGCAAAATTAACAGCTAGATCCTGACAAATACTAGTAAAATATTCATTTTAATGTTGTTGAAATATCATAGGAGTTGATGATTATATTATTGTTAATTTTTAGTTGAATATCTCTGTTGTTGCTATTTGTTGTTTGAAGTATCTCGTTAACTAATTTCCAGGGATTTTTACTAGAAACTAACCTGTTACTGTAATAAGAACTTTCAGCTTCTCTTTTAAGTTCAGTGACTTTATTAGAGAGTATTTTATATTCATTTTTAAATATTCTGAGACATAGTGGCATCCCCTCCCAACATATAATGCTGTCTCTTAAATTTTTCCCATATATTTGGAGTTCAAGATGTCCATGGACATCACGAGTGTTTATGTCTTGATTCAGTTATTGTCTTAACACTGAATATGCTGGCTTCTGCTAAGAGATTAGTTAACTTATTAACAGTAATTTCACAGTTGTCATTAGCATCAAACATCAAAGGATTTTTAGATAAAAGTTTCGTGGCGCTTTTAATGTATATTTTTCGGGTGTGTGTTGTGGAATATTTAAAAATACAGTACTACTACTATCTCTTATTGAAATGTCAGATCACAGACCAGTATATTGTGATCACTGAAGTCACTGTAAACATTATACACAATTTTTTTACAAGGTGCATTAATATAAAGATGATCCAAAAGTGTTGAACTCTTTTCTGTCACTCTTATTACACATATTATTACATGGCAGTTAGCCATAGCATTCTCCTAGTTTACTCAACTCAATAGATTGCTGATTTTGTAATATATTATCAATATTAAAATCCTCAATTGTAACATAAAAGTGCTTACAATTCTTGTTCCATATTTCTTCAAGTTCACTTAGAAAGGAATTACTGAATTTATAGGAGTGGCTGGGTTAAGTGAAACTCATTGGGAAAACAATGGACATTTTAGGAGTGGTATTCATAGTTCTGCCTTTGCTGGCAAGATGTAGTGTTTACAGTGCACTATGTCTTCTGGTATGAGCTAGAATAAATTTGTTACTTTCATTGACCTGTCTCGGTCTCATCCTTGGCTTTGACAATATGAAAGTGACTGAGATATGTGTGATGATAGTAATACCATTCCTTAAGCAGCCAGTCCATTATGAATGGTGTGAAAATACCACTCATAGGGTCGGTTTGTGCATGCATTTCAGTGGGCTTGGCAGACTGATATGTAATAGCAACTTCTGGCGCAGTGAGGAAAGCAACGGAAAAACTACCTCACTCCTCATTTCCCTAGTACGCCTCTTCAGTGACACCTAAGCAATTTACAACAGGGTTTTTTTTTTTTTTTGGTGCTGTGGAGGATCAAACCAGCCTTCAGGCTGAATACCCAACATATATATATATATACAATCATAGTTCTATGGGGCTATCTTCATTGTAGGCAGTTCTGTAAACTAAAATAAAAATATGCTTTCCAATCTGATACAAACTGATTAAGGGATTTCAGACGTTAGTGAATGTGCATTTCAGAATATATCCAATATATCTGCAACTTCAGAGGGATTCTCTTGAAATTTGGCTCAATATTACTGAGTTTTTTATCTTGTAGAAAGAATATTCCATGTGATGCGAATGGTTTTTAACACATTTAAAATAATGTTCACGCATTTTTCAAAGAACACGATATCCTCAAATAAGCAACAATGGTAAATGAATCATTCTTGAAAACAGAGATTTTTCTTCTTCTAGAGAATGAGCCAACAGATCTTTGAGAATGAAGATTTTAGTTTTTGGAAGTATAGAATTTCTTGGTGGTTTATTACATGTAATCCCTTCAATTTTTAGTTAAATGTAATCATTTTGGTCCATCCTCAAAAATAGCTAACTTACATCTGAGGAATTATGCAAAAGTTTAAGTGAATCATCCAATAAGTTATGAATAGCTTGATTCTCTATTTTATTCTTTGACCAAGAAAACCGATAATGCAACTCAAACAACAAACATCATGTGAGGTAAAGAGCAATGTTGTGCTCATTTGCCATGCCCACTGTTCTGATTGGATCATACCTCTTTTAAACCTACAGGAAATTTTTACATGATAAAGAATGGAAGAAAATATGTATTGTCAGAACATAAAATAACAAAAAGGGGAGATTCTTTTTTTTTTTTTTTTTTTTTTTTTTTTTTGTTATGGCAGGGGAAAATCTTTTAAAGACACTACTCTGTGTGGGAGTTGGATTTCCACCAACTAAAAACCCCTGCCCTCTTCATTCAGCCCATTCTGGAACTGCTTGTCGGCATGACATCAGAATGGAGTGATGTATATTATTAAGTTCTTCCTTTCTCTTCTTTTTCCTTCATCCCCATAATGCTTGTCGCCATTGCCTTTACTGTATTCCAGGCAAACGGGCTCTCTAACATAATCTGAACCAGATTCCCTGGCGTGAGTCGTCGGCCAAGTTGTTGGCAGGCTTTCCTTCGTTCTTCTTCCCATCGAACACAGTAGGAAAAAGTGTGTTCTACTGTATCCCTTTCAGAACAGTACCGACAACCATCTCCCTGCGTCTTTTCCATCTTCATGGCGTATACGCCGAATCTTCTATGTCCTGTCAGGATCTGCGACAGATAGTAATCTACCTGCCGATGTCTACATTTAAGCCAGTCTCCTATGTCGGGTATTAGCTTTTTTGTCCATTGGCCAACATCGGTTGTGCCATCCCATCGGTCTTGCCAGTCTAGTAAGAGTTGGTTCCTCAAGGCTTTCTTTTCTTCAGCAGATATAGTTGCACCCCTTTCATGCCAAACTTTTCTCTCTACAATGAGGAGGTCAATGGGAATACTGGCAGCTACAACTTGTAAAGCTGCTGTCGAAACAGTTCGATATGCACAGGTAACTCTGAGCAGCATTTTCCTCTGTACTCTTTCCATAGCTCTTCGGTGAATCTTCCTCCTGAGTGCATTGTGCCAGATAGGTGCAGCATAAAGTAAAATGCAGAGCACATAATCTGTCTCTTAACTGTTCTTGGTCCCCCGATGTTAGGCATAAGTCTGGCTAATGCCGATGCCTTCTTCTCTGTCTTTTGGGTTACTGCCTTCACATGTGCACCAAATGTCTCAGTGATTCATTTGCTCGGAAGGTCAGTTCTTCTACATTCTCTGCTATTACCACTATTGCAAGGTCATCTGCATAACCAATAGATGTTGTCCCTTTTGTCAGCTGCAGGCGTAAGACACCATCATATAGAATGTTCCACAAGGTGGGTCCTAGGACAGATCCCTGTAGAACGCCAGCACTCATTTCAAGGTCTTCTAAATCATGAAGTCATATTCTTTGTCCTTTGAAGTACTTAACGATAATTTGTTGTAGATACCAAGAAATGTTCATCCTACGAAGTTCTCTCAAAATAATGCTCCAAGAAGCAGTGTTAAAAGCATTTTTGACATCTAGCGTTAACAAGGCAGCTCATTTCTCACTGCTTTCTGCCTGTATTTGAATCACCCTCTCAATAGCTTGGGTTGTGGTTCTACCCTTTCTAAATCCAAACTGGTTCGAAGAAAGTCCTCCCTGTTATTCAAGTTCTTTCTCCAGTCTAGTTTTAATCAATCCTTCGTAAAGTTTGCTCAAGGTGTTTAATAAGTAAAGTGCCCTGTATGCTGATGGATCTAATGATAGTTTCCCTGCCTTCAATAACGGCACTAGCTTGGCTACTTTCCACTCATCGGGCAGATTCTTTAGTGTACCAACTACTACTACTACTACTACTACTACTACTACTACTACTACTACTACTACTACTACTACTACTACTACTACAGTTGGTATTGTGTGTGAATTAAGCCAAGTTTTAAAGCTGAGTCTCTTTCCATACACCAACCATATGTGGAGGAATATATTCATTATTGCATGTTTCTGAGGTTATTGATAGTGTAGTGTGTTGTGTGTAGATGAAGAAGTTTTAGGACAAACAGAAACACCCAGTCTCTGAGCTAGATGATAGAGGATGTTTGCCTAGTTGTACTTCCTCTTAAAACAATAATCACCACCACCACCACTCTGAACTAGAGGAATTAACCAGACATAGTTAAAATGCCTGGTCTGGCTGGGAATCAAACCCAGTCCCCTCTGAACTAAAGGTCACTTATGCTGACCAAAGCACCAAATACCAAGAAACTGACCAGTGACACATGTAAATTTAAGAGAACTCATGGGAGGAACAATGTATTATATAGTAATACACCCTTTAACATAAGAATAGAAATTAATAAACCATAAACTGGTAATATAAGGAATAGAAGTACATGTATGATATCTATCTGTTGATGATTTTATATGTCGTTCATGTGAACAATACAACACAGATTTATTTCAGGCTGGACTGGGTCGGACAGGATCCCTCATTGCAGCCTATCTGATGAAACACTATCGCATGACAGCTCAGGAGGCAATTGCATGGTTGCGTGTCTGCAGACCAGGTTCAGTCATTGGGCGCCAACAAACATGGCTGGAGCACATGGAATGTTGGCTCTGGAAATCTGGAGAAAATTACAGGTATTTTTCATGTGACTAGTTACCAGAATATATACAATCTGTAACTATTTCTCCTTCTTAGTATTGCCATTGTTGCAGTATTAAAGCTACATACACTTTTCTTAACTGGACATGCATAAGCGTGAAAATACAATAATGCAGGAAATTATATTTCTAGAGTTTCAAAAAGTAAGATTAATTCTTGTAAATCAGACCTTATCGATCCATTTTATTTATGAAAGACAGCTCTAGCATACACATGTAAATTACAAAGCGAGTAACAGTGTTGTAGCAGTGTAAGAAGAACAGAAATGTGGGGCATCATGCATGGTTAAGGTTACCATTGTGATTTCAAGATGTACTTCTCCTTTACAATGCCCACATCTTTTGTTGATTCAATATCATCATCATCATCATCAATTTCTGTTTTCAAGCTCTGGCTTCCTCTACCCAACAACCACTGCTGTTCTTAACGGTGTTCCAATCCAGGTTCCTTCTTATTGTGCTGTTCTTGATTGAGTCCAGCCACTTTAGTCTGGATCTATCTCTTCTCCTCCTTCCTTCAATCGCAGTCTCCATCATTCACTTCAATATACTTCCCACTTCTATCCTCTTGAGATGCCTAAACCATTTCAGTTTATTTCTCTCCATTCTTCTGGAGCTTCTACTCAGAGCTTCTTCCTGGTATCCTCATTTCTTACTCTGTCCTTTCTTGTCTTTCCTATCATACTTCTTAAAATTTTCATCTCACTGGCCTGGATTTTATTTGCCTGTCTTCTTTTCATTGCCCAGGTCTCTGCTGCATTTGTCAATTTGGGGTAAAAATACATCTTACATAGCAATAAATTCTCTCAAGAACTACAAAGCAGCAGGAGAGAATCGATTGGTAGCAGAACTATGCAAGAATGCAAATAATCAAACCCTTCAAAATTTACATAAACATATCATAGACATCTGGAATACTGAAGAAATGCCTGAGGAATGGACTACAGCAATAATCCAGCCACTGCACAAAAAAAGGTGATAGATCAGATCCCAGTAATTATTGGGGTATATCTCTGCTTGATGTTACTGATAAGATTTTATCTAAAATTATATATACAAGAATTCAGGAACAACTTGACCAGGAACTGGGAGAATATCAGAGAGGATTTCAACCAGGGCGAAGCTCTCCCGATCAAATCATCAGTCTTAAGTGGATCATGAAACACCATAGAATTCAGAACAAGAGATTAATCATCACTTTTGCTGATTTCAAAAAAGCTTGTGACAGTATTCATCGTCAGTCACTACTGAAAGTCCTTAAAGAATTTGGTTTACACCAAAACCTCATCAATCGTATTGGAATCACTCTTAAGAATTCTAAGTCGAAAGTCAACTTTAGAGGTGAATTGTCTGAGCCATTTGAAATCCACACTGGACTTCGACAGGGAGATGGACTCACGCAATTATTGTTTAACTGTGCCCTGGAGAAAGTCATGCGAGAATGGGTAAAGAAATGTCATTTAAATTTCAAGATAGGCAGAAATATTAAGCTTAATTGTACGTATTGTACTTATTGTCTATGTTTCACTTCCACACAATGTCACACTCCAGACGAAAGTCTTCAAAAATTCCTATACCAATGTTCGATGTGAGCAAATTTCTTTTCTGAAGAAAGGCCTTCCTGAGTTGAAGAAGAGGTTTCCAGATGGTGATGGTATTTTTCAGCAAGATCTGGCTCCTTGCACCCCCAAAACATCTTCTGCATGAGGTATTTTATGGTCTGTTGCAAATGATGTGAAGTTGTTGCCTCATTATTCACTCAGTGCATGTATTGAACCCTCTGCCCCTGTTAGAAGGTGTTTCTTTACAGGTTTTCAGGCTTTCCTTCCAGCTAAAAGAAGTCTGCAGCGAACATTAGAAATGAGCAGATTCACTCCCCTTTCCCCCCCACTTCACATGCCAAGTTCACAGCAGTTAGCCTAGGGTTTACTTTACTTCTCCTTAAGAGAAAACAGTCATCAATTGGCTCGTTTTCTCTTTCCTACAAAAGTTACCCATTTTCTTCGGTGAAATTGATCCTGTTTATTTGTACCACTGAATAGTTCTCTTTATAGTGTCTACACTGACACCAAATTTAGTAGCTACCTCTCTTTGTGTCATAGAAATATTTTGAGATAATGCTATAATCACACTACACTTCCTGGGAGTCATATCCACTGAAGAAATAGGTATTACTACCACCTCAAAAATCCTCAAAACTGGCTCAGTTCAAAATGAATACCACTTCCATCCACAACAATCACCACACAAATTAAACAACACTGAATAATACTGCAAATAACGTGTAGAGAGTGTGGGAACTAAGAATAAGTCATGTGTAGCACAATGTTGTTATCCATTGGGAAAATAATGAAAAATATTCCATTGTTCCAATTAATTTGCATGGGACTGTAGTAGCTCACCCTCTGCCCTGTTTTCGTATTCAATTCCAGCATTTCCCCCATTTGGTTTTGTGTTGATATTTCTGAAGTCACGTGACAAAAAATTCTGCTCTTCCTGCCAACGTACTTATACCAACTGCATCTAACTTTAGTCTATCCATATCCTTTTTCAAATTCTCCAATCCACCACAATGATTCAAACATCTAACAATCCATGCTCTGACTTGCAGAATGTCACTCTTCATCTTCCTGATGATAGTCCCCTCCCAGAGATCCGAATGGGGGACTATTTTACCTCTAGAAGCCACCATCAGTACATCATTCATTCATACAAAGAGAGCTGCATGCTCTCAGGGGTTAGTAATGGCTGCAGTTTCCTGCTGGGTTCAGCTATGTACCGTAACAGTATCAGCATAGCTAAGCCATAATGAATATTATTACAAGGCCACATCAGTCAATCATCCAGACTGCCATTCTCACAACTTCCGAAAGGCTGCTACCCACCTTTCAATGAACTATTCATTAGTCTGGTCTCTTGACAGATACCCATCCGATATGGTTGGATCTACGGCTCGACTACCTATTTCATTGTGATGCACAAACCTCCCCACTGCAGCAATGACACATGGTTCACACAGGAAGATAAATGTAGTATTAGTTGTATATTGCATTTCTTCTTGAGTTTTAATTTATTTAAAATGATTGCTCTAAAAAAGAATTGTTCCTTAACATTATACAGAAAAACTGCATAGAAATATATAGCTATAATGAATTTAGATGTATGAAAACTTAATGACTGGGTGTCAGCATCTAATCTATTGAAATCCTCAAATAATATGTGTTTAGTGAATTCTTCTGTAGATATCTGTTTTCTATTTCAATGTTATCAAATCAAAAGATATTTCAGCAGTATTTATTGTATGTAGGATAAATCATCACGGTGATGGCGATAAGATTCCCCATCACACATACGGAATCTACAGCAGGCAAGCCAAGGAAGACAACATTAGGATTGTGAACACGTATGTTCCAAAACTGCTATCACCAGTCAAAACTACTATACCTAAAATCACAGTTGAGATGGAGCAACCTCCCACCTTGCCACGCACACTTAGAAAACACTGTGATGTGGCAGATGATATGAAGATGAAGGTGCTGTATATAAAAAGAAAGTCTCGAAACGAAAACAGGAAAGCCCGAACTCCAACAATCCATGATGCGTGCACAGCACCACCATCAGAACAGCGATTTACATATGGGATAAATTATAGAAATGAAAACTGCTATACCCCAGCAGTTTATGATGCTAATACCTTTACGAGTGACCCTGGCTTGCCCACATTTACTATAAACAACACAAGTGTTTATGAGGGTACAAAAATTAATGTGGGCAGAAACCGCCCAGACCAACTCACTCAAGGAGATCGCCTTAACCTTCTTAAAGGAATGAGATCAAGATTTCTGTCAAATTCACTTCCAAGGACTTTACAAGGAAGGATAAAATCTAAGAAATAGACAGAATTTACAGGTGTGATATTTGGGGAAATGTACCACAATATGAACTTAATTAGAGGGAAGAAGAAGAAGAAGAGGAAGAAGACTACACAAACCTGTGTGCTTAGGAATAAAATTCAACAAAACATCATTTCCTATGAATGTGTTTATCACTGAATTTTTATAACTTATTTGTCTATAATTTTTTTATTTCTATACACTACTCTGTAATAGTTTCTTAACAGTGATATTAAGAGAATTGTATGAAGTTTATCATGAAATGTGATTTTTTTATGGTTTGTGTATAATCCACAGTGTTAATAAAATGATTTGTAATGACTGATTATTCTTTTTACAATATGGTAATCTGTCATAAAGCTTGCTTTCAAATGCTTGAACAAATGCAAGAACATCGTTGTTCTATGAAGTCTCCAGCTATATTTTCCTACAACTTCCATGAAATTTGCAATGCTAAAAACATTATGGTACCGGTATGTAAAACTGAGGTTGATAATTTGATCATCTTCCTATACTTTGAATTAACTTTTCTCAAAATATTGTACACCAATTACAATATATTTCTTCCTATTTTATCACAGACTAGCTCCTGAACCTCTTCTTTACAGATGAGTTTTTATACAGTTGCAGCGGTAATGCCATCTAGTAAAGATAAGGGGCAGCCAAAGAGAGAGCACATCTGAGTCAACAAAAGTCATGTAATGTTACTGTTAATCAGTTTTATGCACTTAGGACATTGTAGGCCACTGCATTTAGTTTTCTTCTGGTTTGGCAATATCAGGGCATCCGAGATCAAGGGATTCTTTCATTTCAATTTTCCTTTACAACTTCCCTTTCTTATATTATTTTTCTTCTTATTTTGATAAAAATATTATCTTAATTATCTTCCTGATCAACATATATTGATGATCACGCGATTTTGTACCTTATAAAAACTATCACGACAACAAAGACCATTATTGCCATTCAACTTATTAGCATGATCATTGAACAAATTTCCACATGAGCAATGTTCGGCACTGATGGACTTGCACTAAAAATCTCAATTATCATAATTCATTTTCACTATCAATCACTACTGATCTGCATTTAGGGCAGTCACCCAGGTGGCAGATTCCCTATCTGTTGTTTTCCTAACCTTTTCTTAAATGATCTAAAAAAAAATCGGAAATTTATTGAACATCTCCCTTGGTAAGTTATTCCAGTCCCTAACTCCCCTACCTATAAACAAATATTTGCCCCAATTTGTCCTCTTATATTCCAGCTTTATCTTCATATTGTGATCTTTCCTACTTTTAAAGACATCACTCAAACATATTCGTCTACTAATGTCATTCCATGCCATCTCTCCACTGACAGCTCGGAACATACCACTTCTATATCACATACAACTTAGTCGAGCAGCTCGCCTCCTTTCTCCCCAGTCTTCCCAGCCCAAACTTTTCAACGCTACTCTTTTGTCGGAAATCGCCCAGAACAAATCGAGCTGCTTTTCTTTGGATTTTTTTCCAGTTCTTGAATCAAGTAATCCTGTACACTGTACACTGGAACCATACTTTAGCCGGGGTCTTACCAGAGACTTATATGCCCTCTCCTTTGCATCCTTATTACAACCCCTAAATACCCTCATAACCACGTGCAGAGATCTGTACCCTTTATTAACAATCATATTTATGTGACCACCCTAATGAAGATCTTTCCTTATAGTAACACCTAAATACTTACAATGATCCCCAAAAGGAACTTGCACCCCATCAACACAGTAATTAAAACTGAGAGGACTTTTCCTCTTTGTGAAACTCACAACCTGACTTTTAACCCCGTTTATGATCATACCATTGCCTACTGTCCATCTCACAACATTATCAAGGTCATTTTGTAGTTGCTCACAATCTCAGAGGTGCCAACATTTGAAGTGGATTATCAGTAATCACCCTCCGCCCCCGAGAAAAACGTCGAGTCAAGTCCAAAGCATGCTCCTTCCTTCTCGATAAGGACACTCCTTTTGCCCTTCCCTCTAGCAATATGTCACATTACACAATAACATTTGCACACAACCTGTTATTTCTGTGATAAATTATTTCTGTGATAAAACATTCCTTGTAGCTTGTTTCTCAGGCAGCAGCCGCTTTTCAGTGTAGTTTTTCTTGAAGCATCCTTCCCACTGTGATGACATTTTCATCTTCTGAACCATAAGCGATTCCAGTGCAGATGTGCTTAATGTAGGCCTCACTTCTTTCTCAATGTCTCTGTCAACTGTCACGTACACTTGACACAGCAGTACAATGTTATTGAAGGATTTATAGTGCAGAAGAGCCGCACCTGAGCTCCTCCATTCACAATGAATTTTACAACGCTTATGGGTAGCAAAAGGAGGTCATGATCGAATAAGTATCGTTGCCAACTCACAAGCATTGAAACGAGGACGATTTAGGAGAAAGGCATGAAAGGCTTGAACATTTTCCTTCATTTCTTTTTTTTTTTCCATACAAAATTATTTTTTCGTGATAATGTCAGCTTTCCCATAATAATTCCCCTTTGACCCTAATTCCGTAATCGTGAGGTGAAATCCGTAATAATTACAGACAATCCGTAATAGTTGGCACCTTGTAACTTATTTATTACTCTGAAGAGAATAACATCATCTGCAAACTGCCTTATCTCTGATTTCACTTCTTTATACATATCACTGATATATATAAGAAAACATAAAGGTTCAATAATACTGCCTTGAGGAATTCCCCTCTTAATTATTACAGGGTCAGATAAAGCTTCACCTACTCTAATTCTCTGAGTTCTATTTTCTAGAAATATAGCCACCCATTCAGTCACTCTTTTTTCTAGTCCAGTTGCACTCATTTTGGCCAGTAGTCTCCCATGATCTACCCTATCAAATGCCTTGGATAGGACAATCGCAATACAGTCCATTTGACCTCCTGAATCCAGGATATCTGCTATATCTTGCTGAAATCCTACAAGTTGAGCTTCAGTGGAATAACCTTTCCTAAGCCCAAACTGCCTTCTGTCAAACCAGTTATTAATTTTGCAAACATGTCTAATATAATCAGAAAGAATGCTTTCCCAAAGCTTACATGTAATGCATGTCAAACTGACTGGCCTATAATTTTCAGCTTTATTTCTATCACCCTTTCCTTTATACACAGGCATTAGTGGTGATTGGGTATTAAAAGTGCAGGGGCAAAAAAATATACAGTCAACAAACAGTACTCGGGTTTGTGGAATTTAGCGGACGGGGGTGGCGGATTATATCCCTTTCAGACCTGAAAGAAAACTGGAGGCGTGAATTTTTGTTTGTATGTCAAAAACTGACTAAATTGCTCCTCAATACACATATTGATAGTTTATTTTACAAAATAAAAACTAACGTCCGAAAAAAAGGACCCACACAATTGTGCGTATCAAAATTCAAAACCTCGTTGTATCACATACGATGATGTATCTTAAAAATTTACGTTCACTAACCAATGTACACACTTCATTGAATATATTCCGGTATTCAGTAAAGCTTCTAGATTAATATAAACGCAATAAATAAATACTTACTTTTGGCACTACTGCTTCTCGCCATCTCGCCGATCAACTGTGCTTTTTAAACTCTTCTTCCTTCGCCCTGGCGGTCAAGCGCATACTAAAAATAATTGAAATTGACGCCACGTGTCCCGCACAATCACTGCAGTCCAGTCTAGCGCCGAAAAAACATCAAATACGGTCAGGGATAAACAAAATACGAACCCGCACAATTGTGCGTACTCGGTCTGAAAGGGATATACATCAGAACTGAAGAAACAAGCTACAAAATGAAGGGTCAGGGGAAAAAAAGCAGGAGAGTCAATATTTGTAAAACTTGAGAAAAAGCAACTTTTGTGCTTGACTTCCCTAGTTCTTTCCCTTAACAGTGAAACTCTGAATGCTAATTTCTCCTGACTCGCCTGCTGTTTTTCCATTTCCGACCTCTCAATAGATGCGCATGATCACTCTGATTACAAGTTGTCCATTTCATGACCGTATCGATGTTTAATCAAGAAGTAAGTATAAATAACCACCTAATCGATACTTTATTTAAAGTATCGATTAGGTGGTTATTTATACTTACTTCTTGATCACTCTGAAGCGGACTGTAACAATATCTCAATTTCGATTAAAAAGTGACTTACCTGGTTTTTCTCCCGACCCTTCAAATAGTACATTTTTGATGCCCTCTAAGCAAATCTCAACACAGAGGTAAAAGTTGAGAGTTTACCAATTTAAGTGCGGTAAAAATAGTTTTTTTAAGATTTTGATCCAATACTACACAATTAAACTTTCACGAAAGGCACAATATTATGCATTTATTACAATTAAATAGAAGTACGGTGTAATTATACAATTAAAATCAGTTGGTATTTGACTACACACTAAGAAACTAACACTGGTGAATAAATAAATAAATAAATAAATAAATAAATAAATAAATAAATAAATAAATAAATACACCTCTACTACACTTACAGCACGCGCAAAGTCTCCACTACCTGCTGTGACACTATAAAAATTGGTTAGACGGGATGAACGACATTTTGTGCGTATGTCCGCTAGTAATTTTGTTAATAATTAAAGAAAACAAAGCAAAATAAAGGAAAGAGTTAGCTGATAAGATAACAGGGCTTGTACAAGTTGCCTTTTTTAATAATTCCTAGTTTCAGTCAGCAAAAATGCAAATAAAAATGTAATATGTTCTCCAAAAAGTGGGGGGCAAATGCCCCCCCCCCGCCCTCCAACCCCTCTAATCACTGCTACTGTACACAGGGGCTACTATAGCAACTTTCCATTCATTTGGTATAGCTCCTTCATGCAAACAATAATCAAATAAGTATTTCAGATATGGTACTATATCCCAACCCATTGCCTTTAGTATAACCCCAGAAATCTTACTCCTCTATCTGGATACTTCTGCCTTTTGAAGATCCTCACATACACACTTTCCTTAGCAGCTTACTCCTTCACCTTAGTAAATATCTCTGTTATTGTAACCCATGTGGTAAACATGTATGAGATGTAAATGATTAGAAAGTATAGTTTCTGTAACTTCTGTTAATGTATAGTTTTAGATGGAACAAATATTTCCAGAGATACTTGGAAGTTTGTGAAAAATGAATTAATCACAAATATCTTCATTATTACTATTATTATTCACAAGGTAAAAGCCCATAAAACATAACATAACATTAATGTACAGCCCCAGCATAGGTCTGGTGTGAAAATGGGAAACCACAGAAAACCATCTTCAGGGCTGCCGACGGTGGGATTTGAATGCAAGCTCACAGTTGCGTGACCCCAACCACATGACCAACTCGTTTGGGAGTCAGATTTTTAAACACAAGAAAGGTACATTTGGCAACATGTAGAAAAGCTCTGGTGATGCTACTCAGTGTTAATTAAAATTCATGAATACGGTAGTGTTTTCTCCACCATGGGTAGAGTAAAACTGAACACTGAAAATGTGCAGGCAGTTTAAATGGTGTCGGGATCAAAATGCCTCCACACCGTCACTGAGGCCACATAAGTATTTTTATTAGTACTCTTTCGTCAGCACTTATGGTTTGTTAAGAGATGCTTATTAACCTGGCAATAGTCTCAGGTTATGACATTGTTGGGAAAGTATACAGATCATTACATGTCATAATGAGGCTACTTAAAGGATGCAACAAAGAATTAAAAGAGAAAAGTTACCTAAGTATGGTTCGTCCATTTTTGGAATATGCAAACAGTGTTTGGGATCCTCACCAAGAATACCTAATAAAAGAAATAGACAGTGTGCAGAGGAAAGCAGCAAGGTTTGTAACAGGGGATTTCAGGAGAAAGAGTAGTGTATCAGAAATGTTAAAGGAACTAGGGTGGGAAACTTTAAGTAAGAGAAGGGAGAAAACTAGACTTACAGGGTTATATAGAGCCTATACAGGAGAAGCAGCATGGGGAGATATCCGTGAGAGGCTTCAGTTGGAAAATAATTATATCGGCAGGACTGACCACAAATGTAAAATCAGAAGAAATTTTAGTAGAAGAGATTGGGGTAAATTTTCATTCATTGGGAAGGGTGTAAAGGAGTGGAACAGTTTACCAGAGGTAGTGTTTGATCCTTTTCCAAAATCTGTACAGATATTCAAGAAGAGAATAAACAGCAACAGAGAAAATAAATGAAATGTTAGAGGGCATTCGACCAGTGCAGGTTAATGTAAATAAAAAATGTGTGTGAATAAATTAATTCCATCCCCTAGTCTAAGGAGTTGGGACAGCCAAAGTAGGGGACTGCCTGTAGGGGTGAAGTACAGTGGGGACTTCGAGGGCCCTGGGACCGCTACGGTAGCTGTGAAGGCCCTTCAGGAACTCTGAAAAGTGGTGGCAAAGGGGGCTCTGGTTAAGACGGAGCAGGTCGTTATGCTACTTAGGTTCCAGAATGGGTAAAGGAAAAAAGAAAAAAGTAAATAAATGCAATGTAAATTTTAATCTTATACCAGTTGTACAGTATCATTTGAAGTAATTCCACATAAAGTATATCAGTTGACTATATTTGTAAGTAGTACAGGAGATATTATTAGTAGAATTTTGTAAACAATATAAATTTACTAAGGATGAGCTGTGTGTTTAATAGAAAAAATTGTTAGCGTAAATTGTATAATATTGTATTATAGGAAAATTTTGTTCTCTTGTTAATTTAATATTTAGTGCTTGACAATAATGTATTTTAGTGTACCATTTGCCACCGAGGTAGGCACCTCATTTGCAAATAAAGAGATTTTGATTTGATTTTGAATTCACAGGGTTGATCGGTACACGAGGTGAATGTTCTGAGTAAACTGTAAAATAAAAGCAGAAATAGGCTTACATTTCATAGAAATATTTTTATTATTTTACAAAGGCCTCCCTCGTAATATTAACCTACACTAACATGATATTGTATTCGAGATAGGCCAAATATATTTTTCTGAAGACAGCATTGGTTAATGTGTACATGAAAATTAATCTCGTTATCACCACAAATAATACATACATTACTCTCTAGTGAACCAACGTTTTTCTCTTATATTTGGAGTTATTCGCTCTGTTGGTATTTCCTGCGAACAGTTTTTCTTGTAAATTTAATACATGACCATTTTCCAAGGTTTGAAATAATTTGGCCGATTGTTGTTGCATAAAACACTCTGAAATCCCACTCTTATTATTTAGTCAGCCATAGCAACACGCTGTGAAACGACAGGGATATGTGCGCGGTGATCGCATTAACTTACAATGTTCGCCACTTGCAGCGCAGCGGTGCATTTTTCCCAGCAGCGCACGGAGCCTATAGGAAAGGAGTGTTCCCTGCTTTGACTAGTAGCGTAACTGCAAGGTAAACACAGCCAATGCCTGCACCCAATATTCCCTCAGTGTGCGGAGTGTAGCCTCGTGGTGAACGTGACAACAAATGGCACAACGACGCCATTTGGACCCCGTTTTGCAGGGTAGAATACTCGACCGCCTGGAAGCAGGCCAGACACAGACCGAAATTGCCAATCCTTGAATTTGCCACAAAGTGTCATTTCCAGGCTTTGGAGATGATTTTGATATACAGGAGATGTTAGTCATAGGCCAGAACCAGGTCGACCAAGGGTAACCACCCCACAGCAGGACAGATATTTGGCCTTAACCGCCCGACGAAATCGGAGTGCACCTGCAAGACAATTGTC
Organism: Anabrus simplex; assembly: GCF_040414725.1. NCBI lineage: Eukaryota > Metazoa > Arthropoda > Insecta > Orthoptera > Tettigoniidae > Anabrus > Anabrus simplex. The sequence goes on along the minus strand of NC_090270.1, from coordinate 133,938,720 downwards.
TGCGGAGCTTGCAGCCGTCTCAGGGGTTGCCGTTTCCTGGCAAACTGTGTACCAGAGGCTGAGAACAGCAGGGCTGTTTGCCCGACGTCCAGTGGTGTGGGTCCCGCTCACTCCAGCACAGAGACAGGCCCGTTTACTGTCGAGCCGTCAACATCGAAACTGGACTATGGATGAATGGAGGCATGTGCTCTTCACAGATGAATCCCGCTTCAGTTTGCAGAACGATTTCCGTCGCACATTAATCTGGAGAGAACCGGGTAGCTGATGCAACCACAGGAACATCGTAGAATGGGATCTGTATGGTGGTGGTGGCATCATGTTAAATGGCCATACGAACCTGCACATCTTCATGGGTGGTCCGAGAAACACTGTTAACGCTTGGAAATACAGGGATAAGGTACTGAGAACACATGTTCGACTCTTCAGAGGTGCGGTTGGTCCAGACTTTCTCTTAATAGACGATAATGCCCGACCGCACCGCGCTGCTCTGGTGAATGAATTTTGGCTGGGGAAGACAATTCATTGCATGAACTGGCCAGCAAGGTCTGCGGATCTGAATCCTATAGAACATGCCTGGGATGCATTGAGGAGGCGAACTGCATCCCGTCAGCCTCTACCAAGGACCCTTCAAGACCTTCGCATTGCCCTTTAGGAAGAATGGGATCAACTGCCACAAGAGCTCTTGGACCATCTGACAGAGAGCATGCCACATAGCTGCAAAACATGTGTGGCCATTAGGGGTAACCGTACACCCTATTAACACCATATTTTGTTGTGGAAGACATTGCCAAGTTTTGTTAGTTGTTGTCAAAGGTTTACTTTAGCTATCAGAACCTTTCTGACACTGTTTTTTTGGACATATTGTGTGACATATGGTGTGTGAGTCAGCTTCCGTTTGTTCAGCAATCCGTCTGACATTCCCATCAAGCGGTATGGCCACATTTGGTGATTATGCTAAATTTTTGGACACTAGTGTATTAATCCATGAATAGTGATGCTGAAGAGTAAAGAAAAGAATCATGTGTAACAAAGACACAGGTGTAAATGTCTCTGTATCACAGGAAAACATTTATGTAATTCCTAATTCCAGATGCTGTGAATGTAAAATAAGACGACTGCACAAGTTCTTTGAGCTATATACCTAATATGCGAGGATGGATCAAATATAAACAGGAATTATTTTTTAAAAATTTCTTGCATCAACCAAAAAAACCCCACTCACATAGAGATCACTTTTCTACATAGTGCCTCTGATACTCATCTTCTCCATTGGTCTGGTAAGTTTTTGTTGCCATCCAGATGGAAAGAAGAGGGACATGTGCAGAGCCAGTTGCGCACAAACTCTTCTACACTTGCATCATCATCAAACTGCTGTCCTCCTAAGTCTTGTGTGAGTGGTTCAAATAAATGGTAGTTGCAGGGTGACAAATCTGGACTGTATGAAGGATGTTCCAGAGGTGTCCAGTGAATTTCCTCCAGTTTTTCCCGCGTTAAAGCAGCAGCATGCGGCCTTGCATTGTCATGGAGAAGAATGATGTTTCGGATCGGTCACTGGTATTGCTTGTTGCGATACGCAGCTTTTGCTTCATCCAAAAGCCCACAGTAATAGGCTGCATTCATTGTCCTTTGTTCATGAAGAAAATCTAACAGCAAAATGCCTGCAGAGTCCGAGAAAATGGTTGCAAGCACCTTTCCAAAAGATGGGTGTGTTTTGGCCTTGACCAGACCTGCTTCGTCTCTTTGCCGACACTCCATGTTTGCTTGCTTTGACTCTAGGGTGTAAAGATGCACCCAAGTTTCATCACAAGTCACAATACAATGCAAGAAATCCTCTTCTTCCTCCTCATAACGAGATGCAGGAGTCTCTAACAAACTTTCTGGTGTAAAGTTTTTTGTTCCTCGTTGAGGAGACAAGGAACCCACCTGGCAGACAATTTTCTGAAATGAAGTTCATCTCAGATGATGGTTTGAACACTTCTATAACTTATTCCTATGGTTAAAACAATTTTTGAAAGTTTTCTTTGCCAATCTTCAACAATAACGTCATGAATGGCAACAATGCTGTCTGCAGTGATGCTTGTCCGCGGTCTCCTTTCATGAGGGTCATTTTCCACAGCTTCTCTTCCTGCCACAAATTTTTTAGCCCACTCATACAATCGAGTCTGCGAAAATGTTTCTTTCCCAAACTGTGTGTGTGTGTGGAGCAGTCTCAAAATTTCGGAAGGCTTGGTGCCCTCTTTTGCAAGAAATTTGATAATGATGTGCTGCGCAACAGACATGTGCACCTCTTGCTCACTCACGCCATACCGAAGCAGCCCAGCTATCCACCCTCATTTGTGTGCACAAACCCCTTCTCCAGACACCCCCAACAACATTCTGGCAAAGCGCCGCCTCAGAATTGTTACTAACAGCAGCAGTACATTCAAATTCCCATTTATATTTGGTCTGCCTTCATACAGACCTAGACAATTACTACATTGTTACAACTGTTGCAGGTTTTCATACTATCGCTAATAATAACTTCATTAATAATTGAATTGTTTGCTGAGCTTGTGAAGTACCTACTGAGGTCCCTACTATATTAGAATTATATCTCTATTCTTTTAGTATTTTTTTCTTAATCTATATCAAATAGATTTATGTTCATTATGAAATTGTGTTTCTTGAAAAATCAATTTTATTTAATTGCATCCAGTAATTGCTTATATTTGACCTATTATTGTGTATGTAAGGAAAAGCCTTGCTTATGCTCTGTTTTGTATTTACCGTACTGTACATTCTTCTGGTGAGAGGCAATGTGTTTATGATACACTGTATTTCTTCTCTTAATAGAATATCAATTTGTGATCAAGAGTGTAAAGTTATATAAATCACCTTCATGCATTTACCATTACCATTCTAAAAGACAGGAGTAATATATGAGGGCACTTCAAGGCCTTTTAAATCAAAGAGCTCAGAGATTGCTGCAACAAAACTGGTCTGTCTCAAAGCCGTGACTGTTGCCGGGTTAAGAAGTAACTATTATGATTGCTATTCAAGAGCAACGGTTCCTAGAGAATGAAAATTGTTGTAGATGTTCAACATCATTGTGCCAACAAAAACCACTGTGACGATGTTGGACAAATACTGACCCATAGCACACATATCAATAAGAACACAAATTCTTTAAGGTAAATTGCACCATATTGAACCTCAGATCACAGAACCTTACTGGCCAAAGTTCTAAGCTGAAAACTTTCACATACTATAGTGGTTTTTGCAGGCACAATGTTGGTTGTTTTGGTATTGAGCTACATATGTCCTAAAGAGAATGACAAGATAGGTTTCAATGAAGTTGAATAATTGGCAGATTCTAGGAAGAACAAAATGTGACAATTGTGGCACAATAATTCAAAAAGTTGGGAAACTCCAAGAAGAACAGAATATAGTAAATGTGACATAATAGTTCATCTATATCATCAGGTTGTGAGAGAACACATCTTTGAGAATGACATGCACAGTTGCTCAGTGGACTTGTGGAAATATATGTAAATGCACACCAAATGAGAATTGCTAAATACTCCTAAAAGCAAAGCGGGACAGACACCTGACAGTAAGTATCAATAATATTCTTGTAATTAGTTTTACATCCCTCTGCTTACTTTTTCAGTTTTTGAGACATCATTGTGCCAGATTATTTCCCTGCAGTTGTTGTTTTACAACTCAGTAAATCTACCAATATAAGACTGGCATATTTGAGCACCTTCAAATACCATCAAACTGAGCTGGGATCAAACCTGCCAGCTTGGGCTCAGAATGACAGTGCTTCAACTGTCTGAGCCACTCAGCCTGACACAGTAAGTATCATTGCATAAAAAGTGCAAAGATCTCAATAGTATCATGGTTTAATGTGGCCAGATGAGTAGACACAGAACAGCAAGTCTCATTACCACCTTCTCACAGTTTTTATATAGTATAAAAGCAGTATGTACAAGGTATACACCAATGGCCCACCCACCACTTGCGATCCAGTTTTATGCAAATAGCTCACTTGGCAGTCATAGATATGATAGTGGACAGAGCTTGGGGGCGGTCCAGAGGTTCGAATCCCATGCAATTATTGTTTGTTTTCCTTTTTTTTAATTTTTTACTGTCAACTGCCTGGGGTGTGGCAAGGTTGCATACCTCTTATGACAGGCAAAGGATACTGGAGGTGTATTCTACTGTCACCACTCACAGTGGTTCATTACTAGAAGTCTTTTCTACTCTTATGGCAAGTGCCTTTCAATGACCTTCGTTCTGACATCCCTTCTACGATCGCTTGGACCAATATTGTCAGGAAGTGGGGTAGTAGCGCCAAGTTATTAGGTCAATTCTTGATACAAACATACTCATTTTGCTCTGCTACTTGTAGTGTTGCCAAGTGTCATGCTATTCTTGTCTGCGTTTGGTAGCATGTTTCTATTTTGGTTTACATTTTCCAACAGATTTTATGAGGTGATTTTAGTATTATCATTGCTTAATGCATAGTGCTCTTTGCTCAGCATGTAACTGTTTTTGTAAGTGACTTATTTGTACTTCTGTTCCTTTTTTTTTTTTTTGCAATTTTTCTTTCTTGTCCATATTTTGTTTTCTCTTTGCTACCAAAACTCTCAGAATGGTAATGAGAGAGGAGGTAATACACAGTCAAGGAAAGGAAGCATTCCTTGGAAAGTATGTCATATGTGCAACACAGTGTGTTGGATATTTGTAACGTTAGCATGCAAACTGTTCAGTGTAACATTAAGTAAGGTGGAAATAGTCTTGAGAGGTCAAGCACCATGTCATCTGAATCATCACATAAGTGAATCAAAAGAATCGCTGTAATAAAAACCATTGAAGGCTTAAATAATATGGTGATTTTTGTTTTAAGTGGATGTGCAACTCGTCAATGAAGCCTAGGCCATCTATAACAATTGATGGCGGAGCCAACCTTCGAGCTGAATTCTCAACATATATACAAACTAGGTAACCATCCTCTCTGAAGTAAGAAAAGAATTAGGACATTCAATTTTTGCTTACATGATACACAACTGTTTCCAAAGAGTATTAATCTGTTTAATTTGAAAGTAAGGGCTATGTGCATTACAAATTTATAACATCTATGTTGGGTCAGTTATGTGTGTATGTCATGTGTGAAATATACAGTACTGCTAGAGTTTGATATTGTTTTTAAAATAATATTCATGTTCAATTTTATTAAGTACTACGAAGTATGCAACCTTGCTACATCCTAGTCAACTGGATGGAAAAAAACCCACGCCCCTGCCAAGTGAGCTATTGTGAGGTTTGACTTTCAGCATGCAGTTTACAGCCTATACCTGTTCCTGGTCTGTGTGTGTACCTCCTGAAGAAAGGTACATAGTCTTTGTATCTGTGCTTGCTTTAAGGGTTCATTTGGGGTACTCACATTGAATTAATAGTGGCCCTCACGATTCCTGCTGGTTCGTAGCCACAAATCTCGTTATATTACCACGGTTTAGGGAAAGGGATCAATGTATTTCAGAATTCCAGTATATGCGGCGGGATGCATAAAACTAAATTGCAAGGTGATGGTGAACCACCTGGTATTATAAGGGAAATTCAGAGTTTAAGAAGGCGGTGCAGATGAGAAAGAAACAGAGTAACGAATGGTTGCCAGAGTAAGGGGAGATTAAAACTTGCTAGGAAATTGAATTTAGCAAAATGTCAGTTAAGGATAACATGATGGCAAACATAATTGGCAGCCATATGCATTTTAGAGGGCAATGAAAAATATGTATAGATACTTTAAGAAAGAAACAGGTTCCAGGAAGGAAGGACATTCCAGGGATCATAAATGTTCTCGTGTATTATTCCCTGCGAATAGAAAGCCAAACTTCCGTTCATGAATCAGGCTGTTGTCTAATTGGGCATGATGTCAAAGCCTGCTGTTCTCAGTGTGTCACATAACCGTGACTTAAAAAGCGTGCTTATGTTCCCGAGAGTCTCATGAAGCATGCTTTTGTGAGAAAACCATTGAGAAGTTATTGCAATTCTTGAGGCATGTGCTCTAATTTCCCATCCCTAGTTATTAGCCATTCAGTGTATTCTTTTGCGCGTTAAAAAGGACCGATTGCGACTACAGTTTTCGTGCATTGTTGTTTAAAAATTTAAATTTGAACATTACTATTCCACCCTTCACTTATCACCAGTAGTGGCTCGCTCTAAAGGGCAGAGGGGCATGTGTCCCTCCAGCTAAGTAACTGTTAATGCATGGTTTTACAAGTACTGGGTAATCTGAATGATGATACATTCAGTTTTGATATTAGGCACCGCAGGCAGCTAGAGCATCATTGTTTTCATCAGACACATACTTTGCTTTCACCAGTAGGCTCTTCGCTGGCCCTGTGTCCTTTGCTGTTGTCTCTTTCTTAGGTGATTTTCGTTAGCGCATGCGTAGAACTATTTTTAACATGCACAGCATGGGAGATTGGGTCATTGCCGAAGCCAACCCACTACGATTCCGAAAATACGCAAAGACTTATTGCACCGAGCTGCACATCGCTTTCAAATTTGTATTCCAAGTCTGTCGTCTGTGGTCTGATAAACGTGCTGTACTGGCTAATGAAATTAGTTAGTATCCTATTTTGTAATATTTAGTGTAGGTCACTATCAATATCAGTTTAGTGTGGGATCATTAAAAGTAAATCTGTTGTGCATTGTATGTGGATATATAGAATCCCTATGAAGAGTCGCATAAGGTATATCACACAGGTACGATTAACCTGTAGGCTATATACAATGACATCTGTGAGTAAAATTTTAAGTAGATTTTTTTTGCAACTGTCCCTAACTGAAAAGATGGAGATAAAGACACTCGGTCAACCTACACCTCATTTACAACTAGAACAAGTCGGACAATATACAGGGTGCAAATATCGATGTAGTTTCCAGCCAGGGGTGTGTACAGAATATGAGTGGTTGTGTAGCTGTGATACAAGGAATGTGTTTTTCTGTTTTCCACGTACGTTATTCAGACATGACCTGATTTGGACGAAAACCGGATTAACAGATCTGAAACACTTGAAAGAAAAAATTAAAAAGCACGAAAGTTCCTCCCAACATATGAATTCATGCATGGAATTAGCTGTGCTAGGGAAAGTTAATATAGTGACTCAACTGGATTCCCCATATCGTCAATCCCTTAACACACTGATCAGGTTAGGAAGAATAGGCACAATTATTCAATTCTATGGCATATTTAAAATGGTACTCCATGGCCATAAGACAGACAATTCTCTATATCCTGGAATTTACAAGGTCTCATTAATTTTACAGCTGAAATCGTCTATTGCTATGAAAGAGCACGTGGCTAAAGCTTTTGTATTTAAACGTACATCGAAGACCATTCAGAACGAGCTTCTCAACTGTATGTTGAATGTGTGTAGGGAAGGAATTTTTCAGAAATTGGGGAATCCCAATTCGTTGCAATAGAAGCAGATGAAACAACAGATGTTTCAATCACATGCCAATTGGTATTTGTTTTTCGATATGCATTAGAAGGTCATGTCCATGAAAGGTTTCGGAGGTTCATGAATCCAACAGACAGGACAACGGATAGACTGAGTCATTGTTTGTTTAAAGCAAATGAATCCCATATTAAGGGACACACCACATAAACTTATTTGTCAGAGTTATGACGGAGTCATCATAATGAGCAGAAGGACAGGAGGTGTGCAGGCGAAATTGAAAGTACAGTATCCTAATGCGCATTTCATTCATTGCTATGGACACCAACTAAATTTGACAATGCAGAAGGCTTGTTCATACAATCCCCAAGCCAAATTATTTTTCTATAACCTGTCCGCAATCCAAATTTTTTTTTCAACTCGTCTCACAGAAGCGACCTCCCGAATGAAATACTGAAGACTAAACTCCTTCGGACAATCAATACTCGCTGGAACTATAACATTTGTACGGTGAATGTAGTTTACGAGATTAGAGAGAAACAAACTGAGTGCTTTTGTAGAATAGAAGAAGAGGGTAAAATGTCTATTAGTATAAATGAAGCCAGTGGACTGCGCCGGGCTCTTGAGGATACCATATTCATGTCTGGTTGTCTGTTTAAGTCATTAAGTAATGCCGCATGTTGACACACTGCACAATCAGATACAAAAACGCAAAACAGATTCAGTCCAAATAAAAAAGGCTATTTCTGACTTTGCAAAATACAACAACATGAAGAAATACATACAATTGCATGTGATCTTACGGAATACAACAATTCCGATCAAAGGTGTAGAGTAAGTGACACAAGGACCATTGCAGCGAAAGTAGTCTGTGATGTAACAAATCAGGTGCATGATAGGTTTGCATTTACCGGGTATATTGAAGCTGCAACACTACTGTACAATGATTTGACAAAATCTCTACAAACTTTCCAGAAAATATATTAAATTCTACTGTGTTACATTATCCAATGTTGCAGAAAGAAAGGATAAAGACAGAATTGGAAGTAATTTACAGACAGATTTCAGGCAAGTCAAAGGAGCTCTACCACTTCTCGTTTTTATTTTAGGAAATAATCTCAAATCAAAGAAACTAAAGCTTCTCAGGATAATTGTGACAACACCCATGTCCACAGCCGAAGCAGAGCGCTGTTTCTCGACACTGGCTCTTAAGTAATTTCTATGCAATACAGTAACTGAAGAACGGCTGCTCTGGCAATAATTTCTACTGCAAAAGACCTCATTTATGATATGCCTGACTTTGACGATAAAGTCATTTCTAAGTTTGTGGATTTACAACATAGAATTGAATTCGTATTTGAATAAAGGAATAACACTGCCATCATCGAACAATGCACAGATCCTTTGCATGGCCAGGGCAACTAGACTGTACCTCATTCGTCCTGTAGACTCAGTAGTAGGCCTATCAGTCAGTACAGTAATTTGAATGGACTTAGGATTATGCGGCCATCCAACGGTAGTTACATAATGCATGTATATAGCGCTGTGAACGTATTTCAGATAGACTTCAGTGAGAGTAGGTACATTTAAATTGCTGTAGTTCAAGATACTTTTTCTCCCTATAGGGATATCAAGACCTTGACCTCGGTGTGGGGGCTTGTGTGCTTGTTGATCTCGAGGGCTGTGCCAGCTCACGCTTATAAATGTTGGACTGGCCTCGGTGTAAGGCCAGACTACCAAGGTGTTCCCCGAGTTGCCTAAAAGGTGTCTGTGCTCTTTATTCTTCATTATTATTTCTACCCTTCTATTATCACCTTCTTAAATTTCATTCTTCTTCCTGTCTAGCCATCCTCTCTGACTCGGGTAGTACGTTCTACGGAGGTTTAACCCTCCCCCAATCACAAGTTTCGGGTCACGGCGTGGTGATGCATGGCTACTGGGAGAGTAGTTCTTAACAACCCTCCCCAATCACAAGCTTCGGGTCGTGGCGATGTGATGCATGGCTACTGGGAGAGTAGTTCTTAGCGACCCCCTCCAGATACTGGGCACCCTCCGAAGCATATAGCCTTGCCTTTGGTACGTAAGGGCTCTGCCGAAGGTCGACCTTTTATATCCCAGATACTTGTGGGACTATGCATGGTTTTTGAGTTTGGTTTTGATTCTCCTAAGGCTGCAGGCCTTAAAACTGTGTCCTTTAATTGTTCAGTTAGGAAACATAAGTGCTTCAATCGTGTTGACCTGTCTCATAAGGAAGTTTCTGAAGAGCGTCTGCCACGATTTCTGGTTGCGACCAGAATCGATGGACAGAGCTTACTTGAAGAGAACCCATTCCTGATAAGCAACGCTGTAGGTCTTGTCGGTGAAATAAATGAAATGAGGAAATTGCGGGATGGTACTGTACTCGTGAAGACTAGTACGCTTGAACAGAGTAAAAATTCATTGGAAGTCACAATGTTCGGGCCAGTGCCAGTTAAGATTGAGAGCCACAAGTCCCTTAATTCCAGCAAAGGAGTTATCTTTCATAGGGACTTGATTAAGGCCTCCGATGATGACCTTATCTGGAGCCTTGCTCGTAGAGGTGTGTCTTGACGTTAAACGTCTTAAGAGGCGTGTCGGTGACAACCTCTACGACACAGGGGCTTTCATCTTAACTATCGATATTGAGAAATTGCCCGTACGTATTAAGGTGTCCATGTACACACTTACTGTTCGGCCATATTTTCCTTCTCCTATGAGGTGCTACTACTGCCAGCGGATTGGCCACACTTCACCATGCTGCCAGGGATCAGCGATATGCGGGGCATGAGGAAAAGGGGCGCATGCCAGTGTGGAGTGTACACCACCACCAGTGTACATTAACTGCACTGGAGAGCACGCTCCTCGGTCCAAGGAATGCCCTACATTTAAGCAGGAGAAAAAGATCCGGGAGATTAAGACTCTGGATAAACTCTCTTATCCAGAGGCAGGGAAGAAGTATATATCAATGGCTCCTCTGGAATTCTCCATCTCCTTTGCAGAGAAGGCCACTAGTGTACGCATATCTCCCGTAAGTTTTGTACCCTATGTTCCACCATCAATTCCAGAAGCAACATCAAGTACCCAGCAAGTAATCATCAAATCACAGGTTCAACAGTCAGCAAGTGTGTCATTGCCGAAGACGTCTGGGAAGAACTCTTCCCAGATACATTCAGCTGAGAAGTCCTCCCTCAAAAGGGCAGGGGGGTGGGGAAAGAACTTCCTCAACAATGGCTGGAAAATCACCTTCCAGCCATCCTTCAACTGGCCCAAAAAAGGAGAAAGGGAAGCCTAAAACCTCCCCTACATGTTTGGAGAAGAAACCTTCTCCAACAAGATTGGGGTTCCCAGGATCCCCAAAAAAGCCTGGCAAGTCATCTGCCAGACCTCCTCCAAAATGTTCAAAATGGTGGGCAAGAGTGAAGAAACACGATGTCCCTCTACTCGATCACTTTCTGGGGAACGAAGTTCTCCCAGGAAGAAGGTCCACCGCTCGTGATCAATGAGATCACTGTCTGCGGAGTGCCCAGCCACTGCGTCTCCCTCTTCTGAGGAGAAAATGGAGACTGAACCACTAATTGTCGTGGACGGTGATGACAATACCGACAATAACAGCGGAAACTGGCAGGTGGTGAACCGAATGAGGGCAAGCAATTGTCCTAATTTTGTTGCGCTACCTATCCACAAAATGGCACTATTGTTTGTGTGCTTAACACAGGGGAACTGACACATTTCAGCAACGCACATGGCACATTTTCACACTTGGATGTCACCTTGTGCAGACGTGCACTAGTTCCCCTGCTACGGTGGCAAGTACATGAAGATCTCTGTGATAGTGACCACTTTCCGATAATTCTATCTCTCTTGAATCAAAGACAGTCTGAAGTAACCAAGCGCTGGCTACTGTGGCGGGCAAATTGGGAGAATTTTGCAAACGCGCAGTGATGGCCAATGATATGTTGGAGTCTGTTGATGACCACGTTTCTTCCATTACTACTGGAATTCTTGCTGCTGCAGAGGAAGCAATTCCTTCCTCGTCCGGTGTTCCTCGCCGGAAACAGGTCCCATGATGGACCAACGAAACTGCAGCAGCCATACGTAATCGCCGATGGGCTTTTAAGCATTATTGTCGGAATCCTACGATGGCCAATCACATCACATTTAAGCGTCTGCGCATGAAATCCCGTTTTCTGATTCGAGAAAGTAAGAAAGCTACGTGAGAAAAGTATGTGTCTTTCGTGGCACCACACACTCTGCCATCACAAGTGTGGACAAAACTCCGCCATATTGTCGGAGTACAGAATATGCCCTCAGTCCCCGGAATCTCCATTAATGGAGATATAGTTAGGATTCCTTAAGTCATTACAGACCACATCGCGTTACATTTTGCAGATACGTCCAGTTCTGGGAGATACAACTCTGCATTTCTAACAATTAAGCACGAGGCAGAGGCACACCATCTCTCTTTCGCCTCTAGTGCTTGGCATTCCTATAACGTGCCTTTCACGGAGTGGGAGTTGCAGAGTGCACTCTCGCTATGCACTGACACGGTTCCTGGACTGGACAAGATCCACAATCATATTCTTAAGAATTTGAGTGACAGATGTCTCAAGGATATCTTCACCCTATTCAACAGAATATGGAGTGAAGGAGTGTTTCCTTCTCAATGGCCTGAGAGAATTGTGATACCAATTCCTAAGCCAGATAAAGATCCAAAACTTCTGAATAGATATAGGCCAATAGGCCTTACAAATGGCCTTTGTAAGCTATTTGAAAGGATGATTAACCGGCATCTTGTGTGGGCCATGGAAAAGGAAGGTCTATTGTCTAAGAATTACCAGACTCTTATTGGTCTGCCAATGATCATCTGGTCAGACTGGAGAGAGTCATTCAGGAGGCCTTTCTCCGGAAGGAACAGCTAGTCACTGTGTTCTTTGACCTGGAGAAAGCTTACAATACTACCTGGCGATACAGGATTCTCTCCACACTACACCAGTGGGGATTTGGGGGAAATTTGCCAACATTTATTGAGAACTTCATGTCCCTCAAGCTCTTTCGAGTAGGGAATGCATCTTCTCAATATTACGTTCAAGAAAACGGAGTACCACAGGGATCTGTACTGAGTGTACGTAGTTGCCGCTGCTGGGTCCGCAGTCATTCCTTCGCTATATGTAGATGATTTACCTCTACATTACAGCTCCGGAAGGGTGGAGTTTGCTGAGAGACAGCTGCAGCAAGCTATTAACCGAGTCAACAGATGGGCCCTGCAACATAGTTTTCGATTTTCAATGGCGAAAACCTCGTTGTACACTTCTGCCGACATCGGCTTGTGCATCCTGAATCACAGCTCCGCTTGCAAAACAGTGCCTTACCTGTGGTAGACACCTGCAGATTCCTGGGTCTCCAATTTGATAAGAGACTAACGTGGCAGCCCCACATCCATCAGTTAAAGGTTGCCTGCATGAAGAGACTTAACATGCTTAAGTTTCTCAGCGGCACTTTGTGGGGGACTGACTGTGTGGTGCTGCTGCGTTTTTACATGACAACGGCTTATGGCTCAGCATCAAAATCTATGCTGAGCCTTTTAGACAGTGTTCACCATAGTGGAGTTAGGCTGGCAACTGGTGCTTTCCATACTAGCCCCATTCCCACCCTACTCGCTGAACTGGGAGTTCCATCTTTATGAATAAGGAGGCAGCAGTCACTCCTCACGTACGGTGCCAAAATTCATGAAATGCCGCTACATCCAACCTATCAATGTATCTTTGATACCCAATACCATCAGAGGTACCAAGACTGGGCCGATTGCCACACATCCGGTCAGGTTTCGAATTGATAGCTTGTGTCATGAATTAAATATAGATATCGGTGGTTGCCTTGAACAGACTTTTAGCGAAGTACCTCCGTGGCTAGTTCCACGACTGGATATACACCTAGATCTACTCCGTAGAACCAAGGTGAACATGGATTCCTCTGTTTATTGGAGGTATTTCCAGAATTTCGTTCACCAGTATCCGGCTGCGAGACATATCTTCGCGGATGGCTCTAAAATCAGAGAAAATATTGTTTGCACTTTCGTCACCGATGATATAAGCATGAAGATCTCACTTCCAAGTATATGTAGCGAGTATACTGTGGAGCTTTACGCCATCGTAGAGGCTCTGCAGTTTACAGTGGGTGCCGAAAGAAACCATTTTCTCACGTGTACCGACTCGTTAAGTTCTCTACAGTCTATCGAAACCTGTTTCTCGCAACACCGACTGGTGCAGCGGATTCATGATCTTCTAGCCAGGTTAAGTGATGCTGGCACCAGAATCACCTTCACGTGGCTTCCAAACCAAGTTGAGATTGCGGGAAATGAACTTGCGGATAAAGCTGCAAAGGAAGCGGTACTTTTACCTCCAAGACCTATGAATGTACCTCCTGAAGATATTTGTTCTCAGCTACGTCGAACCATCTTGGCGTCCTGGGAATCGGACTGGCTAACTATCCAAACTCCTAACAAGCCAAGAGTAATTAAGAAGACAACTATCATGTGGCGGTCCTGTTTCCAGCTTTCCTGGAGAGAGACCATAGTATTGTGTAGGCTGAGGATAGATCGCGGACAATGCTTTCTTATCTCCTAAAGAGGGGAGATCCCCCAGTTGTTCTTGTGGTGCCGACTGCACCATGGCCCACAGAGTGCGCCGATCTCTCTAGCCTAAGATGGAACCTCGGCCTACTGGAAACATTACATAAAATCAGCTTCATGGTCCGTATCGCACTTCAATAGATTCACAATTAAGTATTTAATTTATTTTCCACCTAGTCGATACAATGATTGCTTAAGGCAATTTTTAATGGTCAAAAGTGGTACATGTTTTGTATATTATCAACATCTTCAGCCACATAACACTGTTTAGATGAAAAATATATAAAATTGACAAAGTAATGCTTTAGAGGAAGTGTCCTTATGTTAATTTTAAGGAAGTGTCCTTATGTTAATTTTAAGGACACTTCCTCTAAAGCATTACTTTGTCAATTTTATATATTTTTCATCTAAACAGTGTTATGTGGCTGAAGATGTTGATAATATACGAAACATGTACCACTTTTGACCATTAAAAATTGCCTTAAGCAATCATTGTATCGACTAGGTGGAAAATAAATTAAATACTTAATTGTGAATCTACTGGAAACACTCGAACGCATATTCGCCGATGACGCGACTACTGCTGTCCTCGTCATCTGCTTTATGTGCGACAGTGGATTATTCAAAGGTATGTCAACTGCAAATGTTCTGTTACTCAGGGAACATCCTTTTGATACGTTAGTGAACTTTTTGGCTTAATACAATACTTTTTTATTTTGTACTTCGTATCTAAATTCCGTCGTTGAATAAATAATTTTGTTTTATTTTAAATTTCTCTTCCATTAAATTTGTTCAGGGAGGTTGATTACCTAGTTGTGCTTCCTCTTAAAACAAAAATCACCACCACCACCACTTCAAGATGGGTACTGTACATTTAAAGAGTTCAAGATACTTGGGTGAAGCAGGAGTCTGGATCGCCACCTTCTTTGAATGGACACCAACATTTCATTCCACATTTTCTCTTAACCCGATGAGTGCTACACCTGCCTATAGACGGGCTGACGCGGCCGGTCCACCAGTGCTACGCCCGTCTATAGACGGTGAGCAAGAATTTTAACTTTTTTTTAGTTTCCCGGTTCACTTTCGAGTGCGAATTTGATCTCTGACATGTTCTGCCATCTGTTGGGCATTATGCAGAACTGACTGATCAGAGATTATAGCTTAGGGAAGTAACTTACAGAGCTTTTTGTAGACGTCTGTGGAGTTGTTCATGGCGGAACAACAATTTAGTCGCTCTTGCAGCGATGTTATATCGGATCACAGAATCTTTCAGTTATTAACCACAGCGGAAAGTGATGATGGACATGATCAATTTAAGGAATTGTTAAGCGATTTTGAAAGTGAGAGTGATAGAGAGAGTGCCAAAAATATTGTATGTGAGAGAGAAACAGAGCCTCCTTCTAAATGAAAGAAGGAAAACACAGTGAGTACAAAAGCTATTTTATCACTATTTTCATGGTGGAAGGATTACTTTTCTTCACCAGAGTTTCAGGTAACTGTGACAGGCTCTGAGGGCCAAGTAGTGTTTGATGACAACCCAAAAATCATTGATTTTTATAAACTTTTGTGCCAGTGGAGTTGGTGCAGATAGTTGAACAAATCGGCATCACAAACAACCAGTAGAAAACACTTTTTTTTTTTTTGCTAGTTGCTTTACGTCACACCGACACAGGTAGGTCTTACAGCGACGATGGGACCGAGAAGGGCTGGGAGTGGGAAGGAAGCGGCCGTGGCCTTAATTAAGGTACAGCCCCAGCATTTGCCTGGTATGAAAATGGGAAACCACGGAAAGAAAACATTTAACCATCACCACATTCCAGGTTTGGAAAGTATCTTAAAATGTCAACTTATATACTTCTAAGAAGTTACATGTATTAGTTGCCTACAGATTTTAGGAAATAATATTATTTTGGGCTCTTTACTTTGTATAAAGATAATGCACACATGGGCACGTAAGTGTAATTTTGTTTTCTCTCAAAATAATATTGAACATAAGCGTAGGATTTTCCATTTGCATGTAGATATATAAACAACCAACATTTATAAACATTTTAAGTTAATCTCCCCACTGATAAGTTAAAAATTGAGGCTTCTACAATTTTTTTTACATACGAATGAAAAAACTCAGCACTGAGGTACCAAACAGTCAACTGGTCACTCAGCACTTAAAAGTTTAAAGCGAAGAAGATAGTGAAGTAGTGGAGTAATGATCGAGTATTTAATTGTATGATGTGTATCCGAGTATGCATTTGTTTACTTGTGTGTGTTTAGTAAGAACGTAAATTTGTTAAAAAGTAGTGCTCCGCCAGTCCCCCTCAGCAGCCACTGCTGCTTATCACCAATAAAATGCTGCATACTGTCATCCCCTTCACACACATACTACAGAAATACTGGTAATTGCTATCCTTTGAGGAGAATGTAATGCGTCGTCAGCACAACCAAGTATGCAGTCCTTAATTTTTTATTACTAGTTTTTTCTAAATTTTATGTGCTCATAAATTAGTTTCAACACACTGAAGAGCCTAAGAGTTATAAATTACTGCAATCCATACAATTTTAAGATTTTCAATATTTCCAAGGCAATTTTTGTTGAAAATGAAATTCGTTCATTAAACAAGGATTTCTCTTTGCCTAGAATGTTATGGGAAAATTGATCTGCACCCAATATGCGAATAAATTCGATAGCCATATACTATCCATTCCTTGTTGTAACAGGCAACTCAACTTGGGACTCCTCTAGCCGAGTCTGACAATGCTTGTACTTATTTGTAGTGTTGGGCAGTCTGAAATGGAGTCTCCTCTAGATTTCTCCAGACTAGCGCAGGCACTGTTTCTCGCGAGAAGTTTTGAGAGATCTTGAGAACACTGTCCCCGCATTGTGTCGTAGGCCTACAGGTAGATGGAGCTGAATGTTGTTTGTGACGAGCATGGGAATAGTCCACCACGGGCCTTCTCCATTCCGTAAATACGTGTCAACAAGTGACTAGGGCGTTAATTTTTTTTCTACCGAGGTCTATTTTGATGCAGTATAACATACTTATAACATATTAATACCAATGTACATGGTCCATTATTGGACATTATAAATTTTCCAGCTAACTCATTCCTGGTTGCCAGCGTTTCACCCCGGTGTGCTAAGTTGGGCTTATCAGTTAGTACTTATCACACCCACCAAGACGCATGGCTAGTGCATACCATGGAGGCCACTGCGTAGGCTACTTGAAGCCACCGGCAGTGCCAATGCACTATGAGAGCCTTTGTTTTTTTACAAAAAATTGATGCCTGTTTGGAATCAACATTTATAACATATTCTCGCACTGTATGCAGTACACGAATGAGTAGGCTAAGTAGAGAAACTGACGGCTACTGTAGATGTACATCTTTATCAGACCCCACGTTCAATATCCGTATGACCAGTGCTTGTGTTTACCGATATTTTGGTGACAAAAGAAATAATTCCTTACAATGATAGTATTTGCATCATAAATAGGTACTTTGGAATATTACGGTGCAATGCGTAATTGTGTTTAATTGTACGTGACAACTTTAAGACTTATGTCCGAAACACAATGTAAGTAGTGGATGTAGGTTATTTTAGAGAGATGCCACATAGCACAGCCCGCTGTGTTGTAAGTCAGCAGAAATACTTTTGGGATGATCTGGCACTTAATGCAGGGTTATTCAGCTAAGATTTTCACCTCAAATAATTCTGAACCATTTAAGATATTGACATTCTGTTTTCACTTTCGTTAATGGTATTCAGGGGTTCATAGTTAAACATGCAATGCTTTTCCAGGTTTTTGACAAAATTTATCGGCACACACATTCTCTTATGAGAACCGCTGATGATGTACTATCAAGCTTAAACTCGTATTTACTGGGACGCCACACAGATCACAGCACAGAAGAATCGGTCTCGAGATCTGTGACGTCAGTCTCAAGAGTCTTCAGAGAGCATTGCCCAACACTGATTATTTGTGCCAAGCTCCACACTTCTACCTTTCTTATCCAATCTCTTCTGCTCAACTTTTTTTCTCTTCTGAACAAGACAGTACTAGGTTTGTGAGGCTTTGGAAAAATTTAATTTTTCATGCCCTTTACCTTCATTTTTCGATGGGATCTTCTCATATACAACATAGCAAGAGTTAAGAGGGGATTATCATATTGTACTTCCCTCTCAAATACAATGAAAATCACTTCCATCATCTGTCAAAGACAAAATAAAAGCCATGTAGCTTTAAAATATTTTATTAACAACATAGGCCTATATCCAATTCTTGTACCATGGTTACAAAGTAGAAAAGTAAAACATCACAGTAACTATATATTTGGCTATACATATTTTACTACAAAAATATAAGCTATATTTTGCAACTTAATATAACAGTATTTACTTTCATGAAACAGAGGAATGTCTCAGAACTTAGTATTAAGTCTTATTTCTGCAAATAAACATTAAAAAAATAATTTACAAGGAAAGAAATAAGTTCCACAACTGACTAAAATAAATACAATTAAAATTGCTGTCAAGAGGAAAATTAATGAATGAATGATCTCTGATAAGAGAAATGTAGAAGTTAATTCTTTATGGTTTAGAATATAAACAGGCAACATTATGATCACCAGGAGCAGGATTTACATGGAAATATATTTACCATACTACGTATTGTTGAAATTTCAGATCAACCATTATGTTTAGTACCAAAACCATTCATTTTTGCACATATTAAGCATTACTGCATGTTTTTTTTACACATTATGAGTAGTATTACATTTTAATAGAATTTATACAAATTTACAGATAGAGACAACAGGTGTTTTCTTCCTATTGTAATAATTAAATCTTTGTGGACTTTTGCTACAACTTAGAAGGATTAATGGATGAGACTGTCCAACTGTGGTTTTTGTTGTTCTGGTTATCTATCTGGCAATAAGAAATTCACAACAGGTGATAATATGGATGACAATATTTACCATCTTTCGCCCTTCAACTGTGTTGTAAAACTCCAATCGTGATTATATTGCTGCATTTGAAGTGGAGTTTACCATTTTAAGAGATAATATGCAGGTTTTGCAATATACTTCCTGGCAAATGACTTAAATGTTTATCACACAAAATAACAGCCTAACTTACTTCTGAAGAAAGGATATTTCTGTACTTAATCCTTTTTCGTAATAATAACAATATACACACAGAGATACAAACTTTGGAGCATACAGAAATCCTATCCCTGATGATCAGGATACTAACAGTTTATAAAATAAGAGGTTTTTTTTTTTCTTCCTAAGTTCCAGTCCTCAGATGAGCACATACTCAAGACCAATGTGATGGTATATTATAAGAAATACATGTAAACTACTGGCCAATATGAGTACGTGCCTTAAATTTTACCTCATAAACAATATCAAGTTAAATTTCATTTGCTGGTCCAATTTTACAAACATCTCTTCATGAATATTCCCTTTTCCTTATACTTGCTGATAAAAATTTACTAAAATAAAGTTGCATCCTTTAATATTTTTCAAACCTTGTGTCTGATATAATATCCATAACATTTACAATCATAGATTAAATTTCAACTGGCTTGAGATCATTTAATACCACACAGTAAACCCAGCAGCTCAAGCTAGTAGTAATAATAACAAATTATAAACATTAGAGTTTACTACGTAATGGTGGCATTTCAAAGGATGAATCACCAGGCAATCCACCCTCAAAAGCAGCTTGCAGGACTTCATCCACATGATCAACAAATATAAATATTAGGTCATTCTGAAATAAATAAAAAAAACAAGCATAGACATAATATCTATATTAACAAGCACAAAGAATTACCAATTATACCATTACTTGCAACAATTTTATCTTATACTAAAATACAGTCATAATTACAGACAACTTATTAACTTATTTTCCCATGCTGTTCAATCAACTGAAAACAAGCTACTGGTATAACTATGCCAGCTAAAAAAAGTGAAATCTCAATTCAAGCCATTTCAAAAATGCCTCAATCATGACTTTCTTATTTACCCTTCAATCACACATGATTATTTAACTATTAGAGCACTTCCCAGTCCGATGAAAATTGACAATAAAAAATTGGATATACGGACTACACATAAAACATAATATATTGTATTTCCTCGTATATTAAGCCCCCCCCCCCCACTTTTCGAGATAAAATGAAAAAAATTGAAGGTCACATATAAGAACCCGCAACGTAATTCAATAGAGAAGAACAACAACAACAATTCCACTTCATAGCGGATACAGGCCGTACTGCAGCTTCGATGACATCATATAAATAGGTGAATAGTCAACTCTCTGATCCACGCAATGCAAGTAGTGGTACACATCAAAGTCATGCAGTATGTAGTTAAAAATGTCTGCCTCAGTAGCGCACTGCACGGCAAGCATGCATTAGTCATGTGATATGTCTGTGTTTTGTAGTTAAGAATGTCCGCCTCCAAAGTGTAACGGTTAGCACAACCAGCTGCCGTTTTGGGGGGCCCAAGTTTGATTCCCAGTACTGCTAGAGATTTAAAATGACAGGAGATTTGGTATGTGGTAAAATGGTGCATGCAGCTCACCTCCATTGAGGGCATGCCTGGAAAGAGCTGCACTACCTTGGTATAAGAAAACGAGTTTAGTTAAGAAATATTCACGGTTATTGTTATTAATATGGCAGGTGATATTATAAACACTGTGACTGTTTAATAACTCATAAGTCAGGCCAATACAGGTAATTTTTGGAGAAGGATGTATAAAATGTGATAAAACCAATCCAATCATAACATTGTTTCACTCGTCAACATACCTAACAAATCATATTCCTACTTTGCATTAATAAAAACACTGAGACAACGAACACACAAAATTAAACATTATGATAATAAACCGCATTACCTCCCCACACCATTGGATATCCATATATATGGCAAGCTTTCTCGTTATTTATTTATATATATTTTTTTAGTGAACTTCTGGCACCATCCAGGCCTTTAGAGTTAACATACCTAACCTAAACAATGCAATCACTATCTCAATTACAGCTGTTTAGGTAACTCCTAATGTGATAAAGGTAGAGAAGAAGCATGAAAAATAATTTAAAATAAAGGCCTGGCTTTTGACAGCCGCAAAGAATGTTTCTGTGACAGGTGTGTCATCAAGAAAGAACAGCAGAATTGCATTTTTGTCATCAAGAAAGGACAGCAGGATTTCATTTTTGTTTGTAATATTTTGTATTGTGAGATATGGAGAAATAAAAACTCTGGACTCTGCTGGAATTATTTTTATGTAACTGCAAGAAATATTAATTTAAATATGTTTGTAAAAATTTTTTAAAATGTAATTTAGGGAAACAGCAAGATATATGGAACTGTAAATGAACATTGCAAGATGTAAGAATTAATTTTAAAGTGACTTTTTTTTTGATGCAAGAATTAATTTTGAAGTGATTTTTTTTAAATTTAAATTTTATGTAATTGATCATTTAAATTAATGTCAGCAAGCATGAAGAAAAGACATTTGGGATGTTTTAACTTGAAGAATTTCTTGAAGAATTATTTGAACATTATTTTTTAAATTATGTAGGCCTATGTCAAAATTGTAACCTTGTAATCTGAGAAAAAAAATTTTTTTTTAAGGTGCTTTAATTTTGAGGCATCCTATACCGCACTTGTGGTTACTGATGTTGTAACAGGTGTTGCAATTCCTCTTGCTTCAGCAAGTCAGGAAATGACCATATATGGTCATACAATTGGACTGGCCAAAAGAATGGGCATTCCAATTGGCGAAAAGAACGGGAATATAGTGAAATTTACATCCGATTGATTGTTTGTGATCTGGCTATTTCCAGTCTTCTGCTGGCTTTGCGTGTATGATGCGAGTTCTTGGCGTCTTTCCATCTGACCGTCCCCGAGTGTGGATGCACTCGAGGGTTTCCCCTCTGGGAACCCTAACTCCTTATTGGTAAGTGCCATTTCTAAGTTTCTGATTTCAGTTGATTTAATTTAATTCCTTTTGCGTTTCGGTATTTACTCCCTTAATGTCTTTTTCAAAGTTTTAAATTTAACGTGTCGTCTAAATTTGACCTAGATTCCCGTCGTTTGTAATTTTAATTCTTTCACCCGCATTTTTAATCAAAAACCATTGTAATTCTGCATAAGCCTACAACGTTAAACTTGTATTTTACTAAGTGATTTAAGTATTCTGATTAGGTTTTCATTTGTTTAGCTGATCTGTATCTGTCATTAAACCGATTTGGTTTGTGAGTTGAGTATCAGTTGCTATGTCATTTAACTTTGTTTCTTGTAATGTTTGTTTGTTAATTTTAATATAGTTGAGCTAGAGGGTGTGTCTTGCAAGTCTTTTCTCCCCCCATAATGTCATACCTTCCCATGGACCTCATAGGGATACCGCACCTTCCACAATCCTCATTAGTTGTCATTATTAGGCCTGTAAGTGTTCCCTTGCATTTGGTTTGATTTTGCGTATTTATTATCTACCGTCATATTTCCATGTTTTGATGTGTAACCACCGCCACTGTGTCATTTTACGATTTCACTTTTCATATTAAGTGTCAGTTTTATTATTATTATTATTATTATTATTATTATTATTATTATTATTATTAGTAGTAGTAGTAGTAGTAGTAGTTCGTGTAGGCATAATTATCTTGATTACGGTTACTGTTTCCAATCACTATGTGTTACGTTTGGAAGTACAACTCCTAACATTTGCTGAGACCATCCCAAGCTATCAGCTGGTGGGTTAGCACGCTTTCTACAGCATGGCTTTATTACGAAGGGGTGGCTTCTGTTACACATACATCTGAAAATACAGAGACCTCCTCTAGAAACCTCTAGGCTAATCGGGAACAAAACTATATAAAAAATGTTTCAAAAAAACCCGGATCTTGAATGTTCTCGATGGTAGTGAAAATGGAAATAAGTATACTGGGCTGTACATTAATTCAAGCCAGACATCCTGTATTTCGTATGTTGGACCAAAATGTCACCGAGTTTTATGCATTATTTAGCTTGGATGTTTCTCTGTTCTGTGCTGTCATCTACTATTCATTTGTTTTAACTGAGTTGCTTTTTCTTAGAAGATAGTTCATTGCTGTTGTGTTTTTACATTTTTGATCATCATGTCATCCACCAGTCGTGGCATGGAACCTGACAATATTTATGAATGGTTGTTTGACAATAGTGATACTGACGATTTGTTGACCGATTCTGAAAGTCAAATTAGTGTTCCCAAATCTGAGAACAATTTTTAGAGTGATGAAGAGGAAGCTGAGGTGGAAGACAGTGGCAAAAACGGTGATGTAAGGGGTGATAAATGAAGGTGACCACAATTTTTCAAAATATTCTCCCTACAGTGCTATGGAATACATGCCTCCTAATACAGGAAAAAAGCCAATAGCTTTAGTGAGCAGTTTTCAGAAAAAAGCTGAAAATAAGCTAGCAGCAAGTCACAAGTCCTTCAGGGACTTATTTAACAGGGGACTTACGGGGGATGTTATGAAACAAAATGCCTGAAAGTGCAGTGATAGAGCAGCTGTGACGAAGAATTTTGTCTGAATGGGAAGCTACGTATAATAGATTATTGCAAGGCTAAAATAACAAAGGGCTGTGCAGTGTGTTATGACAAGAAAGTGAAACCAGGCATAAATGAGACAATTGATTGTGAGACCTATCAAGTGAAACACAACCGCACCCAAACGAATGCCTCTGAAGTGCCACACTTTCTCAAAATACTGCTGATAATTTTATTTACATGATGGATAATCAATATAAAATGAGGGTTCACCAGCGTCCGGCATCTTCGCAGAAATATACTTGGACTTTTTAGAACACACAAAAATAGACAATGATGCAACATTTAACAACATACATTTCTGGTCCAGATTCATTATTTTGGACCAACGTACCATAGATGCAGCTGCTACTTTAACACACCAAAACACTATCGACGCAGATATTAAATTTACGCTAGAATCCACAGTCAATAATGCCATCAACTTCCTAGATCTCACTATCACCAGGCTTCCTTCCTCATTTAAATATAAAATTTATAGAAAAGCCACGCACACCGCAACAACAATAAAACAGGACTCCGTACATCCCCTTAATCATAAACGGGCCACCTACAATAGCCTAGTACACTGAGCATTCAATATTCTTATGTCAAAATCAGACCTTGATAAAGAATTAAACATTATACACAATACTGCACTTCATAATGACTACAATAAGAATTTTATAGAAAGTATAATTAGCAAGTTCAGACATCGCCCAAAATCTAATCTACTCAAAGAAACAAATAAATCTAAAATTTTCTCAACTTTTACCTTTAATTGCAAATTTCATAAAATTAAAAATATATTTAAGAAGCAGAATATCAACATTTCCTTCAGAACCAATAATAGAAACCTAGATATTTTACACAACTCTAACTTAATTAACGCTTCCAATCACATTGAAAAGTCACGTGTCTATAGATTTCATTGTAACGACTGTCACAGTGTATATCTTGGACAGACCGGTAGATCGTTTAAAATCACATACACAGAACACATAAGCGCAATCAAGTACAGAAAATTTTCTGCGGCAGGTCAACATATAAACGACTATAAACACAAATTTTATGGCTTAGACCACGATATAGACATCATTGATATAATAAATAAAGGCCCCGTACTCGATTTAACTGAGCAATGCTACATTTCACTTGATCAGTACTATAATCCAAATTTTAATCTCAATGACCTTTCTGAAAAACCTTCTTGCTAGTTGCTTTATGTCGCACCAACACAGATGGGTCTTATGGCGACGATGGGACAGGGAAGGACTAGGAGTGGGAAAGAAGTGGCCGTGGCCTTAATTAAGGTACAGCCCCAGCATTTGCCTGGTGTGAAAATGGGAAACCACGGAAAAACATTTTCAGGGCTGCCAACAGTGGGGTTCGAACCTACTATCTCCCGAATACTGGATACTGGTCGCACTTAAGCGACTGCAGCTATCGAGCTCGATTCTGAAAAATCAACAATATTGTTTGATACACTCATTACAATATTGGATAATCTTAAATTACCCAAAAATAGATCAATCTTCAAAATAATACATAACACGCTTGCATATTACACCTACCGCCGCCCACGCCCTCCCGATTATAGTCCCGCCTCTACCATGCTTCCCCTTCCTCCTCTCTGACAATTTAAAGGGTGGGTGCTCGCACTACCGCCTGGCACCAAGAGAGTTAAAAGATCGAGTTTCTTTCCGTAACGTGCGAAGAAGTCGTGTAGGCCCTATTAGTGATATTAAAAGCGAACTGACTGTAATCTGTAGTGTTCATTTAAATTTCTGTTTGTCTTCAGTTTTTGGTGCTGTGAACAGCATAGTTCACACTGTTACCTATTTCTAAGTTGTGTTTGGGAGTCTTCATTCCTTTTGAAAACAGCATCGGTGATAAAACAAATCCAGTTCGTTCTGCTGTGACTTAACACATTACAATGTCAAGTGGGAAACGAAAATAGTTAGATTTGGCTATAACATATGAAACTGTGCAGGCTTGTGGAAAAAACAGTGTGAGCAAAAGTGAAATAGGCAGGCAGTATAATTTAACACATTTGACTCTATTTACTATCCTTAAAAATAAGGAAAAAATCAAAGACACTGTTTTAAAAGGAAGCATCCCAAGTGGGAGTATGAAACTGCGTGGTGCGGACCATGCTAACCTTGAAGCTGCCCTTTTTGAGTCGTTTACCCAGAAACGAGCTACAGAAGTTCCTATTTCAGGGCACACGCTAAAATCTAAGGCGCAAGACTTGGCTCTCAGACTCGGTATTTCAGACTTCCAGTGCAGCGTTGGATGGTTAAAGCACTTTACAATTCAGACGTGGCATTTCGCTTCGCACAATAAAAGGCGAATCGGGAAGTGTAGACGAAAAAGCCGTCAATGACTGGCTTCCAATTCTCTGTGAAATTCTTAAAAAGTACGAGCCCAAAGATGTCTACAACGCTGATGAATCTGCAGTTTTCTATAATTTATTACCCCAAAGGACTCTTGCGGTGAAGGGCGACCCATGCAAAGGTGGAAAACGCAGCAAAGAACGATTAACCGTTCTTTTGTGCTGCAACATGGACGGTAGTGATAAACTGAAACCGTTTATTATCGGCAAGTCAGCCAACCCGCAAGCATTTAAAGGCGTATAACATTCCGTGCACGTATGAAGTGAACACAAAAGCATGGATGACATCGATGCTTTTTAAGCAGTGGCTCCAAGCATTTGATTCGAGAATGGGATCGAAGAATATAGAAGTCGTTATTTTTACAGACCATTGCCTCGCTCATCCAAATGTTGAGCTACGGAATACTGAACTGGTATTCCTACCACCAAATTGGACCAGTTGTGCTTTTTTTAAATTTATAAAAATGCTATTTGTTTGGGGTGTCGACCCATGTGCGTTTGCTCCTATTGGCACCATATTGTATGAACCTGCGTGTAATTGGAATGGCGGTAGTGTGGAATGTTGTGTGTGAGGAAAGGAAGATTAAGGACGTCACGAACACCCAGTCCCCAGGCCAGGGATATTAATCATTAGAATTAAAAAAACCCAACCCGGACGGGAATCGAACCCAGGGCCGCCAGGTGACACGCGGTCGCGTTGCCCCCTACACCATGGGGCCAGACTACCAGTTGTGCTACAACCACTTGATGAGAGCGTATTTAAACTCCTTAACACGTTCAGTACCTGCTTCTGAGCGGGACACTTGAATGCCTGGACCAGCCATTTCCATGCCCGGCCCTCTTGACGTGCATCACTTAATACAATTTACAATTACTCATAAACTATAAATGTTAGAAAAATGATACTTTGTGCTTACCTCTAGTAAATATTTAGGGTGTGAATCTGGTATCACAGGTTTCAAAATACGTCTAATTTTATACAGCCTATCTGTATTTTCGGCGTAATGATTACTGTCACCGAAATGAAGAAATGAAAGAATACGAAGGAAGCGTATTCGGAACATTGTATTAGAAAATATCGGAGTATGAAAAACAGCGTCCTCGGTCCAGTACATTTTTGTATCAGGATTTTGGACTAATCGGTTTCCACGATTGCATGATTGAATTCTTTGTGAAAGGCAGGGGCACCGCACCTCACTCGCGTATAAATTGGTCTGCTCACACACATACTGATAAAATTCGTCATACATGAAAATACTCACGTAACTCAAAATATCCTGCTTATTTTCTATTTGAAAGTTTATACCTGAATTCTCTGTAAAGGGTAGAACGGGTGGACAATAACTAGGATGATATGTACCAGGCACTTCACTTTTCTTTATAACGGAATTTCCTCGTCACTCTCACTTTTACTATCTGAGTCTATTTCAGTTATAAGTTCATCACCAGAATAATCATTGTGAACAATATCTAATAATTAATCCTCCGTAAGAAACTTTGTTTTATAAGCCATTACACTACACTCGGTAAGAACAACACGCACTGCATTGGAATCTCAAGTACCGTCTTGACGCGCGAGGAAGTGCTGAGATATTCCCGCTAAAACAGCTAAGATAAACATGAGCCCACTCAACACGAGAGTTATCTCAAAAAGGTCAACCAACTTCCTGCTACAACCAGTAACGCTGACTAAGGTGTAAAAATGCATAGATGACGAATATAAACAGCATTGCATCGCGCGGAACATTAAATGTCTTACGCCGTCCACGGCCCGGAGCATAGGAACAAGCTTAAAACGCCGTCCACGGCCCTCAATGAGTTAAACACCGCTTTTGTAGAATACTGATCAACTCATTGATGCTTAGACTTGAGGTAAAACGAGTACTGAAATGGAATGTACCGGAAGCTATCTGAGGTATCGCAGTGTCATGGGAAACCATATCTCCCGCTGCAATTCCTGCATGTTTCAGACACGCTGGCTTCTGACAAAGTGAAACAGAAAGCAAAATTATTGAAGAAAAACTTCCTCATCTCGAAGTGCCAGATAGTTGGAATCGTGTCTCTTCTCAGCTGGAAGTCACATGCCAATTTGACGATTATGTAAAAGCTGACAAAGGTGCGCCTGTGTGCGGGGATCTGAATGAGAGTGAAATTCTTGAACTCGTTAAGCCTACTAACTCATGTGATGAATCTGATGAGAGTGAGGACGGTGACATTACAGACGTACCAACACAGTCTGCAGTCATGAATGCTTTAGATGTTTTAAAAACATTTTTATGCAGTAAATGACACATTGCTAGACAATTTGGTGGCTGTCCAGCGAATAGAGAATTTTGTGATAAGGAACAACATTGCCGGCACAAGACTGAAGCAAGCGACTTTGGACTCCTTCCTGAAGCCCCTGTAAAGTAACTACTGTATTCAAATTTAATGTTGTGAATGGAAACTTTAAATGCAAATGTAATATAGCCTAGAATAGTTTTAACTTTCATTTTGCATGGTGAAACATTTTTAATCGCTGCACTTTTCGCCAGTTTTGGTAACTGCTCCCTTGTTTGAATTATGCTGATGTGTTTTATTTTGTATTATAAAAAGTTGTGTGCTGAAACTCAATTCATGTCCTGTTGATCAAAGACTGTGACAGAAATGACCATTGCAATTCTAATATTAATGGTGCGTGCTAAGTCGCCAGGCATGTTGGGATATGTACGAATGTAAACAACAAAAATGGCTTCATGATCAGTGGATGTTGTGTGTGTATTAAATGCTAAAGTATGAAGCACATCTCTGCCTTTATTCAGGGAGCTTCGTAGAGTACCACAATAAAATGAATAAAGCGGAAGCGTATGAGAAGATAGAGGAGAAATTTCTCAAGGAAGTGGACAGCTTTTATATTTATTACCGTATGACAACCTGTAAGTAAACACCATCCGCAATGTTTGATTTATGACGATCTTCACATATTATTATTAGTAGTAGCAAATTCTCCCAATATTAGAAGAAAATAACAAGATCAATATTATTATTGAATTCCTAATATGTTTTCATGCAATAAGATATGAATTTCCATTGCATTTCTATAATTTTTTATTCAAATCACATGCGTAAATGCAATATAACATAACCTCTGCAAATGATGTTACGGCAGTGAATACATTACAAAAATTATGTAGAAGAAAATCGCAATATTTTTTCCAGTGTAAATTATGCCTCAATGGGTGTTTCTCTTCCTTTTAAGAATACATCACACTGCTAGTCCAAGAACCACAACTGCTGGTTGACTTTCCTTCACATTAAAACAAAATTCTATCAAATCTTGCCAAATCTTTTCAAACCTTGTCAAGATTTGAAATTTTTCTTGTTAAATTGAACACTAATCATCCATATCGATTCCTCACTACGTCCGCTACCCACACTAGCGAGCTATCTTGGGCTGCCGATTATTAATTCCCGTTGACTGGTGAAAATAAATATTCAAGATCGAAATGAGAGAGAAAATGCCTTCATAATTCTTCTTCTTCGTAAGTGCATAAATAACGTGACAGATAGCTTTTGTTAGCTCGGTCAAAATAAACAACTGATTTCAGTAGTAACTATGTAATTGGCCTTACGTACCAATAACTACTTTTACCGGTTTTCGGAGATGCCGAGGTGTCAAAATTTAGTCCCGCAGGAGTTCTTTTACATACCAGTAAATCTATAGACACGAAGCTGATGTATTTCAGAACCCTCAAATACCACTGGACTGAGCCAGGATCTAACCTACCAAGTTGGGGTCAGAAGGCCAGTGCTGCCTCAACCATCTGAGCCATTCAGCCCAGCAGTTTAGGTACAGTAAATAAATAAAAATGTGATACATCTCAAGATACGATAGTATGCATCACTGATTTCTGAGGTTAGTACATTCCCACGTCGGGTTAAAATTCAGAAAGGCTGTTCCCTCAATAAATTTACAGCAAAATTGGGTTTTTTGCATATCTTTTCGGAAATTTAGGAAAAATTGGGTATAACGACGATCTCCTATAGCGAGTAAATTTTTTGCCATTGTAAATTCTTGCTATAACAGACTTCTACAGTATGTTGGCTATTATTCCTGATAATGGTGACCCCAGGGTTGACAGTAGATTTTTGTCGGTGTATGCAAAACTGTTTCAGTTTAATAAAAGTGGAGAAAGATACCAAACTCGTACATAAACACATTAAAATCAGTATGAAACAGCAACTGGTTTGTTTAAACATTTTCGAGGATATTTTCCAAACAGCGGCTTACTCATTAGCACATATTTTCTAATTCCAATAGTCTTATCACACATATTCAGTTTCAATCTTAATTGTAACAGCATCATTCCAGAGGCTTGTGGCAAACGTTTCCATTTTCTTGTTTCAAACAGTGTCACCTAACCTAGGTTTATCACGCACGTATTATGAAAACATATTTCGAGATCCCTAAGCCTCCATGGCTCAGGCGGCAGTGCGCCGGCCCCTCACAGCTGGATACCGTGGTTCAAATTCCGGTCACTCCATGTAAGATGTTTACTGGACAAAGCGGAGAATGGACAGGTTTTTCTCCGGCTACTCCAGTTTTCCCCGTCATCTTTCATTCCAGCAACACTCTCCATTAACATTTCATCTGTCAGTCATTTATCACTGCCCCACAGAAGTGCGACAGGCTTCGGCAGCCAGCACATTGCCTATCTTCACCGTTCGATGGAGGCTTCATTCATTCCATTCTTGACCCGGTCGAATGACTGGAAACAGGCTGTAGATTTTCATTTTTATTTCAGGCTCCCTGAAGAGTAATAATTAACCTTTTCACTATCAAGTTACATGGGAACAGCCTTTCTGAAATTTAACCAGATGCGACAGCACATAACATAACCTCTGAAATTACTTAAGCACATTGCTGTTATATTGAGGAGAAGTATCAACATTCTTACTTTATTTCAGTACATAGTATTAAAATACGGCAATCGTTTACTTCAGCCTTTATTTCTAAGGAGTTAACAACTGCTGTCAGTGTACTTATTGTGAAAACATGTTCTCCCGATATTTGTTTACACCAAACGCAGTTGTGAGGAGAGCTCAGGCTCGCTCAAGACAGACCCTGTGACTTGCCAAATGCTCATGCGCAGCGAGGAATCGATACCTACGGAAGATGATCAATCGCATTCAATATAATCGCTGGAGTATGAATACTGGTAAAAAAAAAAAAAAAAAAAAAAAAAAAACTTACATGCCTGTAATAGTGGATGAATCAGTAAAAGGGTCCTCATTGTAACTGAAAGATATTGCACAGATCAATATAGGAATTTTCGAAGGACATAATGTATATTGTCATTAAAACAGGGTTTCTCTTCTACTCTACAACAGCGCCCGCAGTCAGATGTGTATCCGAATTAGACATATCACTTTAGCCCTATGTTCCCGCGCGCTAAATTCCTCTTCTGCCTTGAATCATCTTTAGCAAGCTTATGATGCTTTTTTCAAAGTTTCTTAATGTCCCATAACCAAAACGAATAGGAAGAAATACTAGAAATGTTAATATTTTCTTGCAATAAATACAGGCTTTTCCCTCTTGTGAATTACGGTAAATCGAATATAAAATTGCATTGTTCTTACGGAATAATTTTCAAGACTTGAAATTTCCTCCGTTAACTGCAGGTTTGCACTAAATCGGTCATGCAAATTGGGGTTATATTGTAAATAAATATAAATAATAATAATGTTATTTTGCTTTACATCCCACTAACTACTTTTACGGTCTTTGGAGATGCCTAAATATAAATAAATAAATAAACAAACAAACTTAATTAAATATATGCATGCATGCATTGCTTGGGTACAGCCTAACAAATTTGTTCCTTTGCACTATCATCAGATTAACAGACCTATGCTATTTGCAGAACCCAACTTAATAATTGCTGAAGGCACATACAACAAGGAAATGTGGTTCCTGTATGATGGATCATTATCTCATACATACATCTTCATTGTACACTGTTACGCCTTTCCGCATTCAGCCTGCAAGCCTCTGCAAATTACCATATAATCTCGAATACCACCCGCCACCGAATAAGACCCGCACCTTTATTTTGAAAAAACAAAACAAAAAGAAGTGAAGTCAAAATTATTTACAATCTTTACTAACACACATCAAATGATTAGAAAATACAAATAAAAGTAAACAAACATTTCCTGAAGCTCTTCCATATGAGGTCTCCAGGGATACCATTCCATGCCATCAAAATCGACGAACACAGCAGTTGAACTTCCGGGCGCTGAATGCGACCAGTTGGTGCCAGTGTGTGATTATCAGCTGCCATCCATTCTGTACAGAGCTGTTTCAAGGCTGCTGTAAATGGGCGGTTGACGCAGACATCAGGCGGCTGTAGCATAGATGTCAACCCGCCCGAAATGACTGCTAGGTTCGTTTTCCCATCCTTGATATGTTTCTTCACAGCATCTGTTGTGTGGCTGCGGTAACTGTCGAGAACAAGCAAGCTCTTTTATCCCAATAATGCACCATGGCGACGTTGCCAGACACACTTTGCCCAGTCTTCCACAAGTGAACTAACTGTCCATCCAGCTGGAGTTCTGAGATCTGACGATAACACCAGTGGGTAGATTTTTAGGAAGCGTCTTTCGCTTGAGAACAATGTACGGTGGCAATTTGGTTCCATCGGCGAGAACACAACACATTACCGTACACCGTTGTTTTCATTACCACCTGTTCTAATGGTAACACTTTTCACACCCTTAACATTCACAATCCTGTCCACTGGTATTTCAAAGTAGACTGGCGTCTGAACTGCATTGCCAATTTGGGAAACCAAATATACATTTTCCTTCCGGAACGGAATTATGTGACGCTGAAATGACAATAACTTCTCATCGTAAGCACCAGGAAGACGCTGCGAAATTGAGGTACGCCTTCGTACGCTCAACCCATTTCTTTTATGAAAATTACAAACCCATCCTCGGCTTGCCTTAAACCCTTCCGATGAAAGTTCCTTTGCGATCTCTAATGCCTTTAGCTGACACATTTCGGTTGATACACCATAATCCCAATTCCTGTCTTTCTGCCACAGTTTTTTTTCAATTTCTGGAAACTGTACACTCAGTCCAAGAAAAGCTCTATGATAACCATTACATGTTAATAGCACATTTGTCTTCTTTCTTCAATTGCGAATACACGACTTGTCAATATCGTATTTTCTACCGGTGGCACAATTTCCAATAATTTTGGCTTCCCGAACTACTTTCAGTTTCTCACTCGCAGTGAAAGATCGCAAACGCTTTGTAGAATTCATGTTGATACTCTGAGAACATGCGTAAGACTGACGCCAAGCGTGGAAATAGCGTATACTGAGAGCGGAGAGAGCATTGTTGCCAAGCCGCGCCGGCGGTGATGCCCGATTTACGTGCATTCGGAAAGATAAATTTCCCAAAATTTTAAATAAGACCCGCACCCAATTTTGGAAGCGATATTTTTGAAAAAACAGTGTGGGTGGTATTCAAGATTACACGGTATCTAAGTGCTTCCATAATCCTCTATTTGTAACCAGCTCTGCAGCTTCTTTCAGTTGCGCACCTCTTAAAAATTTGTCTCCCTCTACGTCTCTTAGATAGTTAAGAAATTGTTTTCAATGTAGGAAAATGTTCTCTATTACCGTATTTTTATGCATAACTGATGACCTTGCATAATTTACCCATCCAAATACTTTTGGGTTCAAAGTGGAGAAAAAGAAATGTTCACGTATTTGACGCACCCACTTCCTCGAACATTCATCACGCAGCTCCGTATGCGCTTCGAAATAAAGATGTAGGTAGCAACCTTCCTATTGCGAAACCGGGCATTCCAAATACCGGGCAATGTGCTGTTATCAGCTGGTAGGAAATACCGCTCCACTTGTTCAGTGAGAGAATCAGTGCGGAAGTGTCCAGTGACGCTCTATTCCAGTCTGGTACATATTTCATGAGTGTTTTGGGTACGCGACATGCGTTTTCTGTGATCTCAAAATTGTTGGTCAGTCCAGAGTGAGCAAGTATTTGAGTAACACTGAATCATATAAACTCGCAGTGATCAGTTATGCCAAAAACATACGGGAATAGGGTAGTGGGCCGCAAGTATTCAGTGTATTTATAATAAAAAATAAAAATAAAAAATAAATAAATAAAAAAAGTGCACTTAAAGGGACCAACAATTCTTGCAACGCATTTCGCAGACCAAAAAGCGGCAAGCTTCCGAAAGTAGAGGAGGATCTGCTTAAACATTATTTTGTTACCCAAAGTTGGATATGCCATTTCTCACAAAATGCTGTATTTTAAACGAGAAGAAATAGCAGCTGCACATGGAATCAGTGTCTCGGATTTGAAGGTTAGCCAAGGCTGGATGATTAATTTTATGAAGAAAAATGGACTTTCTCTTCGATGAAGAACAACATTTTGCCAAAAAATGCAGAATGATTTCAGCCAAAAAGTAACTGATTTCCATCGTTTTCTGATTGAGAAGCATAAAGTGAAGGAATATTCGCTCTCCCAAATAAGAACCGCAAGTCAGACGCTAGTCAGTTTCCGTATGCCACAAAGTCAAACAATCAATAAGAAAGGGACACAGAGTGTTATTGTACGCACTACCGGAAGCGAAAAACAACGATGTACTGTAATGCTTGCTGTATCAGATGATGGGAGAAAGCTTGCACCTTACGTTGATCTAAAACGAAAAACAATGCCTAAAGTAAAATTTCCACGAGGGATCTACATTCCTATTATATAAAACGGGTGGATGGACCCGTCATTCATACAAGATTGGATACGAACAGTTTGGGGAAAATCTAGCAGGGTCCCTCCTTCGATACCCGGCCCTTCGCATGTTGGACAGTTTTCTTTCTTGCTGTTATGTCATTATTATGTACTTAAATGAATTGTACTTCTACTGGTTCATGATTTCACTTCAGGTCGTATTGTCAGCTCATAATGTGAAGAATATTTTCCAGTGTCGGTATTTCAAACTCACATGTACAACTTACCTGATGTATCCTTTCTGACTCTTCAGAAGAAGTCTCACGCAGAATATAAAATTGCAATGCTCTTATGGAATCATTTTCGGAACATGAAATTTCTTCTGTTAAATGCTGGTTTGCACTAAATCGAGGTCACGCAAAATTGGGGTTATACTGTGTTTTTCAATGGGCTTGGCTGATCAAAGTTGTTGACCTGAAAGAAGTTTTCACGGGAAAGTGATGAATTTTGCCCCATAAAACTGAATTTATTTTCACGGGAAAGTGATGAATTTCCCCCATGAAACTGAATTTATAAAGTATCAAGATTTAAAAAAAATATAATGTAATTCATGTATCTGGCCCCACGGTCTAGAGATAGCTTGTCTGCCTCTCACCCAGAGGCTCCGGGTTTGATTCCAGGCCAGGTCAGGCATTTTTACCTGGATATGAGGGCTGGTTCAAGGTCTACTGAGCCTATGTGATTATCATTAAGAAGCTTTCTAGAGAGCCAAGAGGAATGGTCACACTGACCATACATCAAGCCTGCAGGCCTTTTGGGCTGAGCAGTTGGCGCTTGGTAGGCCAAGGCCAAGGCCCATTAGGGCTGTGATGTCATGGGGTTTGGTTTGGTTTCGTTTGGAGTTTTTGCAAGATTATAATTATATATACTCGTTAGTGCGTTCTTCATTAACACGTTTTCCTGCTTAGCACGTCGTAAGTTTGAAGTCCCGATTCTCACTGTATTAAAGTATATAAAAATGCCTCACTATAGCGTCATGAATTTACACTATTACCGCTTAGTACGATCACATTTTTCCTAGCCCTGAAAATGTTACTTGTCATTCCTTGTGAAAGGAAAGAGATTTCCAACTCTGGTAAGAAAGCGCCTTCGTCATAGTTGCAGGAAAAAGCCTTGAATTCCTGAACTTCACAGGATAAGTTGCACCTTTGGGGAGCAACCTGTTAGCCGCAGGAATGTTCAGTTTTGCTTGCCCGTTAGCAGCCAGATTGCTGAATAACACAGTGAGCCTGTTTGTGCTTGTATTTCGCATTCCATTCAAAATTTATTTTGTGTTGAGTGGTACAGTAAAGGGTAGCGAATATTTGTCACCTGGTAGCCTACATCTGAATTAGGAACGTAATTGTGTGAAGTTTATTAACGTGGTGCACACTTGTCTTGTGGCAAAATAGTTATCAATTTGGGAAAAGTCGTGGAATTACTTACTAACGAAGACAAAGTTAAAATCTTCCAGAAAGTGGACTGGCACACATACATCTTTAAGCATGTTCACAGATAGGAAAGGGGGGGAAAATATTAAATGCAAAAATGTGTAAATAAGGCTCACCTTAATATTATCAGGTACTTCATGAAGATCCTTCTCACATTTTTTCGGCAGGATAATACGTCTGATACCTGCACGATGAGCAGCTAATACCTTATCTTTAATACCACCCACCTACAGTAAACAGAAAGAAAAATTAAAATTGTTTATACCACAAATTTCAAGAATAAAACTGAAAAGTTTTAGAACAATACAGAAAAAATTCCACCAATGACAGTAATACCAAACCATTTCAATTCTTCTAGCTTCCTGGCTTTCTCTACAAATGGTAAGATATACTTTCTATCTCCTATAATTCCTATTTTGTTATCCTGAAAGTTGTGTTTACTTCCAAAATTACATACAACATACGAGGGGGGAATCAAATATAAACAGGATTTTATTTTAATTTAAATTCCTTTATTGAAGAACTCAAGGCAAGTACAATTTATTTTTGCACATAGTTTCCTGCTTTGGAAATGCATCGTAAAAAGAACAGGGTCGTGTCACCAGCCAGTTGCGCACAAAGTCTTCCACATTCTCATCATCTTCAAATCAATGCCCTTCTAGAGCTTCTTTAAGCGGTCCGAACAGATGGAAATCGCAGGGCGATAAGTCCGGGCTGTAAGGAGGATGATCAAGTGTAGTCCAGTGGTGCATTTCCTGTAGCTTGGAGACAGTTAGAGCTGCAGTATGGGGCCACGCATTGTCGCGGAGAAGGATGACGAGACAAATCGGTTGGTCTCGTCTTCTGCGGCGATATACAACCCTCGCTTTGTTCGACAACTCACAGTAGTAATCCCCCTGTGGGTGGGGGCTGTAGAATAACACCCACAGTATCCCCTGCCTGTCGTAAGAGGCGATTAAAAGGGGCCTCAGGGGCTCTGAACTTTGGAGCGTGGGTTGGCGACCACGGGGCCCTCAGCTGAGTCCTGGCATTTCTTCCACTTACTTGTGCCAGGCTCCTCACTTTCATCTATCCTATCCGACCTCCCTTGGTCAACTCTTGTTCTTTTCTGACCCCGACGCTATTAGGTTTGCGAGGGCTAGGGAGTCTTTCATTTTCACGCCCTTCGTGGCCCTTGTCTTCCTTTGGCCGATATCTTCAAGTGTCGGACCCCTTCCATTTTTTCTCTCTGATTAGTGTTATATAGAGGATGGTTGCCTAGTTGTACTTCCTCTTAAAACAATAATCACCACCACCTCACAGTAGTAAGCAGCATTGATTGTGCGTCGCTCATGCAAAAAATCAACCAGCAATAATGTCTTTAACCGCATAAATGTTTTTGTCTGTAATGCTGGTCCGAGGACGGCGATCGTGTTGCTGATTTTTCACATGTTCTTGTCCTGTCTTGAACATTTTATGCCAGGCAAACACACATGTTCTTGACAATGTTTGATCACCGAACTGTGCAGTTTATCTCTGGCAAATTTCTCCCGCTGCAATTCCTTCAAGGGGAAGAAATTTTATAATTATGCGTTGCGCAGTAGAGGGGTGTACCTGTTGCTCCGACATCATGAGCGTTACTGATGAAACGGCGGGAAATATCTAACAGCACGCTCTTCCCACTCCTAACGATCACACCTAAGCATAGCAGAAGTGCGGGGCCAGTCCTACCAACTGTTGATGTTCAGGAACAAAAATCCTGTTTATATTTGATCGACCTTCGTATATTTTGCTTATGTAACAATTGGTGAATAATTTTAAGAGAAAGTTAGATTGTAGCAAAACTCACAGAATGTCTGTCAAGAATAAAATAAGAATATTCTGGTTACTTCCTGTACGAAATTATTTCAAAAAAGGAAATTCCAGAAATTCATTCATACATGTATTAACAAAGTACTTGCACACTGAAATGAGAGTTGCTATTATGACATCTAAGTGAATGACTCATACCAACACTGGATAGATACATTTTATAAAATGCAAATAGAATTAAATATATTCAAAAGGCTCACCGGCAATACAACTCCACGAAGAGTTATCTCTCCAGTCATTGCCACATCAGAAGCCAGGGCTTTTCCAGCAAAGAGAGACATGAGGGCAGCAGCTATAGTCACACCAGCAGAAGGACCATCCTTCCCAACAGCACCAGCCGGAAAATGAATGTGCACATCAGTCTGTGACAGCATCTCTCCATCTAGCTTCAGGCCATACTGAACACATCAGAGCGTACATCAATATTGTATAATGGAAAGGTAACAAAGAGATGACAATTCAAAAAATCCACTTATACCCTCTCTCTCCTCCAATAGCACTCATTTTGGGGTCCTTTTGAGTTTGGAATTGCTTTCCCTTTTCTGTCCCATGCTCTTCTCTTTCGTGTTTCTTATCCGACCTCCCTTGATTAATTCTAGGTCTATTTCAACACTGTCTGTATTAAGTATGCAAGGGCTGGAATCAATAATAAGGCCCCCTTTTCAATATACAAAGCAGTGTGCGACAACATACCGTATTTGCTCGCATATAACTCGCCACCGTGTATATCTCACACCCCATTTTTAACATCTGAAATTGCACAACTTGCATTAACCCATTGAACTGCAATTTTTCTTGAAAATAAATATACATTCATTGCGATTTAATCTGGCTTAAAAGAGAACACTTTTGCTACAGCAAGTTAACACACTGAAACACAGTTCACATTCTAACAATAGTTCAACACAGTGTGGTAGATCTTAAAACACTCATATACATGCAGTGCCACCTTACACTTATCACATTAATTGTGGGATTCACCCCTGTTCTTTCCCTTGGGATTTTTTTCCTCTGCAGTAATAGCAGACCTCGCAAGAAAAGCCACAGTGAGAAGATGAAGAGATTTTGGGAGAAGGAAAACGCAACGACATCAGCTAAATAAGTTGAATTGCGCTCATTAGTCAGGCGTAATGAAATAATAATAATAATAATAATAATAATAATAATAATAATAATAATAATAATAAATACAAGACTGGCAAACCGGATCAATACCTTCTTTCAGCAGAAGAGAAACTATGGGGATTGGAGAACTGAACTCTGTGGTAGCAAGAAGATTACACCACATATTATTTGGTACATTGTCTATTTGTGTACACGTTCAGTCTTCTAGGTTATGCACACGCCCACCTGCGTCCCCGTCTCCATTTTCTTCAATAATGTCATCTAATTCCTGGGAATTACTAATGCTAACGTCACTCTAAGGTAATTCAATATCACTTTCATCGGAAAAAAAAGTCACTGACATCGCTTTCCTCCAAAAAAACGTAATATTCGAGCTTCATCTGACTCGGCCATGACGTTTACTTCACTAAAGCTTTACGCGGAAATTTACTCAATCGTATTTAGACTCTTTGGCGGCGAAATACGTAGCTGAAGGGCAAAGATAGCTGAAATACGATTACTAACATCTCGTAGACATGTTGGGATTGCAAGGAAATATCGATATGTATCCTTGGAAACCTCAACAAAGCAATAAAGAGGGTGGACGGAACTTTCCGTCATTGCATTTATGGCAATCCGCGGACGACGGCAATTTCCGTCATTGCAAGGCAATGGGTTAATTTCTGATGTCACAAAAACATACGGTAGATACACAAAATAAAGTTTGGGTATTCTGTGAACGTGCCTACACTAAATATTGGGACTGTATCAATTGCTGTTACGGTACGGTTGTAACAAAAATACCAAACTCGCAAACCCCCGCCCCAGGGCCTCATTCCTAGCCAGTCAGTCACACTCAGCCATCCCTCTCACTCTTCCGCCTTTGAAAATATGCTTATCGCTACCCGTCCGGCAGAGCTAATCACGTGAACTGGGAGTGTTTCCCTGTCCAGGCAGTCAAGTGATCACGGTATTAGGATCGTCAACAAGTACCAGTATTCTGTATTCACGCTTCATTGTTGTTTCTCAGTTAAGTTTCCTTGTGTAGGTTGATCTTTTAAGTTATGGAGAAACGTGGGAGTTATATGGCTGGTTTAAACTCAAATGATAAATTATGCTGAGAAATATGGTACCAGAGCTGCCGGTCAAGAATTCAGTGTGAATGAGTTTAATGCTCACTACTGGAGTAAAAAGAAAACTGTGCTAGAAACTACCAACTAAACACGTAAGGTGTTCAGAGGGCCGAAAAATGGTAAGTTCCCTGAGCTGCAGCTTCATTACATTACAGAGATGCAAAATGATGGCTTTAGTATTTCTCAGGAGATGCTACATTTCAAAGTGCACAAGCTGGCGATTAAAGGAGGAATCAGCTGTTCGGATCAGAAAATGAGCTGGGGTTGGATGCGTAGATTCATGACATTAAAGGGATTGTGTCTGTGAAGGCAAACATCTCTCTGTCAGAGAATGCCAAGCGATTTCAGCAACAAAATCATAGATTTTCATCGCCATGTGATAGCGAATCTATTAAAGAACTATTTAAAATAGTTTTTACTTGAGTCTGCCTTGTCAATACACCTTTTACACCTTATAGAGAGAAGATGTATTCATCACTGATGAAGGGAATGGATGATTTTCCTGAAACATGTATGGTAAAATAAATAGTTTTCTATCATTATAAGGTGTACTGACAAGGCAGACTCAAGTAAAAACTATTTTAAATAGTTCTTTAATAGATACAGACAAGTCAATACAGGATCAAACATAATACCTATTATGGTTAAGTTTATCAACAACGTGATAGCGATGCGAAAGAAAAACAATTACCCTTTATCTCAAATTACCAATGCAGATCAAACCCCAATAAACTTCGACATGCCAT
Source organism: Anabrus simplex (assembly GCF_040414725.1). Classification (NCBI taxonomy): domain Eukaryota; kingdom Metazoa; phylum Arthropoda; class Insecta; order Orthoptera; family Tettigoniidae; genus Anabrus; species Anabrus simplex. The sequence goes on along the minus strand of NC_090270.1, from coordinate 133,897,582 downwards.
GCAACACCACCATCAACAAGAAGGGAGAATCTAGTGTGCTTGTACGAATAACTGGGTGTGAAAAACAGCACTGCACTGCCGTGCTAGCAATAACCCCAGACGGAAGAAAATTGCCACCATACGTTATTTTCAAAAGAGAAACAGTGCTTAGAGCGAAGTTTCCCAAAGGCATTCATGTATGGGTTCAAGAGAAAAGATAGATGGATACAGCTCTTGTCCAGGTCTGGGTCCGTATGGTGTCCGTATGTCCAATAACGGACCATTTATATTGGTATTATATTGGTGTGGGGAGCACGCTCAGGGGCACTCCTTCAACGCCCAGCAATGTTAGTGTGGGAGTGTTTCCGAGGACACTTGGTGGAAGACACGAAGAAACGTCTTCTGGAAATTAAAAATGATCTTCTCGTAATTCCTGATGAACTCACACATTGTCTACAGCACTTAGATGTTTCCGTCAACAAGCCCTTCAAGGACAAAATACGGAAATTATACGCCGAATGGATGGCAGAAGGTGAGCATGAACTAACGCCAGCACGCAAAATAAAGAGGCCGTCAGTTGAACTTGTGTGTGATTGGGTTATGCAGGCATGGGTTATGGTGTCGACAGATGTTATTGTGAAGTTTCTTGAAGACGGGCATCACAAATGTGTTGGATGAAAGTCAGGATGATGCAGTATGGGATGGTGACCAGAATGATGCATGCGAAAATAGGTCAGAGATTGAAGGCAGTACAATGAATAGGGTAATAATGCCAGTTGTCTTGTTTCAATAGCTTAATGAAAATATCATGGTTTTGTTTTTGTTTTTTGAATGCGATCTTTTGCACACAAATCCCTGCATATATCATGCACCGAAAATGTTGACACTTGTTTTTGGTCAAAAAAAGTGTGAGTTATACGCCAGCATATATGGCATAATTTCAAATTCGCTAATGTAAAATTTGGCTTTTGGTTCCTTGAAATGACTATTATTTGCTTAACACTGCAAGAAGTAAGGATGACAACTGGAAATCTAGTACAGTGATATATGAAGGGGTTAAAGTCAAAGTGGTGTAAGTCAATTTTCGGTAGAAGTTGACTTAGGCACAGAAAGGCGATGTAGAAATAAAAAACTGTTCATAGAAAAAGTGGAGTAAGTCAGAGCTTCACTCATTTCGTCGTTAGATGGCAGCACAAGTTAGACTGGTAATGGATCATCTGTTTTGCTGATAACTGAAGTGGTCTGAGTCAGACTTACACCAGTGTGGTTGTAATTGTTCCGCGATGTTCATCGAGTGTTGAATGCATGCGTGAATACTCAAAGAAACGATGGATTCTGAAATAAGTTTAAGTGATCCGTTGGATGAGCTGGAGTCCAGTGATGAATGGGAGCGTGAACAAGGAGAAAACACATCAGAAACAGATGATGGTAAGTACTATTCACCTTCTAAACTCTCAGTTACTCACCTACTAACCTATTTTGTTGCAACGTTTTTAGCAAGTACTTACATTAGATTATGCCTTAGGTCCTTTTGGTCTACTATTCCCTGAATAATACACCTTTGTAATCGGTTCGGAAAAAAAGAAAGGAAAAATGGAGAAAAATGCATGAAGAGTGATGTTTTTAGTGAATTTTCTGTGATTATTGAAAATGGTCGTGTTGAGTATCGTTTTTCACGTAATTTTGAATGCTGAATCGAAGCTTCCCCTGCAGTTTTTTATTTCGGTAGTAAGTGTAACAAGATGTTTGTTGTTTCAGAATCAGAAGGAGATGAAGAGGTAGACGGCGGACGCCAGCGCAACCATTCCAGCGAATTTCCTACTGCTGGAACTTCTGAGAATCGAGAAAACGCTCACCCGAGAACGAGGAAAAGACAAAAACACGAAAGTAAAGCTCAAAAGCGAAAGCGAGCACGAAATTCAGGGCTCCCGTACGTGTCCTCTAGAGGAAAAGAAGTGGCCGGTAAGCTGTATCAGAACTTTGATTGTAAATGTAAAAAAAAGTGTGTGGAGAACGTACCTGAAGTGGCGAGGCGAGAAATTTTCGACACCTTTTGGAAGCTAAGCAGTTTTTCTGAACAAAACGTATTTTTATGTGGTTTGATTGTGCAACAGAAACCTAATGTAAGACGCCCACGAAATTCAACGAGAAATGCAAAGTCTGTTTCAAACAGCTTCAGATTCCAAGTCAGAGGCAATAGCGTTACTGTGTGCAAGCGTTTTTTCTTACAAACACTCCAAGTTTCGGATGGGCGAATGACAAGGGCAATACAAAAAGTACGAGAGGGTCAACAACCAGGAAGTGATGGCCGAGGATGCCATCCCCCCAAAAATAAAACACCGGAGGCTGCCATGAATGGTGTGCGTGACCACATAGCATCTTTCCCATCGTATCAATCGCACTACAGTAGATCAGAGAACCCTAACAGGAAATACCTTCCTCCTGACATGAATGTACGTACAATGTATGAACTGTACAAAGAAAAGTGCACGGAAAAAGGTGATATTCCTGTTTCTGAAGCCATCTACCGTCGAACCTTTAGCAATGAGTTCAACTTGCATTTCCACCGGCCTCTTAAAGATACGTGCACCAGATGCGATGTGCTTGACAAGAAGATTGAAGTGTGTGAAGATGAAGACGAATCTACAAAGCTGAAGGCTGAAAAAGAATTACACCTCAGAAATGCCGAAAAGGTGAGAGAGGCTAGAGATCGGGACAAAGTGAAAGCACGGGAAGACGAATCTTTCTATGGTCTGACATTCGACCTCGAAAAGGCTTTGCCATTTCCTGTTTTGACGACGTCCGTGGCTTACTATAAGCGGAATATGTATTGTTATAACCTTGGCTGCCATGAACTTGGAACAGGTTTAGGCTTCATGTTCTGCTGGGATGAAACGATCGCTTCTCGTGGGTCTCAAGAGATTGGTTCCTGTATCGTCAAACATCTTGCAGCAAGAGCGTCATCTGCTAGGCACATAGTGTTGTACAGTGACGCATGCACGGGCCAAAACCGTAATATTAAGTTTTCCTTGTACCTCATGAAGTACATACAGGGCCCTCAAAGCAATGCAGAAATTATCGATCACAAATTTATGGTAAGTGGCCACTCTTTTCTACCCAACGACGCTGAATTTGGATCAATTGAATCGTACGCAAAGAACAAGTCCATTTATACTGCAGACGACTGGTACAGTATCATAATGAAGTGCCGAAGGAACAATCCATTCATGGTGACGAAAATGAGCCGAGAGGATTTCAAATCTGTTGCAAAGTTGGAAAGTTGTATCACGCGACGAAAGAAAAATGAGAACAACATTGCTGTTAATTGGTTGAAAATTCAATGGATACGAATTTTGAAAGATCAACCTTACACTCTCTTCTACAAAGAAACTGTGAATGAGGATATCCCATTTTCTAAACTAAATCTAAAGGCAGCAAAGCCCGGTAGGCGACATTCTCTGGCCAACGTTTCTCAAGATGTTTTGTACCCAAGGGGAAGGCCTGTTACCGAGGCTAAAAAGAAAGATATGCTTGATCTTCTGCCATACATTCCACCAGTGAAACATGAATTCTTCGTTTCCCTGCGAACCACTATTGAAGAAGGTGAGGAGCTTGTAGATGTTGGACCTCTGGAAATTGTGGAAACCACATATCCTGATGAAATAGACTGAATCCGTATTGCCATGTTAAAAACATTAAGACTCCATTCGTGATAAAAAATTAAATTGTTTGTATTATTCTTATACTTTGTGTAATGTTCAATAAAAATGTGTTTGAGAAGTGCAAGTCAACTTTACATCATTTTGTTGATGTCCATAGTGGTGTAAGTCTTTGGTTTTAGGTCATACAGTGGTGTATGTCACAGGCTTTGGTAAGGCACAGTGGTGCAAGTGACTTTGGTTAGTGCGTGAGGTACAACTTTTGAGCAAAAAAAATTTCAAATCAAGCCTAATCCCTAAGTTTGGACCTACGTAGTACCTCTAAAACAATACCATCACAAAAACTTGTCTACTGAATTAACTACAATACCTTTCGCATTATGCTCATTTCCTAAAAACGATGATAAAGTGACTTACACCACTATACCTTTAACCCCTTCATATGTCACAATAGCCTGAATTCATGGCTTGTACCATGTTCAATTTCATTTTCAAAATAAAACTTGGATGATCATCATCATCATTTCCCTTTATCCAGCTGTAGCCAGGTAAGGGCTGACTAAGATGGTTTGAACACATAAAGCGAATGCGTGACGAAAGAATGTCAAAAAAGGTGGTGGAAATGCAAATGCAAGGAAAGAGAGGCCGTGGACAACCACAACTGAGATGGAAGGACACAATCCAATGCAGTATTATGGAAAGAAACTTGGACTGGGACACAGTGTTGGAAGAGGAGTGCTGGAAAGACCGACGAAAGTGGAGAGAAACCATATTTGCCTTGGACAACATGTTCAATAAAATATTTCAATTAAAAAAATAATTGAGTTTTGTTTGAATATGTAATATAACTTTCTGTTCAACTCTTAGATTAGTTAGATTTGTAGCAAAATTCAAAGAAAGTCTGTCAAGAATATTCTGATTACTTCCTATATGAAATTATTTCAAAAAGGAAATTTTTGCAATTCATGCATACATTAACAATGAAAGTACGTACACAGTGAAATGAGAGTTGCTATTATGGCATGTAAGTGAATGACGCATACGAATACTAGATAGACCTATTTTATAATATTAATTAATTTAACATTGTTACGAATAAAACTCCATCTGTTTCATTACTCCAATTTATTTCAGGATGAGCCAATATTTTAACCCCCCCACACACACACACACACACGTGCACGTGTGTCTAATTAGTAGGGCTCGGATTCATATGCACTAAAAACTCCGAAAATATGCATGCACATATGCACTAAAAATGTTGAAAATATGCACGAAAATATGCACTAAATATAAAACATATTGCAATTACCAAACAAATTATTTAATTTTAACTCAGTGTTAAATTGATAAACAAGTTTCACTCCTTATAAAATGATACGTGGCAGTAGGATTCAACAGTTTGTCAATGTTTTCAGGAGTCGATGACATTCTGTTGTCGGACATAAGTAATTTATACGCTGAAAATTATCGTTGTACGTCGACGGACGTAACTGGGCAATACTTGTACACCGGCTCTGACTGCTCGGAACATCCTTCTGGCAAAGACTTTAGGCATTTTTGCAGTTTAATCTGGTAAAACATTGCAATGGACGAAGAGAAAGTTAACAGATGAACGCACTTGTTTAAGCAAACCTTGGCAGGCAACTGTAAGGAGAAGGAGGAAGGACTGTCAGAAAGAAGGAAATTGCAGTTGTGGAAAACGTCATTATCCATCTACCTACTTGTATTGCGACACTGAAAGCACTTTCCTTGATCAGGGAAGGTTTCTCATGTTACCAAGTGATGTGCAACATACAGATTTCATTAAATTTTTCATTTCGTTCAGAAATCTTAAGATAATCGATCACACACAAGAGAAAAATATGTCTGTATATGCACTAATGTTCAAAATATGCACTAACGTTCAAAATATGCATTTGCATATGCGCATATGCATTTTTAAAAAGTCCGGGCCCTACTAATTAGATATGAATGGCCACACTAATTGCTGTCCATTTAGAAGTCTCTCTTCCTTATGGCACAGCAGGCGGTTCGGCCCGTTGCTGTACCTGGGGACGGTTAATCCTTACTTTCACTTCCCCGTCAACTCATAGCAGCTGTGTATAAACCGCTGGATCTGAACAGAGGGCTACAGGCCACTTAACACACCATGACTGTTCATTGTTTCGACTCCAGAGACAGTCCAGTAATTCACACAATCACATGCAGTGAAAACAACTAAACAACAACAACAACAACAACAACAACAACAACTCAATAGTATTCAGCAGCAGGACGATACTCACAACAGTGAAACTAAATACAGGTTCATTTACTCTCACACTCATGACAGCAGCTTAACTCGCTGACTTACGGCGATCCTCAGTCCACAGAAATACATAAACACACAGTACTCTCAGGTTAGTACACAGTATTCCGTTCCGTAGTCTCTAACTCACCTACTCACTGGATTCTCCAACACCACAACCACAACACCTGGTTCAGATCACGGTGGGACACTAGCGACAGCCAAAACCTATGTCGCCCTCAGCCCAACTACCGATCCCCAACACACTGACTCCACCACGGAATCCAGCACTGACTATAGCTCTACCACAGAGCCCAACTCTGACTGACTGTCCATAGCTAGCCTTCCTTTTTTATGCTCAGGTGATGTGAGCCAGAAATTTTGCGAGGTGGCTAGAGGCAGAACATTCTCGTTGAATCTCCAAGAAACTCACAGATAAGCCAGCCGACGAGAACAGTACACAGAAAGGCTGGCCCCATCTCACGAGCCGACTGGGAGATCCCCGGTTGTCTGAGTCTCTAGTCCCTTTCTAGAAGTACCGAAAGGGGTGGGGCTGGCACGTAACATTATTGCCTTTACGTCCCACTAACTACTTTTACTATTTTTGGAGAAGCAGAGGTGCCGAAATTTAGTCCCACGGGAGTTCTTTTTACGTGCTAATAAATCTAATAATAATAATAATAATAATAATAATAATGTTATTTGTTTTACGTCCAACTAACTACTTTTTAAGGCCTTCGGAGACGCCGAGGTGCCGGAATTTAGTCCCGCAGGAGTTCTTTAACGTGCCAGTAAATCTACCGACACGGGGCTGTCGTATTTGAGCACCTTCAAATACCACCGGACTGAGCCAGGATCGAGACCGAGCCAATAAATCTACCGAACGGGGATGATGTATTTGAGCACCTTCAAACACCACCGGACTGAGCCAGGATCAAACCTGCCAAGTTGGGTTCAGAAGGCCAGCACCTCAACCGTTCGAGCCACTCAGCCCAGCAGACCTATTTTATAAAATGCAGCTAGATGTTAGGCTGCTTTAAACAACAAGCATTATAATCACCATATCTCAATTGTTACATGTTTCTTCTTGATTTTGTTCAGGATTTCTTTCCTTGTTATGATGTACACAAATACATGCCAACTACAGTACATGTTGTCACATTTATGCTCTTTAAATATACTGATGTAGAAATGACATAGAAAAATAGATATGATAAAATATTACAAACAAACCATTTAAACCATTCTCTCGACATATGAAAGTTTTAATACTCACACGTGCAGCTGAAGTTCGCACCCAATTCAAAGCTAATCTAGCGCTCTCCTTCATGACATCACCGAGATGTCCAGTGAGAATTACTTCTCCATCCCCTTCCATTTTGCTGGCTTCAACCAGCAGCACTTCACCTCCAACTGCTGTCCATGCTAATCCCACTGCCACACCTGGCTGACCCAATCGTGACCAAAGTTCAGCATCTGAGTAGGGTGCAGGCTGTAAAGAGAAGTAAAACACTTATCATTTTAGGAGAGAGAGAGAGAGACAGAGAGAGAGAGAGATTTCTGGATGTTTGTCTACCCATGAATGTATCTATGAGAACCACAACCTTCAACTACAGTAAATTCTCACTAATATCATCTACATAATAAAACATGATTCTCAGAAGAGAGAGAAAAGATTATTATATTTTCTTTACACCAGTCATTTGTTTAATGAGTGCTGAAGACAGAGCCTTCTCCTCCAAAGGTTTCATGATGATGAGAAAAGCAGACTTTAGCCTACTGGAAACACACTAACTCATACTGACAGACAGCAAGGATACTGCTTATCTCTGGTGTCTTCAACAACATCTAAATTTCAAGTGTTCTTTTACTGTGGAAACATTTCATGTTTTTAAAATCATTTATGTTTATTTATACTTACATTTTGTTTGTTAAAAGAGGATGGTTGCCAAGCTGAACTTCTCTTAAAACAATAATCACTACAACCACCTTCCCATAGCCACACTGTCAGTTAGATCATAGCTTATTATTTACTCCTGCTTAGCTTTCCAATCTGAAAAAGCAGACACGTAGTTTTACAAATGTATGTATATTGTGTTCATAACCAATGGACCTCCACTTTTACAACAAATCCTAACCACATTTTAAGAATCCCACATACTGGTAAACGCTACTTACTCTTGGACTCCTTCATTTCCTACCCGAGTATCCGTATCTACGTATCTCTCCAATTCTCTAACATAATAAGTTAGGAAAAAATTTCATATTTCTAAAGAATTAAGATCTATCAATGACTAATACAGGCACTTAACCCTAGCACTGCTGCAGGACTTTCCTTCAAATGCTGAAGACATGTCTCTTCAATGTACTACAAAATCCACTAAAAGTTTAGTCTTTCTGCTAGAATACTAAAATAATTGCTAAAAATAATATTAGGCAAGTAATACAGAAGGAAATATTAAAACATTTATGAATAATTACAAAAATTCTGGTCTGGAAATTCAAGAGAAAAAATCCACAAGGGATAGCTGCCCTAGAACAATGGGCAAGGTACAGTACGGTAACAGTGACAGTAATGTACTGTAATGCCATTCAAACTTTCATAGAGTATTTATAGCATAATATGAGCATATACCGGTATATTTTAATTCTGAAATTCCCTTGACGTACAGCTACACGTTAAAATTCAAACTTAAAATGTAATAATATCATCAATAATTCTATACTATTAACTGAGCAATTCTTGTATATTTGTACTAGCTTTATCAAAAATGACCCTAAAAATTTTGATTAAATAACAAACTAGGAATTTTTGGGTGTAGAAATGTGTCAGGATATCATTTTTGGGAAAATTCATTTTCAGGCATTTACGTGCATTATATACAGGATGACAGCAATATCCATTTTTTTTTATTAGGAAGTCAGCTAGACAGTAGTGCTTAAAGAAATTTATCAAACGAGCAACAGATGGCAGTTTTGCAACAAATCTTAACAACATCTATCATTTACATGTACAGTATATACAGTGGGAACTCTTATCTGTTCTCGGAAACATTTTTCCAGATTATTCATTCAAATTACATAGTCCCCCAAGCATCCTAATTGAATCACGTTTTAACACTAGAACCGCCGGAACATATTGTATACCTAGAACCGCCGATGCGGTCATTTTGACCGCTGTATTGGAATTATAATTTTTATTCTAAATACGTATAGTAACTCATTGTCATACTTTCAAATATGTGTTACTAAGTTTATAAAACATTAATTATGGGATCTAAAGCAGAAAAGAAACAAATTATTTCATTGTATTGCAAATGTAATATTTTCCTAATTTATTACAAACACAGATATGTTTCTCTAAAACACACTTATCTAATAAACAAACATTGCTTTTACTTCAAATTCTTTTAGTCTAAACTGTAAAATAGTTATTACACATTAACAGAAAAGAAAATTACTGTAACATTTTATTTTGGTGTAATTTATGACCTGAAATATGTTTGCCAAATCCACGTACCACACCATATTTTTGAAACACTGTCTTTCTTTTCCTTTAGTGTACTTGCACACGCTGATGCAATTCTGCGTCTTTAGAAGCAGGAACTACATACCACAACCTTAGTTATGTCCTTTGAACAAGAACCACACACTCGCTGTTTGCACTTTCTGCAGGTAAAGTTTGTCTTATTCCTGCATTTCTTCATTTGGCATTGCCTATTCCTGCATTTCTTCATTTGGCATTGCCTCCTCTCTACATTTCCTTCCACAGACTCCCTAAATTCGGGTTCTCTTTCCACATACTTAGGTTTCGATTCCATGTACCCCATACGAAGCTCCTCTGCTAGCTTCAGGATGTAATTTCGGCGACTGATCTTCTTCCTGGTCACTTTTTTGAAAATGATCCAGGAATTGATAGCTGCCAAGTCAAGAATATTATGAAATACATGAACAGGCCATCTTCGGGTAGCGGATCGAACAGTATATTTTCTTCCCATTTGATCCACCACGTCCACACCATATTTTGTATTGTTGTGGAAGTCTACTGTTTCGGGAATCCTTTTGGGATTAGCTTGAATTTCAACTTCTGAGTGCAAAGTACTGTATAGAAGGACGTTCTTGTTTCGTTTACCTTGATAAACAGTAAGTGTGTCATTGGAATGTTTCAGGAGAGTTGAGTCGTAAAGACTAGCTTTCATAGCCTTCACAGCTTTACGTATTTCTCTCCTTGATCGTCTACTGGTTCCAACAATACTCGTACCATTACTTTTCAACTTCTTATCAAGTTTCACTGTTGTAAAAAATTGTCTGTAGTCACGTTTCGCCCCTTCTTTTGAAATGGTTCCATCAACTTCATTACTACACTTTCGGGAAGAGTCTCGTCACGTCCTCTGAGATCGTATTTTCCTAGGTAAGGAAACCCATTGCACAGAAACTTTGAGTCAACGTCCACAAGAAGCCAAAACTTAATTCCAAATTTATCTGGTTTGTTCGGCATGTACTGTAAGAATGGACACCTTGTTTTGCTTGGGAAAAGCTGCTCATCAGCCGTCAGATTTTCACCTGGAATATAAGTCAATTGACAATTTTCAATGAATTTGTTCCATACTTTTGATACTAACGCAAATTTATCAGTCTTCAAACGTTCTGATCCTGTAGTTCTGACGTCAAAACGCAAAAATCTTTGAATTTCTCGAAAACAATTCCTCCCCATTGTTTCACTGAAGAATGGTGGCCCCCACTTTTTAGACCAGAGTTCATCAAGTTCAGTGTTACTGGCTCCAAGAACACCATGAGCATACACTAAGGCAATGAATGCCTCCAGTTTTTCTAAACTTACACTCCACAATTCATTATCTAGAACATGATTTGCTTCCGTTTCCGTACAGTGTTTGATGTGTTTCAATATAGACTCATCAATAACAAGACGCCATGCACTCGCTACACTGTCGTCAGAAACATGCCGCTTTGAATATGGAGTAGGTCCTGGATTTTCTTTCAAGATGTTGTGACAAGCCATCCTGCCAGGTGTAGTCTTCCCAAACTCTCCTACAGTCCACTCCGTGATGCCGTCTGTACCTAGTAACGTATTACTTGTTCCTGGGAGGCTTGTGTTGATTCGTCTCCTCTTATTTCCAGCTTTTCGTACTACATTTTCTGCTGCTGTAATAGAACAATTGATAACTTTCAGTTCTCGGCCTATACCAGGCATAATTGCAGTCTAAATGTAGAATTTCAGTACCAAAGTTGAAATGTTGACATCAAGATAACGTATATCATTATTGTAACTTACCTGGTTCAACAATTTGGTATTCGGCATCATCCGAATCACTGCTTTCAGAATGGACACTTGGTTAGTAGTAATCTTCGTCCGCAGCTTCTTCTCGTAGGTCCTCTACATCTGGGTCACATTCAACTTCAGACATATCATCTGGAATGTCATGCAGTAGAGTGAGTAATTCTTCATCGGTAAGGGTCGCTGGTCTACGAGCCATGGTCTGTGACTGTCCCAAGGTTGTGATTGGCTCACCGTAAGAGGAGGGGTGAGGGAGGCCTTGAAGGGGACTGTGAGAGCGGAAGAATGTTCGCTACTCTCAGAGGAGAGTGAACCATTAGCCCTCGTAGCAGCCTTTCAATAAATGAATGAAGAGGAAATTGTTTTGAAAGACAATGGACAGAAAATGTTTGTTAGCAGCATGGCACAATTAATAAGCCTTATGTGAGCGACGAGATTGACTAGGAAAAACAATGAGTGATATAATAGCGTATAATGTTTGTGTATGTGAATGTGATAGTGTGTGTGAGAGTGATTGTGTAAATATTTCTGGAGGTGCTTATGAAACAACTAGGGTGAGTAGTTTGAATTTTTCTGTTGACAATGGCTAACGTAAATGAGTCAATTATTTATACCGAACAGCATGTCCGTGATGTCATTGACACTATCCCTCTTCATTGTCGTCCGCCTTCACCCTTACCTTCCCCTTCACCAGCTGTGGCAGGAGACATTCTTAAGGAAATGTTAGCTCCCCACCAACAATATTTTCAGTGTTGTCATATCAATGCACAATCGCTTCTTTGTCACTTTGACGAAATACAGGCTCTATTTATTAACAGTAACTTGCATTGTATTTGCGTAACAGAGACATGGTTACAGCAGTCACTCAAATCTGATCTCGTAAAGCTGAATAACATGACGTTACATCGCCTAGATCGTTTAAATCGTGTAGGGGGCGGTTGCGCTATATATTGCCGTAGCGACTTAAAAAGTAAAATAATTATGACCTCAGATCCTAAGACTCCATTTCGACCTGAATTCATGTTTGTTGAACTCTTGGTTAATAATCAAAAACTACTGATCGGAGTGGTATACAAGGCGCCGGACATACAACATATATCTGACCTAGAAGTGGCATTATCGAAGTTAACTCCGCTGTACGAAAACATAATCATTCTTGGTGACTTCAATACTAATCTCCTAGTTACAAGTAACGAATCAACATACTTACAAAACTTATTCCATGGCATGGATTACAATATACTGACACTAGACGCGACTAACCATGTTCACAGAATAAACCACACGTCTCACACACTGATTGACCTTATTATAACAAACAATCCGCAGAAAGTGGTAAAACATGGACAGCTTGCTGTACCAGGTATTTCGACCCACGATCTCATATACTTATGTTACTCTCTCAAGGCACCAAAGTACAAAACCAGGTACATAATGCGAAGAGACTTCAAGCATTTTAATACTGAGATAATACGAAATGAAGCATATCAATTGCCGTGGAATGACATTCTACTGACTAATGACATTGATGATAAGGTTGACAGACTGAACTCTTTAATATTAGGACTGTATGACAAACACGCTCCGAAGAAGCAAATTCGAGTTTCTCACCCTTCGTCTCCTTGGCTAACAAATGAAATTAAGTCGGTCATGGCAAATCGTGATGCTTGGTATAGGCGATTTAGGCGAACTGAAAGCACTAGTGATTTCGAAAATTACCGTATTCTCCGAAATCAAGTTAAGAAATTAATTCGTAACAGCAAGTATAAATATATTCAAGAGATAACAAACAGACGAAATTCAGCACTAATATGGAAACATTTGCATCAGATGGGTATAGGTCGCAGCCTGACCATGCACACACCCAGTATACCACTTGATGATCTAAATTCTCATTTTACGAAAGCAGCATACACTAATAATGATATTACTGACAATAATGACTATGATGCTAACTATCCTAATAATGATAATAATAATAATAATAATAATCAACCAGTTGATGACCTAACCAATGATGATATTAACGCCATAAATGCCCATTCCCGAGTAAATCAAGTAAAATTCACTTTCAAAAAAGTTGGGGCGAACGATGTGAAGCGTGTAATTTACTCCCTCAAGTCTGATGCTCCCGGTAATGACGACATACCATTATCTTTCATAAAAAATATTATTGGTGCCATATTACCTATTCTGACGCATATATTTAATCATTGCCTTGTACAGGGAGTATTCCCAACTGTGTGGAAGCACGGTATCGTCATTCCTATTCCTAAGAAGAATTCTCCTAGTTTACCATCAGATTATCGCCCTATATCCATTCTCCCACCCCTTTCCAAAGTACTAGAACGCTTGGTACACGAACAAGTCCTCACTTACTTGACTAACTTCTCACTGCTTGACCCTTACCAATCTGGTTTCAAGAAAGGACACAGCACAACGACTGCCCTACTGAAAGTAACTGATGATATCCGACAGGCAATGGACACTCGACAAGTGACTGTACTGGTTCTACTTGATTTTTCTAGTGCTTTTGATACTGTTGTTCCTCAACTGCTACTTTCAAAATTGGATTCATTAAATTTCAGCAAGACGGCAATAAACTTTTTCAGTTCGTACCTCAAAAATCGCCGTCAGTGTGTCAAAGTAAATAATAGCAGATCTGAGTGGCTTAACAAACCCCTCGGTGTCCCCCAAGGGTCTGTACTTGGACCATTGCTGTTTGCAATTTACTTACACGATGTTGCCAAATCGATTACACATTGCAAGTATCATCTTTATGCTGATGATCTGCAGATCTACTACCACTCAAGAACTGATAAAATTCAGAGTGCTGTAGAAAAAGTTAATGCTGATTTAAGTCTCATAAGTAATTTTGCATTGAGTAACAATCTCAAAATTAATCCTCTTAAAACGCAAGCAATAATCATTGGTACTTCAAAAAACTTACACGTCTTAAAACAATACGAAATTCCTCCTGTAGCACTAAACAATACCATTATTCCATTTTGTGAAACAGTTATGAATCTTGGTGTGGCTATAAGCGAAACATTGAACTGGTCGCAACATGTGATGAAAGTGTGCCAAAAGGTATATCAAAGCCTGCATCCTCTGAAGCGGTTTAAAAATATATTTCCTCGGTCCTTGAAAATAAAGCTCATTCAATCACTCTTGTTTCCAATTCTCGAATACTGTGATACAGTTTTTATTGATATCAATAACGAGCAAAGCATGAGACTGCAACGTGCCCAAAATGCATGCATCAGGTATGCATTCGACATACAACCATATGCCCATGTATCCCCATTCTATACACAATTATCTTGGTTACGACTGAATGACAGACGTAGACTCCACGCAACTACTTTGGTGTATCAAGTGCTTTCTGAAAACACTCCTCCTTACCTATCCACCAGATTTCGCTACCTTAGTTCCCTGCACCTGTTCAATACCCGGTCAGGCTGTACGCTAGAAATTCCTGTGCATCGAACCGCAACCTACAATAGATCGTTCACTATCACCGCCACGAGCTGGTGGAATGAACTCCCCAATGACATCAGGGAAGCTAAATCTAAGACAAAATTTAAAATCCTTTGCCAGCGTCATCTTTTAAGCACTTCCAGTCTTTCTTGAGTGTGAATGGGATGCATGAATGAGAGTAAATATGGTTGTTTATTGCAATGTGTTCCTGTATATAATTTAGTTATACTTTACTCACCTTAGTTTAGTTAGTGATACTTAAGTTGCTTTAGTTATACTTTAGATTGTAAAGATTTCATATGTTTAAATTTTATGTAAAATATACATTGTATATACATGAAGTGGTTAAGTGTAAGAAAGGGCCGGGAGCCCTAACTTCGGCACAATAAAGACGCTTTAATAATAATAATAATAACAATGACCGTGCATAGACTATCAGAGTTTCATTGTTGTGCTTACATTATTGCAGGGAGAATAATTGTAAACAAATTTTATCTCAACCAGACGAATAAGCACATGTTCTAACACATTTTATTATGATAATCAATACAGCGGTCAAAATGACCACAGTTCAACAATGATAAAGGTGTTTTAATTTATTCCACCTATTCAATACTTATATTTTCACGTATAGTTGTTACATAATTAAATTCTTAGTTACATGGGACATGTTTCACCCTCAATTAACGGCATCTTCAGCCTAAATACAATAATCAAAAATACAACTAAATTAAAAGTGGAAGTTAATACAATCATCAAAAATACAACTAAAATAAAAAGTGGAAGTTAAAAGTTTAGTCTGTTATTAAAATTAGGAACAATAAAATTGTGAAAAATGATAAAATAAAAAGATGCTAATGGAAAACTGTCTTATGATTAAACTATAATCTTGTCGGAGACTAAAACTTCTATTAAAATTCTAATTAAAACAGTTCATATAAAATATTGCAAAATCAAAGTGGTAGTAATAAAAAGCCAACGACATGAGGGCGTGTACACAAGCATAAACTTGATTGTCATGAATACAATCTTTTCAAGGCCGCTGATGAAATTCGTAGTAAGTAAGGCAGAAGCGTCTATTGAAAAATTGTAAGAGGCCGTTAGCACCGGTAGGTAATAAAATGGCTGAATCCTTGCCAGAAAATGTCAACAGATGCAGAAATAAGTTTTATGTAAGTGGAAGTTGTTATTTGTTAACTACTGTTGAGTTGGTTGCTGCCCGTCTATTGGCTCTAAGTCTGGTGTTATAACTGCAGCACAGTTATAACACCAGACTTAGAGCCAACAGACGGGCAGCAACCAACTCAACAGTAGTTAACAAATAACAACTTCCACTTACATAAAACTTATTTCTGCATCTGTTGACATTTTCTGGCAAGGATTCAGCCATTTTATTACCTACCGGTGCTAACGGCCTCTTACAATTTTTCAATAGACGCTTCTGCCTTACTTACTACGAATTTCATCAGCGGCCTTGAAAAGATTGTATTCATGACAATCAAGTTTATGCTTGTGTACACGCCCTCATGTCGTTGGCTTTTTATTACTACCACTTTGATTTTGCAATATTTTATATGAACTGTTTTAATTAGAATTTTAATAGAAGTTTTAGTCTCCGACAAGATTATAGTTTAATCATAAGACAGTTTTCCATTAGCATCTTTTTATTTTATCATTTTTCACAATTTTATTGTTCCTAATTTTAATAACAGACTAAACTTTTAACTTCCACTTTTTATTTTAGTTGTATTTTTGATGATTGTATTAACTTCCACTTTTAATTTAGTTGTATTTTTGATTATTGTATTTAGGCTGAAGATGCCCTTAATTGAGGGTGAAACATGTCCCATGTAACTAAGAATTTAATTATGTAACAACTATACGTGAAAATATAAGTATTGAATAGGTGGAATAAATTAAAACACCTTTATCATTGTTGAACTGTTAAATTTTCAATACGGACCTAAAATGAGGTTTATAACATGTAACAAAATGACCACTCCGGCGGTTCTAGGTATACTCGTTACCTACGTCCTATCCAATGACTCAAAATTAATTAAATTTAATACAGATGATTCTGACTGGTAATCAGGAAAAGTCACTGAAGCTCTTTACAATAGGATAAAAAATGTGGTCAAAATAAGGCTTTGAAAATGTGTAGCGGTCATTTTGACCGCTCCGGCGGTTCTAGTGTTAAAAACCCGGCATTATCCATTTCCCGAAGAAACTACTTCCCACATCAGCCGTTCAGAAATTTCAAACCCATTAATGCTAAATCCTTGAATGAATGATTTTCAAGATGGGCAGAACTGAGTATAATGCATTCACAAAGTTTCAGCTTAATGGTGCACTACAAGACTTACAAAAAATTACTATAGTACTCAGCATGCAAGACTGTACACTAAAAAAAAAAAAAAAATCTCCACCCTATTCTCTTCTTTTTTTTAATCACTCATCAATGCTGCCAACTTGACTGGTTACATATTGAAATCAACATATCAACAAACTAACCTCAATGTAAGTATCAATAATGAAGGTTCCTTACCCAAGTAAATGATCAATCAAGATATTCATAATTAAGTCTGTTTTCAAGCTCAATGAGGAATTAAGGAATTAAACACCTTCACTCAATTTAATGTCATACAGTAGAAGTCCGTTATAGCGATAATTCATAATGGCGAACATTTTACTCGCTATAGCAGATTGTCTTTATATCCGATTTTTCGTAAAAGTCGGGAAAAGCCCCACACACATTTAAATAGTTATGTAACGGCAATCTGTTTGTTCAAAACTTGCATTTTCGCCAATTTCCATACTACGGCTTAGTTATTTTTCCTAATTCCGAGACAGCATGAGTGCATATGTTCAATTTCATTTTGAAAAATATGAGGAGTAACATTCCAGTGGCTTCTGTGGCAAACGTTTCAGTTTTCTTATTCAATCAGAGTCACCTACCCTCATATGTATCATGAAAACATTTCCTAGTACCAGCAGGGTAATATAATGTTTTTGCTATAAATTACTTGTCATAAAGTTTACACAAGGAGTAATTCTAATACCACCTATTCAATACAATTTATTCCACTATTGTGTGCTCAAATACACATAGAAATTACCAGAATTTTAAAGGTACATGTTTCGCCCACTATTTATTGGGCATCATCAGCCTCGTTCAATCTTAAAACACACACTGGTCTGAGGAATCTTAACAATTTACAAAAAACATATTGATCAACACTTACAGGTGTTGATATTGTGGTTGCATAATGATTACAGCACAAAAAATATTGAATAAAATAGATACATATACTAAAATCACTTTGAAAAATTGAAACGTTCGTCTAAAAGTAATTGTGTCGCATTGTATTTTAAAAATAATCCATGTCTGACACTGAATTGGATCTTTTTTGATAAAAAGCTTGAACAATATATATCACGCCTGGGGAACAGATTATCAAAACCGCATAAGAATAATACAGTTAAAAGATACAGTACATTATTTGATGAAGTTGAAGGCTAATATTTAAAATTAGGATGAAAATATGTAGTCGAATTGGGGGCGGTATAGATTAACACATCTTGGAATGTTGGATGAAAATCGTAGTATGTCGAGAAGGCATGTGTAGAACTTCCTCTGTTATTACTCCATAAATTTTACAGTGTCCTAGATTGGGTCTTTGTGCATTTCAGCACTCTGATTGTGCCAATCTATATGAACTCATTCTAGCCTGTCCGTTTATGAAATTGCATAGTGATGGGAGTTCTAGTGAAGTATTCAAGGCTTCTGTCGGCGTAGTTCTCAAAGCCCCAGTTATGGCTACGCATGCCATTCTCTGTAGGCTATCCAATCTACTACTGACTTTTCCTTAGCTTACTTTCTACCACCAGATGATTGCAGCATAGCCCATCAACGGTCTAATGATCATTGTATATATCCACATTACCATCGATGGTCTTAGGCCCCATGTCTTCCCGACGGATCTTTTACATGCATACAGCAAGTTCTTGGCCTGGGTTATGCTCCTTTCTATATGTGGATTCCAGGTTAGATATTTATCTAAAATTACATCTAGGGGCAGTGCCTGTTCTTCCATATATATCTTGCCCAAAGAGCTTCAGTGATCTCTTTCCATCTCATGTTTTCCATCTTGTAAAAGGGACCAGAGTTATCTTGTTCAGGTTGACTGACAGTTATTCTTCCCGACACTAGTTCTCCACAAGGTTAAGTGATCTTTGCACAAGGTCCTGGATAACACTCATTACCTTACCTCATACCACAATCACTAGGTCATCTGCGTATCCTTGTGTATAAAAACCTTGTTCGTTGAGCATTGTTATGACTTTGTTCACCACGAGCTTCCACAGCAGAGGAGAAAGAACTCCTCCCTGAGCACAGCCTCGGGTGGCCCTAACCATCAGCATTTCTTCAAACAGGGTTGCTTTTATCTTTCTTCCGTCTAACATGGATTTAATCCATTTGACAACAGTTTTACTCACCTCGCTCTTTTCCAATTCTTTCATCATAGAGTCATAGGTTGTATTGCTGAAGGCTCCTTCTATATCTAGAAATGCCGCCAGTGCAATTTCCTTATACTGTAGGCTTTTGTCTAGTTTACAAACCAACTGGTGGAGTGCTACTTCAGTGGATCTGCCAGGTCTATATGCAAATTAATTTTCATGTAACGTAGAGTTCAGTTGTACTGTTCTTCCGATATATTTATCCAGAATTTTCTCCATTGCTTTCAGCATGAAGGAGGCTAAACATAATGAATAGTCTGTATGCTTTGGCTTGGGCATAGTTTGCCCTTCCAGGTTTAGGTATGAATACTGCTTTAGCTTCAGACCATGATTTTGGCACGTACCCTAAAGCTGGACTAGCTCTGAAAAGGTCCGCCAGGGCAGTGACGAGTATCTTCCCTTCCTGTAGGAGTATCGGAAGTATCTCATCTGGCCCCAGAGCCTTTACAGGATGAAACGTGTCGATTGCCCATTTTACATGGTTATGTTTTATTACTCTGTTGGCACAGTTCCAGTCTGCTCTTCGAGCTTCAGTCTCTGTTCCAACCGTTTCTTCTTCTATCATCTCCTCAGCCTAAGGAAAGTGACACGCCATTAGCACCTCCAGCGTGTCCTTCCCCGCCTAACTAAACGACCCATCTGGTCTCTCCAGTGTCCCCACCTGATTTATATGGGTTGCTTTAAGAACTTTCTGGAGCCTTCCTGTTTCAGTGTGTGATTCCACTTTCTCACAGAACAGTCTCCAAGATTTTCTTTTTGCTTTCCGTATCTCTAGGTTATACTCAGTGAGTTTCCTATTATATACGTCGCACATACCATTTCTAGATGATATTCTATACAACATCCTACCTTCTTTTTTCATTTTGGCTAGTTTGTTGTTCCACCACCTTACTTTTTTGGTATTTTTCTTTTCTTTGAGAAGACAGTTGTCATGGAATGAGACTATAATGGCCTCTTCTAATAGTTCCACTGCCTCATCCAATTCTTTCTGTCCTCTCACGTTAGTTGGAAATTTTTGTACAGCCTTCCCTAGAACATCTCTGTATCTATCCCAATTAGTTCTTTTTGGGTCTCTGTACATCTCAATCCCACATAGTCTCGCATCTATTGCAAATTGGATGTGCTGGTGGTCTGCCAATGATGGTTCCTCCAGCACCTTCCAGTCTTTAATAAAGTTTGCAATATGTGTAGTGCTTAGTGTAATGTCTATTACCACCCCATAATTTTTATTTATAAATGTAGGCTTGTTTCCTAGGTTTAGTATCGTCAACTCAGTTCCAATAATAAACTCTAGTAACAACTTACCTCTTGCATTGCAGTTCGAGCTGCCCAATGCTGTGTGGTGTGAATTTGCATTCGCTCCAAGGACTAGGTGTTCACCTTTCCTCTTTGCGTTGCAAATTAGGTTCTCAACTTCTTCTGCTGGGGGCCGATTAGTTGAGTCATATGGGAGGTATGCAGAGCCTATGGTTATTTCTGGGTCTCTCCCAATTTCTAAGTTTAATCTTGGCCACGGTTAAGTCCCGTGAACAGTGTTCCCGCAACATAAGACATTTTAATTTCCTGTTCACAAGAAGACATGTTCTGGGTATTTCTGATGTTGTATCGTACATCAGCTTACCTCCAAATTCCGCCAGTCCTGCTACTCTACCCTTGACTACCCATGGCTCTTGAATAAGGGCTACGTCAATAGCCTCGGACTTGAACTCCCTGGCGAAATTGGCCATTATGCTGAAGATTGGCCTGAAGGACCTTCAGCTCCATCTTTATCAACAATGGGTTTTGCTTTTCCCCTGATGACTTGAAACTTGATCTGTCGAAGTCCGAGTTTAGCCTTAAGGCTTCTCTTTTTGAGCTCTTCAAAGTCTCTTTCACCAAGGGCTACAACGACTGACCTTCCTGTCTTGTCGATTGAAGTGGCATTCAGCACTCTCCACTCTTGTGTTAGAAGTTTGGTGTCATGCTGATTGATTCTGACAGCAGTCTGCTCTACTGGAACTTCTGTTGCCATTGTTTGTTTTGAGTCGGTGACAGCGTGTGCAATTAGGACTTCTGTCTCCATTTTTTCATCCTGGGCTTGCCTCTGGATCTGCTCTACTGGAGCTTCCAAAGCGGACAAGGGAGGGACAATAGTAGTTTTAGATAAACAGGAATACATCAAAAAACAGAAACTTTCTTCAACACTAGCACTTTTTCGGAAATAGAACGAGACCCTACAACTAAAACTCAGAAAGAGTTTAAAACACTATTAAGAAACGCAACTTTTATTTTGAATGAACAGGACGTCCAAAAATTGGTAAACATGAATCCCGGCCTTCCAACAGCAAAAGCTTTACCCAAGTTACATAAAGAAGGAATTTCCATAAGACCAATAATAAACTTCCGCAACAGACCTACTTATAAAACATCACAATACGTACACACTTTCCTAACCAAACATTACGTTTTTCACAACAAGACACCAATAAAAAATTCCATAGATTTTTGCAAAGTACTCAAAAACTTTAAGTTAACACCACATCAAGTAACATGTTCCTTCGATATCAAGGACATGTACACAAACATTCCAGTGGACGAAACAATAAAAATTATTAGAAAGAATCTCATAGAACATAATCAACTCGGCATTCCAGAAGTAGAGGATTTCATTAACATACTCAAATTCATTACGAAACACAACTACATCACTTTCAATAACAAAATATATAAACAAGAAGGCCTCCCAATGGGTGCTCCTGCTTCGGGCATTTTAGCCAATATTTATCTCGACTACCTAGAACATACCAAAATAATAGGACAATTAGAAGGTCTTAATTTAGGGATACGCTTCGTAGACGACATTTTTGCCGTAATAAATCAAAAAGAGAATAACAGTGACGATCATCATCATCATCATTTCCCTTTATCCAGCTGTAGCCGGGTAGGGGCAAATATGGTTCCTCTCCACTTTCTTCGGTCTTTCCACCACTCCTCCTCCAACACTGTGTCCCAGTCCAGGTTTCTTTCTATAATGCTGCGTTGGATGGTATCCTTCCATCTCAATCGTAGTCGTCCACGGCCTCTCCTTCCTTGGATTTGCATTTCCATCACCTTTTTTGGCATTCCTTCGTCGCTCATTCGCTTTATGTGCCCAAACCATCTTAGTCGGCTCTTCCCTATTCTATCATTCATTTTTTCCACTCCAATTTCTTCCCGGATTTTCTCATTCCTTATTTTGTCTCGTCTACTCTTCTGTATCATACTCCTCAAGAATTTCATTTCGGTTGCCTGTATTCGACTCTCATCCTTCTTTGTCATTGTCCAAGTTTCTGCTCCGTAAGTTGTTATGGGTACGTAATACATCTTGTACATAGTATCCTTTGCTTCCATTGGCACATCTTTGTCCCATAACATATTTCTTACACTATGATAGAAACAACTTCCAGCTTGAATCCTTTTACTAATCTCAGCATCCAGTCAAGCATTCTCCATTAATTCACTCCCCAGGTATTTAAACGTTTCCACTACTTCCAGGGGCTTGTCTGCAAGTCTAATCTGACCTTTCCCTTCTTTCTCCCCTCTAGTCATAACAAGAGTTTTACTCTTTTCTACACTTATTTTCAATCCACATTCTTCAATCTTCCCATTCACTACATTCAACTGTTCTTGAACCTTCCTGTCGTCTTCTCCCCAAATCACAATATCATCTGCAAATAACATCATGTTCATTTCTCTTCCTCCATATGCTGCTTTTGCTGTTCTCATGATGTCATCCGTTACTATTGTAAACAGGATTGGTGATAGAACACTTCCCTGTCTCAGCCCACTAGTTATTTTGAACCAACTTGTCCTGCCAACTTGTGTTTGCACGCAACTACAACATTCCTTATACAATGCCATGATCATTTTTATTAATCCCTGTCCAATTCCTTTTTGCACCAGACTGTCCCAAACTTTCGTCCTAGGGACACTGTCATATGCCTTTTCAATATCAATGAATGTCATCACCATATCATTCCCGTACTCCCAATGCTTTTCCATTAGTTGTCTCATAATGAAAATGGGCTCTATTGTTGATCTTCCACTTCTGAAACCAAACTGATTTTCCTGTATCTGCTTCTCAACCCTCAACCTTATTCTACTTTCCAGTATCCTTTCCATTATCTTAGCAACATGGGATATTAGAGTAATTCCCCTGTAGTTCTTCAAAACTTTCTTATCACCTTTCTTGAAAATTGGGATGATTATTCCTTTTTGCCAATCCTCAGGGACCTCCTTATTCTCCCAGACATTCCTGAGAACCCGATATGTCCACTGCAGGCCTACAGCTCCAGCTGCCTTTATCATCTCCACTGAAATTTCATCTAGTCCAGCAGTTTTTCCATTCTTCATCTTTCTTACTGCCATTTCAATTTCATTCATTGTAATTTCTTTATCCATTTCTTCCTCAATAAATTAAATACACTTGATTCCAGAATAAAGTTCACACTAGAAAAAGAAAACTCAATAAATTTTTTAGACATAAATGTAACACGAAAAAAGGAAGAGTTCGTCTTCAAGATACATAGAAAACCTACTTTCACTCCCATCACAATAAAGAACTACTCATTGCACCCAGAATCGCAAAAAAGGTCAGCTTACTACAGTTACATATACAGAGCGTTTAACATACCCCTTACACACACAGAAAGAGAAAAAGAACTGCTCTTTATTAGCAAACAAGCCCAATATAACGGTTTCGAACCAAAGATAATAAACAAAATAATTGGTAAATTCAAACAAAAATTACAAACCAATCTAACACCCAAAACAAAAAAGAAAGATAAATACGCCAAGTTCACATTCAACAACCCCAACCTGTACACAGTAACCAATTTATTCAGAAAACATAATTATAAGATTGCATTTTCAACCAACAACAACACGAAGCAAAAATTTTTTAATCACAACAGTGTCAATTCCCTAGGTAAAAACAAACACTCTGAATCAGGGGTTTATAAATTAAAGTGCCATCAATGTAAAAAAAGTTATGATGGACAAACTGGGCGCAGTTTTACTGTAAGATACCAAGAATATGTCAATGCCGAAAGACATAAAAAAAAATCCGCGATGGACCAGCACATGAGTTTAACGGGACATCAATTTACAACCATAGAGCAGGACTTAACTATATTACATAAAATAAACAAAGGAGCTCTCCTTAATACTTTAGAAAATCTATATATTTATTTAGAACAAAAAAGTAATCAAGACAATAACCTCAATGAAACTATTGACAATATAAACCCTTTATTTGAAGGGACATTATCAAGTCTCGAAGCATTAGGCAAAAAACACAATACAAATAGTAGAAGGATAAACAAGACAGAGCATCCGCCATTTTGTACATCCCCTCTACCCAGGCCTCCTAAAGTTGATGCCGTGACTGTAACCGACACGCCCCCTCCCCTCTCCGCAGCCCCACCTCCCCGCAGGGAGGAGCATACAACGGAATACACACACCATTACTTCACCAGACGCAAAGCAGCATCAAACGTCCCTCCAGGGTCACAGTAGAATCGGAATTCA